>NC_069706.1:1829000-2133833 GCF_023699985.2 Odocoileus virginianus
AGGTCAAATTCATTCTTTTGCATGTGGATATTCGGTTGTCCAGCACCATTTGTTGAAAAGACCATTCTTTCCCCATTGAATGGTCTTGGCACCTTTGTCAGAAATCAATTGACCATAGATATATGGGATTATTCCTGGACTCTCAACTCTGTTTCATTGGTCTATGCATCTATCCTTATGCCAATACCACAATTTCTTAATTACTATAGCTCTGTAGTAAATTTTTAAAAAATATTTATTTATTTATTTGGCTGTGCCAGGTCTTAGTTGAGGCATTTGGGATCTAGTTCCCTGATCAAACCTGGGCCCCCTGCATTAGGCACATGGGAGTTTTTGCCCCTAGACCACCAGAGAAGTCCCTGTAGTAAGTTTTGAAATCAAAGAATGTGAGTCCTCCAACTCTTTTTTGTTTGTTTTCAAGATTGTTTTGCCTGTTCCAGATCCCTTGCATTTCCATTTAAATTCTAGGATCAGCTTGCCCCTTCAACTTTTTATTCTTCTAATATGCTGTATCACTGCAATGCAGTTCAACACTAACGATGGAGTCAGTGCACACTTCACATGCTACAGGCACAGACTGCTCCCCACAAGACTGCTGCCACTTCAGAAAATAGCCAGAGCTTGGGGTTCCCAAGCAAAACACTTCCAAGAACCTGACTACAAATTTAGGAGTTCCCACTGACTCCTCAGTTTCACTAATTCACTAGAATGACTCACAGAATTCAGGACTATATTGTATATTATATGTGTATATTATAAAGGATATGTAAATTAGGACCAGCCAAGAGAATAGACATGCAGGGTGATGTCTGGGAGGGTCCCAAATGAAAAGCTTCCATGTCTTAAGGGTGTGTCACCCTCTTGGCACATCACTGTAGAGAGAGTAACTCACCTAAGTTTCACCTAAGTGTCTAGTTTTTATTGGAATTTCATTACATAGGTTCATGATCAAATCATGAACCTCGTGACTAAACTTAATCTGCACTCTCTCCCTCCTAGCAGTCGGGAGATCAGACTGATAACCTGGCTCAAAGCCCCAGCTCTCAAATCATATGGTTGATTTTTCTGGTATGACCAGCCTGGATCTTTATCACTTCAGTAGCAGGTGTGACCTGAGGGTACTACGAGGAATAACAAAGACATACCATCACTCCCAGGATTTAGAGGCTCCTCCCAGTAACTGGGGACAGACACCAGCCAGATTCTTTATTATTTAATACTTAAAATGATTCTTAATATATTGAACCTTTCTTGCATTCCTGGGATAAATCCCACTTGGTCATAGTGTATAACACTTTTAATATGCTGTAGTATTTAGTATTAATAAGTCATTTATTTAGATGGTTCAAGATGCAAAAGCAAGGTCTTCTCTGGCAGTCAAGTGGTTAAGACTCTGCCCTTTCACTACCAATGGCCCAGGGTCAATCCCTGGTCAGGGAACTAAGATCCCACATACCTCACAGCTTGTGGAATAAAAAGATGCAAAAACCTTGTATCCCTTTCCCTAAAGGTAGTAAGTTTACTGTGTATTTTTCTCATGTATGGTTTATGTATATATGATAGCCCCCCCTTATTTGTGGGGGATTTGCTCCAACACCACCAGTGGATGCCTGAAATCTCAGATAGTACCAAAGTCTATATGTCCTCTGTTTTTTTCCTGTACTTGCAACCTATGACAAAGTTTAATTTATAAATTAAGCACAGCAAGACATTAACAACAATCAATAAAATAGAACAATTATAACAATATACTGTAATAAAGGAGCTTCCCTGGTGGCTCGGATGGTAGAGAATCCGCCTGCAATGCAGGAAACCCAGGTTCAATCCCTATGTCAAGAAGAGTACCTGGAGAAGCAGATGGCCACCAACTGCAGTATTCTTGCCTGGAGAATTCCATGGACAGAGGAGCCTGATGGGCTGTAATAAAAGTTATGTGAATGTGATCTCTCTCTCTCTCAAATTTTTTATTGTACTAAAAGGTGGTGCTAGTGGTAAAGAACCCACCTGCCAGTGCAGGAGATATAAGAGTTTGGGTTTGATCCCTAGGTCAGGAAGATCCCCTGGAGGAGGACATGGCAACCCACTCCAGTATTCTTGCCTGGAGAATCCCGTGGACAGAGGAGCCTGGGGGGCTACAGCCCGTGGAGTTGCAAAGTCGGACACGACTGAAGCGACTTAGCATGCACGCGCTGTTCTTGTGATTTGACATGGTAAGATGCCCATGTGATGAGATGAAGTGAGGTGAAGGATTTCAGGCATTGTGACACAGCTTTAGGCTGATTCATCAAAAGGAGGATCCAGGCTCCAGGTGATCCTGGATCATCAGATCATGGAAGTGTTGATGGTGGTTGGATGTCAAAAGTAGACGATGTCCATGGGTGGGGATCCTGGGCAGGACAGAGCAGCATGGCACACGATTTCAGTGTTCAGAATGGTGTGCACGATTTAAAACTTTTGAGTTTATTTCTGTTAATTTTTTATTTAATGTTTTCAGGCCATGGTTCACTGTGGGTAGTGGGTAACTAAAACTGTGGAAAGAAAAATCTCAGATAAGGGAGATAAGGGGGTACTGCTCTACAAGCAAAATGCTTGTTGGGCGGTCCCTGGCCCCGTTGGAAGCCCTGGCTGGATCTCCCTCCCTGCCGTTTCAGCTGAAAGGCTTGCCACGTCAGAAGTGCCCTGAGGAGGTCAAACGCATGCTGCACGTGCTCGGGCTGGAGGAGAAGCGGGACTCCCAGAGCAAGTTTCTGAGTGGCGGGATGCGGCGCAAGCTCTCCATCGGCATTGCCCTCATCGCGGGCTCCAAGGTAGGCCCCGGGGGGCCTGCAGCACGGCCTGCAGCCCTGGCGGGGCTCTGCCATCCTTACGATGCCGCCCCTCCGCCCTCCAGGTGCTGATACTGGACGAGCCCACCTCGGGCGTGGACGCCATCTCCAGGAGGGCCATCTGGGACCTTCTGCAGCAGCACAAGAGCAACCGCACCATCCTGCTGACCACCCACTTCATGGACGAGGCCGACCTGCTGGGGGACCGCATTGCAATCATGGCCAAGGGGGAGCTGCAGTGCTGTGGATCGTCGCTGTTCCTCAAGGAGAAATATGGTGAGCAGGGCAGACAGGCAACCAAAAGTCCATTCCGCACGGGGTCCGCGTGGCTGGTCCAGGTGTGGGAGAAAGTGTCCGCTGGTCACGTTCCCTGAGGGCCCCTGAGGTCAGGTGGGGAGCAGCCTTCTCTAGACGGCCTGTCTGCTCCCTGTGGGTGGAGACCTGAGGCCCAGGCAGAGGGGCTGTGAGAATGAGGAGGAAGAGAGTGGAAAGAATCTCTGAGACTTGGAATCAGAAAGCCTGTACCTGAGCTCCATGCTGGTAGTTTACTCCCTCTTCACCCTTGTTACCAAGATAGTTCATCGTTTTGTAGCCTTAGTTTCAGTTCAGTTCAGTCGCTCAGTTGTGTCCGGCTCTTTGCGACCCCATGAACTGCAGCATGCCAGGCTTCTCTGTCCATCACCATCTCCCAGAGCTTACTCAAACTCATATCCATCTAGTCAGTGATGCCATCCAACCATCTCATCCTCTGTCATCCCCTTCTCCTGCCTTCAATCTTTCCCAGCATCAGGGTCTTTTCAAATGAGTCAGCTCTCCACATCAGGTGGCCAAAGTATTGGAATTTCAGCTTCAGCATCAGTCCTTCCAATGAATATTCAGGACTGATTTCCTTTAGGATGAACTTGTTGGATCACCTTGCAGTCCAAGGGACTCTCAAGAGTCTTCTCCAACACCACAGTTCAAAAGCAGCAATTCTTCAGCTCTCAGATTTCTTTATAGTCCAACTCTCACATCCATACATGACTACTGGAAAACAATAGTTTTGACTAGATGGACCTTTGTTGGCAAAGTAATGTCTCTGTTTTTTAATATTCTGTGTAAGTTGGTGATAGCTTTTCTTCCAAGGAGCAAGTGTTTTTTAATTTCATGGCTGTGGTCACCATCTGCAGTGATTTTGGAGCCCGAGAAAATAAAGTCTGTCACTGTTTGCATTGTTTCTCCATCTATTTGCCATGAAGTGATGGGACCAGTTGCCATGATCTTAGTTTTTTGAATGTTGAGTTTTAAGCCAGCTTTTTCACTCTCCTCTTTCACTTTCATCAAGAGGCTCTTTAGTTCTTCTTCACTATCTGCCATAAGGGTGGTATCATCTACATATCTGAGGTTATTGGTATTTCCTCTGGCAATTGTGATTCCAGCTTGTGCTTCACCCAGCCTGGCATTTTGCACAATGTACTCTGCATATAAGTTAAGTAAACAGAGTGACAATATACAGGCTTGACGTACTCATTTCCCAATTTGGAACCAGTCTCTTCTTCCATGTCCAGTTCTAACTGTTGCTTCTTGACTTGCATATAGATTTCTCAGGGGGCAGGTCAGGTGATCTGTATTCCCATCTCTTGAAGAATTTTCCACAGTTTATTGTGAGCTACACAGTCAAAGACTTTGGTGTAATCAATAAAGCAGAAGTAGATGCTTTTCTGGAATTCTCTTGCTTTATCAATGATCCAATGGATGTTGGCAATTTGATCTCTGCTTCCTCTGCCTTTTCTAAATCTAGCTTGAACGTCTGGAAGTTCATGGTTCACGTACTGCTGAAGCCTCACTTGGATAATTTTGAGCATTACTTTGCTAGTGTGTGAGATGAGTGCAATTGTGCAGTAGTTTGAGCATTCTTTGGCATTGCCTTTCTTTGTGATTGGAATGAAAACTGACCTTTTCGAGTCCTGTGGCCACTGCTGAATTTTCTGAACTTGTTGGCATATTAAGTGCTGCACTTTCACAGCATCATCTTTTTTTTTTTTAATTTTATTTTTCCATTTATTTTTATTAGTTGGAGGCTAATTACTTTACATCATTACAGTAGTTTTTGTTATACATTGAAATGAATTAGCCATGGATTTACATGTATTCCCCATCCAAGTCCCCCCTCCCACCTCCCTCTCTACCCACTCCCTATGGGTCTTCCCAGTGCACCAGGCCCGAGCACTTGTCTCATGCATCCAACCCGGGCTGGTGATCTGTTTCACCCTAGATAATACACATGTTTTGATGCTGTTCTTTCGAAACATCCCACCCTCGCCTTCCACAGAGTCCAAAAGTCCGTTCTATACATCTGAGTCTCTTTTTCTGTTTTGCATGTAGGGTTATCATTACCATCTTTCTAAAGTCCATATATATGTGTTAGTATACTGTAATGGTCTTTATCTTTCTGGCTTACTTCGCTCTGTATAATGGGCTCCAGTTTCATCCATCTCATTAGAACTGATTCAAATGAATTCTTTTTAATGGCTGAGTAATATTCCATGGTGTATATGTACCACAGCTTCCTCATCCATTCGTCTGCTGATGGGCATCTGGGTTGCTTCCATGTCCTGGCTATTATAAACAGTGCTGCGATGAACATTGGGGTGCACGTGTCTCTTTCAGATCTGGTTTCCTTGGTGTGTAGCATCATCTTTTAAGAATTGAAATAGCTCAGCTGGAATTCCATCACCTCCACTAGCTTTATTCCTTGTGATACTTCCTAAGGCCCACTTGACTTCACATTCCAGGGTATCTGGCTCTGGGTGAGTGATCATACCATTGTGTTTATCTGGGTCGTGATGATCTTTTTTGTATAGTTCTCCTGTGTATTCTTGACACCTCTTCTTAATATCTTCTCCTTCTGTTAGGTCCATACTGTTTCTGTCCTTTATTGTGCCCCTATTTGGATGAAATATTCTGTTGATATCTCTAATTTTCTTGAAGAGATCTCTAGTCTTTCCCATTCTATTGTTTTCCTTTATTAAAATGACGATTAAGAGACCATGTTCCTCAAAGAGGGACCTAATGCCTGCATAGGGTGAGTTGTCCTCTCCACAGCGTGGTGCACTCCTGCTGGACATCCCACCACAGACATCCCCCTGCATTCCTGGACCCCAGCCCTCTGGGTTTCCCTCTAGCGTCTCTGACTGCTCCTCTGCATCACTTCTGCTGCTAGGCTTGGAAGCGCCCAGGCTGCTTCACTGTTTTTCCCCTGCTCACTGACTCAGCGGTCTCACTCAGGGTCCTGACTGACATGTGTCTGTGCTGAAGCGTGTCTGCGCAGGACCTCTCAGCGGAGCTCCAGCTTGGTGCCTCTACTGCTGACTCTCCACACCCCAGAGAGTGAACCTGCCTGTTGGACTGTCCGTGGCTGATGCACAGCTGAACTCCAGCTCTTGACCAACATACCAGCTCACCCACAGTAAAGGCAGCTCCATCCTTTTAGCCGCTGGGCCAGAACCTCAGGGCGCCTGACCCTCTGTGTGTCATAGCCCATATCTGATCCATCTGCCAACCCCAGTGGCCTTGACTTCCTGACACCCTGGCCCAGCCTACTGTCTCCCTGCCTGGATCAGGGAATTTGCTTCTAGCCCACGCCTGGCCTCTGGCCCACTTGTCAGAATGAGCGTGCCACTCTGCTGCTCAGTCCACTGATAACTTCCCATCCCACTTTCTGCAAGGAAAAGACAGGGTCCTGGGAGTTGCCCAGATGCCTTGCTTAGCCTGGTCCTGCTACCCCAGCCATTTCTCCTGATATTCTTCTGCTCCCGCCTCAGGGCCCCCTTTCTGATCCAGGACATGGGCCGCCTCCTTCATCCCAGACCACGTATCGCCACGCCTCCTCCTCTTCCTCAGGTCTTCAGTCCTTTCAGAGATGTCACATTCTCAGTGAGGCCTTCCCCACCTTTAAAGTCACGATCCCCAATATTCTGTATCCCCTTCCTGTTCATCTTTTGCCTTAGCACTTGTCACTAGCATGGTCTTGATTTACTTATTTACCTTATCACATGTCTCACGTTCCTGTAATGAAAGCTCCTTGAGTGAGAGTAGGGATTTTTGGCTGTTTGATCTCCTGCTATATGCTCAGTATCTAGAAAAGTGCCTGTCATGTCATAAGAGCTCAGTGAATGTTTGTTGAATGACTACAGTGCCAGCAATGTAGTAACAAGTGTTACTAGTAGCTTCTGAAAGAATGTTTAGAATACCATAGGGTATGTGTTCTCAAAACATAATTCAATTATGAAAGAGATATTTTTGTTCTTAGCTTTAATGTTCAGGGTCTCTCCCTGCTCAATTTTCACCTCCCCACATTAGTTATCCCTTAAGCAGTGTTGCCTTTAATGCATCCCTCCTTTATTTTGCCTAGTGTTGCTAAATGCTGTTATCACCTCCCAACTATGGAGTCAAAGGAGAGACTAAAGAATAGTATTATAGACCTTCCAAGGCAAATCCACCACAGGTCTCCAGCTTGTCTAGCCTATGGAGCTGTCCTGTTCTAGGCTATAGAACAAAGTGTAACTAAAAAGAGAAAAACCGTTTTATGATGTTTTAAATGTTTCAGGTGCGGGATATTATATAACTCTGGTAAGAAAACCACATTGTGACACAGAGAAGATTTCTCTTCTGATTTACCAGCACATACCATATGCAGTTTTCCAGTCTAGCATTGGAGAAGAACTAACATTTATACTTCCTAAAGAGAGCATGCACAGGTATGGACCTGAGAGGGCTGGAGTAATTGTTTGCGTATGCTCAGTGTTCAGTCATCTCTCCCATCCCTGTCCTCACCAAGGGCTCTCAATTCTGTAATGGTCTGGATCTCTAGGCCTTTGATATTTCCTAGAAAGACACCGCACTCCAGCCAGAGTGCATTTGAAAATACAGGACTCTGTTGTTGCTGTTTAGTCACTAAGTCATGTCTGACTCTTTTGCAGCCCCATGTATTGTAGCCCGCCAGGTTCCTCTGTCCATGGGATTTCCCAGGGAGGAATACTGGAGTGGGTTGCCATTTCCTTCTGCAGGGGATCTTCCTGACCCAGGGATCAAACCTGCATCTCCTGCATTGGCCGGAGGGTTCTTTGCCATCTGAGCCACCAGCGAAGCCTTTCGATCATGCTCCCTCCCTCCTTGAAAACCCCTGATGGCTCCCAGCTGCTTTCAGATTGAAATCAAATTCTTTATGATGGTGTCAAAGGGGCCCTTGACTGCGTGAGCTCTAATTACAGGTACCCAAGTAACTGAGCTCAGATGAAAACTACTTGATTTTCCTTTATATTACAGTTGACCCTTGAACAACATAGGTTTGAACTGTGTGAGTCCACTTATACCTGGATTTTTCAATAAATAGGTTATTATGGTACTACACTACCCCTCATTTGGTTAAATCTGTGTATGCAGAACACTTGGATTTGGAGGGCTAACTATAAAGTTATAAGTGGATTTTCGATGTGGGGTGGGAGCCGAGGTCAATCTTGTAGTTATTTCAGACCTCAGACTTGTTCCCAACATGTCCCACTCTCCCTCTCCTCAGTCCTCATGTTTCTTTTGGATAGGAATCTTAGTTATACTTCATTGAGAAAGTAAACACCATCTGACAAGTACTCTATTTATCCCTTTTAACAGACCTACAGACTTGCTTTTTTCAACACCAGCTCAAGTACTCAGCCACTTGGGAGTTTGCTGGTTTGATTATTTCCTCTTTCATCTACATCATCAACTTCTCTGTCTTTGGCTCATGTCCACAGACATATTTGTGTGCTCTGGAGATACACTGTCTTGAGCCTGCCTCTCTTTCCAGCCACCACTCCATGTCCTGTAACCCTGCGCAGTTGAAGCTCTCTAAAAATAGGTTAATCATGTTGCTTGCTTTATCTCATTGCCCATGCATTACTCAGTCTACTTCACAGTGACTTTCACACCCTTCCATGCAAGCTGGAAAAATGCCTATTCAGGTCTTCTGCCCGTTTTAAAATTAGGTTGTTTGTCTTTTTGATATTGAGTTCAGTGAGCCATTTATATGTTTTTGGATATTAACCCCTTATCAGTCTATATACTATTTGCAAATATTTTTTCCCATTTCAGTAGCTAATCTTTTTTTTTTGTCAATAGTATTAAGTCCCATTTGTTTTTGCTTTTGTTTCCTTTGCTTTAGGATATAGATCCAAAAAAATATTGTTACGGTTTATGTGAAACTGTGTTCTGCCTTTGTTTTCTTCTCGGAGTTTTATGATTTCTGGTCTTACATTTAGGTCTTAGTCCATTTTGAGTTTATTTTTGTATATGGTGTGAGAAAATGTTCTAATTTCATTCTTTTACACGTAGCTGTCCAGTTTATTTCTCAGCACAGCTTAACAAAGAGACGGTGCTTCCGCACCGTGTGTCCTTGTCTCCTCTGTTGTAAGCTGCTTGGCCGTAGCTGCATGGGCTTGTTTCTGGGTTCTCTGTTCTGTTGCATTGACCCACTTGTCTGTTTTTGTGCCAGTACCATACTCTTCTGATTACTGTCGCTTTATGTGATACTTCCAGCTCTGGTCTTTTTTTCCTCAAGATGGCTTTGGCTATTCAGGCCCTCTTGTGTTTCCATGAAAATTTTAGAATTATTTGTTCTAGTTCTGTCAAAAATGTCATTGGTATCTTGATAGAGATTGCATTGAATGTGTAGATTACCTTGGATTGTATGGTCATTTTAACAATAATAATTCTTCCAATCTAAGAACAAGTGTATCTTTCTACCTCTTTGTGTTGTCTTCAATTTCTTTCATCAGTGCCTTATGGTTTTCCAAGTACTCGTCTTTTATCTCCTCAGGTATGTTTGTCCCCGGCTATAATGTTCTTTATGTGATGGTAAATGAAATTGTTTCCTTCAATCTCCTTTCTGATAATTTTTTGTAAGTGTATAGAGTTCTGTATATATAACAGAACAATATAGAACAATAGAGTTCTGTATATTAACTTTGTATTCTTCAAATTTTACAAATTCATTGATGAGTTCTAGTAGTTTTTTTATGGCATCTTCAGAATTTTCTACGTATAGTATCATGTCACCTGAAAATGGAGACAGCTTTACGTCTTCCTTTCCAATTTGGATTTCTTCTATTTCTTTTCATATCTAATTGCTGTGGCCAGGACTTCCAAAACTATGTTGAATGAAAGTGGTGAGAGTGAGCATCTTTCTCTTGTTCCTGATCTTAGAGGAAACACTTTCAGTTTTTCACATCAAGTGTGATGTTAGCTGTGGGCTTATATGTGGCTTTTATTATGTTGAGGAATGTTCCTTCTATTCCCACTCTGTGGAGAGTTTTTATCATAAATGGATATTGAATTTTGCCCAGAAACTTTTCCTTCATCTGTGGAGACAATCATATGAGTTTTATTCTTTAGTTTTTTAATATGGTGTATCACATTGATTTATTTGTAGATACTGAACCAACCCTTGCATCCCTGAAATAAATCCCACTTGATCACAGTATGTGAACCTTTTAATATGTTGTTGAATTCAGTTTGCTAATATTTTATTCAGAATTTTCGCTTCTATGCTCATCAGTGATATTGGCATGTAATTTTCTTTTTGTGTGTGATATCTTTGTCTGGTTTTGGTATCAGGGCCTTATAGAATGAGTTTGGAAACATTATGTCCTCTGCAGTTTTTTGGGATAGCTTGAGAAGGATTTTTCTTCTCTAAATGTTTGGTAGAATTCACCTGTGAAGCCAACTGGTCCTGGACTTTTGTTTGTTGGGAGTTTTTTAAAATTATTTCTGATTCAGTTTCATTACTGATAGTTGATCTGTTCATATTTTCTATTTCTTCCTGGCTCAGTCTCGCGTTTCTGTGAATTTGCCCATTTCTTCTTTATTGTCCATGTTATTGGTCTATGATTGTTCATATACATTTCTTATATTCCTTTGTGTTTCTGTGGTGTCTGCTGTGGCTTCCCCTTTTTCATTTTGATTTTATTGATTTGGGCCCACTTTCTATTTTTCTTAATCTAGCTAAAGGTTCATCAGTTTATTTATCTTTTCAAAGAAACTCCTCTTAGTTTCAATGCTTTTTTCTTTTGCTTTTGATCTTTGTTCATTTCTGCTCTAATATTTATGATTTATTTTCTTCTACTAACTTTGGGTTTTGTTTCTTCTTCTTGTTCCTTTAGGTTAAGTTTAGTCATTTATTTTAAAATTTTCTTGTTTCCTGAGGTTGGCTTGTATCACTATAAACTTCCGTCTTAGAACTTCTTTTGCCACATCATGTAGATTTTGTATTATTGTGGTTTCATTTTCATTTGTCTCTAGGTGTTTTTAAATTTCTTCTTTGATTTCTTCAGTGACTCATCAGTTGTTTAGTAGCATGTTGTTTAGCCTCCACGTGTTTGTGATTTTGTAGTTTTTTTTTTCATGTAGTTGATTTCTAGTCTTACAGTGTTTTAGTCAAAAAAGATGCTTCAAACAATTTCAGAGATGAATTAATATTTACTTTGCACCTGCAGTGTGCTAGATGTATTTTGATTTATCCTTACAGAAAGTGTTGAAGTAAATGGTATTATTTATGCTCATCATTCAAGTTCAGAGTTATGAAGCTCAAGAGGGACAGAATTGAGATTTGAACAAATATCTTCTTAACTCCATAACCCATGCTTTTTCTTTTGTAGAAAGCCAAGGGTAATAAGGAGGGATTCAAATAATAAGGATTATTTGATGAATAAACCTGCTGTTCCCTTCCAGGTTTGAAGCTCTGTTTACTGACTTGGAACTGAGGCAGGAAGAGCTGGGCATTGCCAGCTTTGGGGCCTCTGTCACCACTATGGAAGAAATCTTCATTCGGTAAGTGAATACAGAAACCATAGATTCCAGGAATCTTAGGGTTGGAATGGTACTTAAACGTTGCCCTGTGTTTGAATCCTTTCTGTAACATCCTCACTGAATAGTCTTCCAGCCTCTGACTAGTGCTTCCAATAATAGGGATATTCATTAGTGTAGAAAATATTGAATGTAATATCATCCAACAAACATAATTTTAACATAAATTCCTAGGAATGAAAAGCAAAAAGTGGCATCCTATCAGTTGGGCTGCTTTTGACACTAAGTAACAAATAACCCAAACTCGACTGGTTTAGACAATTAGGAAGGTTTATTATTTCATTTAAAATAGCATTGAAACATGTTTATTATCATATGTGAAGTAGGTCACCAGTCCAGGTTCGATGCATGAGACAGGGTGCTCAGGGCTGGTGCACTGGGATGACCCTGAGGGATGAGATGGGGAGGGAGGTGGGAAGGGGGTTCAGGATGGGGAACACATGTACACCCATGGCTGATTCATGTGAATGTATGGCAGAAACCACCACAGTATTGTAAAGTAATTAGCCTCCAATTAAAAGAAGAAAAAAAAAGATCTCCCAAGGTAGGGCAGCTCTGGCATTGGCTGATTCATCCACCAAGCTATTTGAATGTAATGAAGCAGGAATGCTGGCTCAATGCTAGGAAGGCTTTGAGGGGGCCTCCCTGGTAAACTACCCAGGCAGCCACACTGGGCCATAAAGTGGCAAGGAGACCAGGTCAGTATTATTTTACCCAGTCTGGTAATGTTTGTCTTTGAAATAGAATATGCAGGCTATTTATGAGTATTACTTATGATATATTAAAATTTATATCTATCATTTTATCTTATATTTTCTACAAGTCCTGTTGAGTCTGTTTGACATTCTCTCCCTTTTATGGATTATTTTTTGCTTATTCTGTAGTTTCCTCCCTACCCCACAGTGGTTGGAAACTATATTTTCTTGTTTTATTATTTTAATGGTAAGCCTAGATATTGAGATGCACATAAGTAATTTATCAAAGTCTCAGCTGAAGTAATATCTTTTACTCTGCTCCTGGAAAATACCAAGACTTTGAAACACTTTAGTTTTATTCACACACATCCTACCATTACCAGCTTATACATTATACTATCATTATATATTTTAATTCTCTTTTTTAACATTACACAAAACATTACTGTTTTATCAAAGACAATGGTCATTTACATTCATATATATATTCAGCTCTTTCTGTGTTTTTTTTTTTTCCTTGTGCTTCTCAGACTTTCCTGCTGCCTGAAGTACATTCTGTCCCATGTCCTTTACTGTTTTTATGCTGGTACCAAATGCTCTCAGTTATTTTGGTCTGGAGATGATTTTGTTTCTCATTTTTGAAGGATATTCTCCTTATCCATTCTTTTGCATTCATTCATAATATAGCCACATATTTTAAATGTGTTTCTTATAATGGCATATAGTTGAAGTTTAAAAAACATTAATTTGTGTATCTTTATCTTTTAAGTAGTTCTTTGTTGTTGTTGTTCAGTTGCTAATTCATGTCCAACTCTTTCCGACCCCATGTATTGCAGCACGCCAGCCTCCTCTGTCCTCCACTATCTCTTGCTCAGATTCATGTCCATTGAGTCAGTGATGCTATCTGACCATCTCATTCTCCGCTGCCCCCTTCTTTTGCCTTCAATCTTTCCCATCATCAGGGTCTTTTCTAGTGAGTAATAAACTTCTAATTCATTTCGTTTTAAATCTGTCTTATTACTCAGTGTCTTCTATTTATCCCACCAATTCCATATTCTCTTATTTCCTTTCTAGTCTTTGGAATTGATTTAGTGGGTTTTTTTTTTTTTTTTTTGCTTTCTATTTTCTCCTCCGTTAGTTTAGCATTTGTACGTTATCTTGCTCTTCTCTTATTGGTTATCCTAAGATTTCAATGTGCATTTTTAGCTTATTAAAGTGTACAATAAACTAGCACATTTACTGCATTCCAGACAATGCAATGTGTAGCACTGTTAAATTCCATTTATTCCACTTTTGTTATGTGGTATTTATTCAACTATTTCAATTCTGTGTATATTTAAAAGTCCGTAGCACATTATTGTTTTTTTGTGCAATCAGCATTCATTTAAATTTAGCACATGTTTACCCTTTGCATTGTTCTTACACTCTTAAGCATCATTCACCCTTAAGCTTCCATCTCGGGCTATTTTCTTTCTGCCCAAACCTTTAGTGCAAATTTTCTGATCTGATGAAGTCTCAGAGTTTTTGTTTGCCTGAAAATATATTTTTGGCCTCCATTTTTTAAAGAATTTTCCCTTGATACAGAATTTTACATTGTCAGGGGTTGTTTTTAATACTTCTACAATGTAATTCTAATTTCTTCTTCTTAAAACAGATTTGTTGGGATATAATTTACATACTGTAGCATTAACCAGTAATTCATACCATATAGTTTGATAGCTTTTAGTAAATTTATGGTGGGACCATAAGCCGACACCGTAAGCCAATATTGGAACATTTTCATCACTCTGGAAAGATCTTTCATGTTCGTTTGCAAATATTCCAAATATTCCTTGTTCCCATTTCTAGTCCAGGAAACCACTAGCCTACTTTCTGTCTTTATATATTTACCTATTTTGGACATTTCATAAGAATGGAATCATTTGGATTCATATGTAGAAAAATCATACAGTGTGTATTTTATGTCTGCTTCTTTCATGTAGAATAATTTTTGGAGGTTCATTCATGTTGTAGCATGTATAATAAATACTTTAGTTTTTTATTGCTGAATAGTTCTCCATTATATGAATAGATCATTTTTGCTTATTCCTTCCATTCTATTGTCTTCTGACTTCCATTATGTCCACCGGGATGTCAGCTGCTAGTATTATTGTTATTCTCCTATGCAGTCTGTCCTTTACCTCTGGCTGCTTGCAGTATTATTTTCCTTTGTCTTAGGTTTTCAGCATTTTTACAGTGATGTGCATTTGTGTGGTTTTCTTTGTGTTCCTTTGCTTAGCATTTTTACCACTTTTCACATTGTGGTTTGCTGGTGTTGGTCAGTTTTGGGAAATTCTCACCCAGTCTCTCTTCTGATCCATCCTCTCTTTCCACTCTTACTGAGACAGCTACTTACATATGATTTTTTCCTTTCAGGTGTCTCCTGTCTGTTATACTCCTTTTTTGGCTTGTATTGATTATCTATTGCTGCTAGCAAATTACTCTGAAACTTAGCAGCCTTGAAACAACAAACATTTGTTACCTCACAGTTTCTGTGGGTCAGGAGCCCAGGAGCAAGTAGGTAGCAGGTTCTGGCTCAGATCTCCTTTGAGGTGGTTGGAAATGGCAACATACTCCAATATACTTACCTGGAAAATCCTATGGACAGAGGAGCCTGGTGGGCTACAGTCCATGAGGTCACAAAGAGTAGGACACAACTGAGCGTCTGAGCATGAGCATGTAGTCAAGTCTCCAGCCAGGGCTGCAGTCTCTAAAGGCTCACCTGGGGAAGATCCACTTTCATGTTCACTCCTGTTGTTGTTGGCCAACCTCAGTTGCTCATGATGCCTCCTGCCAGGGTGCTGGCGTGACCTTGTGATATCGCAGCTAGTATCCCCCACAGCTAGTGATCAGAGAGAGATGACCAGGTGGAAACGATGTTCACTTTGTCACCTAATCTTGGAAGTGTCATTTTATCACTTTTGCTATATTCTGTTTACTAAAGTTAGTCACTAGGTCCAGCTCACAGTAAAGGGGAGAATATTAGCACAAGTAACAAAAGGAAAAATAAACAAGTAGAACTATATAAAAATAAAGCTTCTGCACAGCAAAAGAAATGATCAACAAAATGCAAAGGCAACCTGCTGAATGGGAGAAAGTATTTGCAGACACATATATGATAAGGGGTTAGTATCTAAAATATTTAAAGAATTCATATAATTCAATAGCAAAAAAAATCAAATTTTAAATAGGCAGAGGGCCTGAATAGACTTTTTTCCAAAGAAAATATTCAGATGGCCAAAAGATACATGAAAATGTGCTCAGCATCACTAATCATTCAGTTCAGTTCAGTTCAGTCACTCAGTTGTGTCCTACTCTTTGCGAGCCCATGAATCGCAGCACGTCAGGCCTCCCTGTCCATCACCAACTCCCGGAGTTTACTCAAACTCATGTCCATCGAGTCAGTGATGCCATTCAGGCATCTCATCCTCTGTCGTCCCCTTCTCCTCCTGCCCCCAATCCCTCCCAGCATCAGGGTCTTTTCCAATGAGTCAACTCTTCACATGAGGTGGCCAAAGTATGGGAGTTTCAGCTTCAGCATCAGTCCTTCCAGTGAACACCCAGGACTGGTCTCCTTTAACATGGATTGGTTGGATCTCCTTGCATCCAAGGGACTCTCAAGAGTCTTCTCCAACACCACAGTTCAAAAGCATCAATTTTTAGGGAAATGCAAATCACATTGAACCACAGTGAGCTATCACTTCACACCCATTGAAATGATAGACAGGAAATGACAAGTGTTGGCAAGAATATGGAGAAAAGAGAACCCTTGTATTCTGTTGGTGAGAATGTAAATTGATATACCACACCACTATAAAAAGCAATATTGAAATTTCCTCAAAAAAATTAAAAATAGAACTATCATATGATCTGGTTCCACTTTACAGGTATATATCTAAAGGAAGTGGACTCACTGCCTCAAAGAGATATCTGTCCCACCATGTTTGTTTCAGCATTATGAAATAACACTGAAGTTGTGCAAACAACCTAAGTGTCCATCAGCAGGTGAATGGATAAAGAAGATGTGATTGATACACACACACACACACACACACACAGTTTGTCCATAAAAATTTTTTTAAAAGAGGAATCATGCCATTTGCAACAACATGGATGGGCCTTGAGGGGATTATGCTCAATGAAATGTCAGACACAGAAATACAAGCACTGTGTGATCTCACTTATATGTGGAATATAAAAAAAAAAAATTCACAGAAACAACAGATTTGTGGTTGGTTGCCAGAGGTTGGAGGGAGGCTTCCTTGATAGTTTAGTTGGTAAAGAATCTGCCTGCAATTCAGGAGACCCCAGTTTGATTCCTGGGTTGGGAAGATCTGCTGGAGAAGGGATAGACTACCCACTCCAGTATTCTTGGGCTTCCCTTGTGGCTCCACTGGTATAGAATTCACCTACAATGTGGGAGACCTGGGTTCCATCCCTGGGTTGGGAAGATTGCCTGGAGAAGGGAAAGGCTACCCACTCCAGTATTCTGGCCTGGAGAATTCCATGGACTGTATAGTCTATGGGGTCGCAAAAAATGAATACAACTGAGCAACTTTCACTTTCACTTTCTTCAGAGGTTGGAGGCAAGAGTGTGGTAATTGGGTGAAGGTGATCAAAAGTTCTTACCTGCCAATCACATGGTTTAGGTTCCCCTGGCAACCAGACTCCATCTTGTGGTGCTTTCCAAAGTCACCATGACAAAGGACACTCTTATGGCTCTCTTCACTTAGAAATTTGCAAGACTTTTAGGAGCTCTGTTCTGGAACCAGGACAAAGAACAAACCTATATTTCTTATAAATAACAGTAATCACAGAGGGAAATAATAATAACTATTTCCTCATGATTTGGTTATATCTTACCATTATCAGTGTTATTGAGGTTATTTTTACGTCTACTTACACTGTGTGATGGAAGCATTATGTTGACAATTTGAAATCAATACTGGTGAGAGTGTTTACAACATGAAAATCGGTAAACTATGAATTGGAGTTTATTTCTTTGTTGACTGTCTATATTTAGAAAGTAATGACTGAGAAAATGTTGATAGTGTGAATTAAGCTTCAAAGTATGTCCTATCTGAAGCAATTTCATTAACAATAGAATTTGAGGAAATACTCTTCGAGTTTTTTAGAATGTGTTATTTAGTCCAATAAAAATGTCACCTCGTGGGTGGATGAGTAAAGTTTTGACATGACATGTTTGCTATTTCAGTTTTGTCTTAATCATTAATGCTAATAAAACGTCAACTAGTGTTCTTGTCCAGACTACACTTAGAGAACCACACACCACTGTCCACCTCCTCACTGCCACATACGGGCACTCTCCTGTGAGTGGGCCAGACCCTCTGGCCCCAGTCCAGCCTTCAGACAACTGTAGCCTGGCCAAGAGCTGGACTGCATCTGCAGGAGAGACCTTGAGGCAGAACCACTCAGCTGAGCCACCCCCAAATTCCCGACCCACTGGAACTGTGTGAGATTGTAAATGCTTACTGTTGTTTTAAGATGCTAAGTTTTGGGATAATCTGTGTCACGGCAATAAATAACAGTTAATTTACTGTCCTTTGCAGAACTGTACTGGAGGGAAAATGAACCAGTTTATTGAATTATTTTCTTGTGACAAATTCCCAGCAATGGAATAGCTGGCTGAAAGACTATGAGTAAAAGTATGTTTTTTGACCTCATACTTTGCTGAATTTTACCCTGAGCAGGGGTTCAGCAAACTTTTCTAAAGGGTCAGATAATATATACTTCAGTCTGTGTAGGCTTGGTCGCATAATCGAGGGTATTGCGTTGTTGTTATTCAGTTACTGAGTCGTGTGTGACTCTTTGCAACCCCATGAACTGCAGCACGCCGGGCTTCCCTGTCCTTCACTATCTCCCAGAGTTTGCTCAAATTCATGTCCATTGAGTTGGTGATGCCATCCAGGCCATTTCATCCTCTGCTGCCCACTTCTCCTTTTGCCTTCAGTCTTTCCCAGCATCAGGGTCTTTTCAGATGAGTCAGCTCTTTGCATCAGGTGGCCAAAGTATTACAGCTTTGGTAAATACTTTAGGCTGTGTAGGACTGGTCACGTAACAAGGGTATTATGCAGACACTTAATTAACCATGTAGACACTTAACAGTTTACAAGTGTGAAATCCTTTCTGAGCTTGTGCCATACCAAAACAAACCTTGGGCTGGATTTGGATCTCTGGCCATAGTTTACAAACCCCAGACCTGGAGTGTCAGAGGTGCTGCGTTTTATAATTTATAGTTTTGCTCATAAAGTACATATTAAGTGATATTATATTTTTGTTTTAATTTGTGTGTGGGATCTTTTAAGGAAAATAATGAAATCTATTCAAGCTGGTGTTGCCTCAGTTATTTGGAGAAGCCATTGGTCAGTTAATTCAGTTGTTAGTTCCTTTTTAAGCCCTTTCTAGCCAGTATACACTTGCCAACAGTATGTAATCATGGTGTGCCTTTTTTTCTCCTCATTGTTTGTGTCCTAACTTATTTTTTTCATATCTTACATGACTTTCATTCTTTAAATCCCAAAAAATGGAATGTGTTGTGATTTTGAGAATTCTCATTTCTGTGTTTTTGGTTTGGTTTAGGGTTAATAAACTGATGGATTCCAACATAGACTTGCAGATCATCAAGCTTCCTTCCTTCCATTCTCATCCACTGGTGAGCAGAGTTCCTGTCAACAGGATTAGACGTCTTCATTCAAGGATTTTCTCAATACCATCCGGCCTACCCATCCATCCTAACACTGGGGTGAGCAGATACATCAAATGGAAGAAGCAGGTTTCTGTTCCATTCCTGGAATCATGATATTATTCTGTCAAGACATGAATGTCAACCTTTAGTAGGGCTTAAGAAAAACTGTGCAGATTTTAGACATAAAAGATTGGCTCTGCTGGATTTCAGGAATACCATGCTCTTTGCTCCAGTTGAAAGTCAGAATGCTGGTGTTTTCTGACCAGCAAAGGAAGTATCAGAAAAGCTCATAGAAAGGGCATGGCCATTTCTTTCACCAGGAAAAAGAAAGAGTAAAAGCACTAAGTCGAGCTTCCCTGGTGGCCCCGTGGTGAAGAGCCCATTTGCCCCACAGGAGAACAGGTTCAGTCCCTGACCTGGGAAGATCCCCACACACTGTGGAGAGACTAAGTCTGGGTGCCCCGACTACTGAGCCTGCGCTCTAGAGCTCAGAGGCCACAACTACTGAAGCTCAAGTGCCCTAGAGCCCATGCTTGGCAACCGGGGAGGCCACTGCAGTGGGAAACCCATGTACCACAGCTGGAGAAGGGCCCCAGCTCTCATCATCTGGAGAAAGGCCCACACAGCAGCAAAGACCCAGCACAGCCCAAAATGAATAGATATTCATTAAAAAAAAAAAAAAAATCAGGAGAGGTAGCTTTTTAAAGAAGCATTAAATCTACTGTCCAAAAGGCATATTTAACCTTTCTTTTTAGTCTTTCACTATGAAACAAATCATGCATGGTACCACCTGAAGTTAAAAATTCTTAAGATTTTTTTTTGATGTGGACCATTTTTTAAATTCTTTACTGAATTTGCTTCTGTTTTCTATTTTGGCTTTTTGGACACGAGGCATGTGGGATCTTAGCTCCCTCACCAGGGTTTGAACCCACACTCCTTGCATTGGAAGGTGAAGTTTTAATCACCGGACCACCAGGGAAATCCTTAATTTAAAAAAAAATTCTTATGAAATATATGGACAACCTGTATTTCATGCAGATTTTAATGCTTAAAAAAGAACGTTGATATACATTTTATATAGTCGTCTTGATTTAGCTATCTATAAGGTATACTACAAAATAATGAGGTTGGTTTTCATGGATTGCATGCATCCATGCTCAATCACTTAGTCGTGTCCAACTCTTTTGTGACCTCTTGGACTGGAGCCCAATTTCCCAGGCAAGAATACTGAAGTGGGTTGCCATTTCCTCCTCCAGGGGATCTTCCTGACCCAGAGATCAAACCTGTGTCTCCTGCATTAGCAGGCAGGTTCTTTTCCACTGAGCCACCAGGGAGCCCTTTCATGGGTGAGTGAAGAGGACTCACTGTTTCATAGTCTTAAATCACCTCTTCAAGGGGAAGCTGCCATCCACAGAGCCCCCAGTCTTGGAGGTTGTCTAGACCCAGTGCCTGTCCTACACAGGAGGCTCTTCTCCAACCCCAGGAAGGATCGATCCAGCCTCTATTTGGCCAAGCTTTGCTTTTAGAGACAACTCCAGAACCTTTCCAGGAAGTATTTCTCAGAGCACCACCTCCGGCAGGGTGATAGTGATGCCTTTTGGTGAATGCTTGAGAGGAAGGAGCCTCAAATCCAAATGTGGGAGACATGGTGGGTGCTTGGAAGAGGTTTTCTGGAGTGTTTTGGTATTTGGGAAACCTGAGGCTTGAAGGCCCCAGCCCACCCAGCTAGCGCAGCACCAGTGAAAGAGAAGCTGATGGGAGCCTGTGGCGCTGACTTCCGCAGCCGCCGCCTCTGGGCCCAAGGCTGGATCTTGGAATCTCAGTGCTCATGACTGCATGCTTTGATTTTCACTGTTGAAGCCCAGGGACCTCGCTACGCGTGGCCTGCATCCTTGCACAGGTGCATCTGTGGTACGCATTACTAGAAGTGGATTCTCCAGCTTAAAGACTGTGTGGCTGTCAAGAAGTCAAAGAGGATACAAAGAGATGGAGAAGTATACCGTGTTCATGGGTTGGAAAAATCAATATTGTGAAAATGACTATACTACCCAAAACAATCTATAGATTCAATGCAATCCCTATCAAGCTACCAATGGTATTTTTCACAGAACTAGAACAAATAATTTCACAATTTGTGTGGAAATACAAAAAACCTCAAATAGCCAAAGCAATCTTGAGAAAGAAGAATGGAACTGGAGGAATCAACCTGCCTGACTTCAGGCTCTACTATAAAGCCACAGTCACCAAGACAGTATGGTACTGGCACAAAGACAGAAATATAGATCAATGGGACAGAATAGAAAGCCCAGAGATGAATCCACGCACCTATGGACACCTTATCTTCGACAAAGGAGGCAAGGATATACAATGGAAAAAAGACAACCTCTTTAACAAGTGGTGCTGGGAAAACTGGTCAACCACTTGTAAAAGAATGAAACTAGAACACTTTCTAACACCATACACAAAAATAAACTCAAAATGGATTAAAGATCTAAATGTAAGACCAGAAACTATCAAACTCCTAGAGGAGAACATAGGCAAAACACTCTCCAACATAAATCACAGCAGGATCCTCTATGACCCATCTCCCAGAATATTGGAAATAAAAGCAAAAATAAACAAATGGGACCTAATTAAACTTAAAAGCTTTTGCACAACAAAGGAAACTATAAGCAAGGTGAAAAGACAGCCCTCAGATTGGGAGAAAATAATAGCAAACGAAGCAACTCACAAAGAATTAATCTCAAAAATATACAAGCAACTCCTGCAGCTCAATTCCAGAAAAATAAATGACCCAATCAAAAAATGGGCCAAAGAACTAAAGAGACATTTCTCCAAAGAAGACATACAGATGGCTAACAATCACATGAAAAGATGTTCAACATCACTCATTATCAGAGAAATGCAAATCAAAACCACAACGAGGTACCAACACACGCCAGTCAGGATGGCTGCTGTCCAAAAGTCTACAAGCAGTAAATGCTGGAGAGGGTGTGGAGAAAAGGGAATCCTCTAACACTGTTGGTGGGAATGCAAACTAGTACAGCCACTATGGAGAACAGTGTGGAGATTTCTTAAAAAACTGGAAATAGAACTGCCATATGACCCAACAATCCCACTCCTGGGCATAGACACCAAGGAAACCAGATCTGAAAGAGACATGTGTACCCCAATGTTCATCACAGCACTGTTTATAATTGCCAGGACATGGAAGCAACCTAGATGCTCATCAGCAGACGAGTGGAAAAGGAAGCTGTGGTACATATACACCATGGAACATTACTCAGCCATTAAAAAGAATTCATTTGAATCAGTTCTAATGAGATGGATGAAACTGGAGCCCATTATACAGAGTGAAGTAAGCCAGAAAGATAAAGACCATTACAGTATAGTAATGCATATATATGGAATTTAAAAAGATGGTAACGATAACCCAATATGCAAAACAGAAAAAGAGACACAGATGTACAGAACAGACTTTGGGACTCTGTGGGAGAAGGCGAGGGTGGGATGTCCTGAGAGAATAGCACTGAAACAAGTATACTATCAAGGGTGAAACAGATCACCAGCCCAGGTTGGATGCATGAGACAAGTGCTCAGGGCTGGTGCACTGGGAAGACCCAGAGGGATGGGATGGGGAGGGAGGCGGGAGGGGGGATCGGAATGGGGAACACATGTAAATCCATGGCTGATCCATGTCAATGTATGGCAGAAACCACTACAATATTGTAATTATCCTCCAACTAATAAAAATAAATGAAAAAAAAAGACTGTGTGGCTGTCAAATTTATTCATTTAGCTCATTTGTTTTCTAAAAATGTAATATCAAATTAAAATGCCAGCAAGCAATGGCATTTCCTTCCCCCTATATCCTCATCAACATAAAATTTTTGCCAATCTGACAAGTAAAAAACAATGTATCATGTTTACGTTTGATGTCTGTTTAGACTTCTCTTTCAAACTCTTTCCAATCTGTGCCTTCTTTTTCTGCCATTAAATGTTAATCTAATAATTAAGTCAAAGAATTTTAATTTGAAGCAATTTTGACACAATCAAAATGTTAGACATAATATGAGAGAATAAAGTTGAACATGAGCCACTTCACTGCCTGCCAGCTCCTACCTAACATGTGACCATGTTAATAGTATGTCCTTCTTTTTTTAAATTGTAGTTCAGCCTTCTCTGCCAACAGTTCTATGCCATGTTCTTGAAAAGGGCTACCTATTCTTGGCGCAACTGGATGATGATGCTGTCAATACAGATCCTGGTGCCTCTGGTCATTCTTAGTATCAGCCTCTCATTCCTCAACTTTGATATAAGCATGGACAACAGCCCATTGGAGCTGACCCTAAAATTATATGGTCAAACTATTGTTCCATTCTACATTTCTCCGAACTCCAGGCTGGGTCCACAGTTTGTAGAACGTTTGACAGATGTGCTCGTGGCTGAGGACCAGATTCCTCTGGAGCTGCAAAGTAAGTACAAGACCCAGGAAAACGGGGCAGGAAGCAGGCCCATTGCTCCCTGCAGTGAAGCCATGTGCTTCCACACTACATGATGCTCTCTGAAGTCAGAATGTGTGGCTAGAAGCCTCAGAAAGAAATCTTTAAAAAGTAACAGGAAAGGGAAAGTTCCTAGAAATGGGACCAAGTTGTGTCTTTCTAGGGACTAAAGCATGTCCAAAAATGAAACAAATGTTCTGTTATGTTTGAACATGTTGAGAAGAGATTTACACTTCTGCTAAGGGAGTTTGTAGGTGATTTGGTGATAGATGGGACAAAAACTAAGCAGATGAGAAAAGGAGAATAGTATTTCCTTCAGAGGGGCACAGGTGTACAGAAGAAAGAAACATGTCATGGTGTGCTACTTGGTTCAGCTGTGAATAATTTCTACTTTTTCATAGTGAATGTGAAAACTGACTATTGGTTAAACTGAATTTATGATACAACTCTGGGGCAGGTGGGGAGGGGTATGGAAGGCCCTAGGAGGTGGGGATAGTCCTCTAAGAGAGCTAAGTCCTTGCTTCCGAGATAGGCTGTCAGTAGAGAAATGGACTATTTAGCGATCCTGAGAAACACGGACTGAAAGACTTCAACGTGGTTGCCCTGGTGAGCAGGAGGCAGGGATAGTAATGCGGAAGGCCATGGCACTGCCATCTCTCATTGTAAGTTTTGTTTAATTATTTGATTTTTTAAATTATATTGATATGTTATTTTAATTTAAAATGAAGATTTTCAGGATTTATTTTTAGTAAAGTATAAGAGATAGCTGCAGAAATGGTTGGGATTGTAGCGCTTTACCTCTCCCAAGCTTGGTTTCCTCACGCTGCCACCGGAGGGTCTCCAGGGGAGTGCCCATCAGAGGTGCTTCACACTGCAGCACTCGGTAACCCTCAGCCACCAGTACAGGGATCATTCCAGGGTTCTTGGTCAGTCAGCCTGTGTGCTAGAAGTGTGGTGATGAACAGCTCTCAGCTCCTCACCCAGAGGTCTTGTGGATAAGCAGCAGTGCAGAGGAATAGTCCATGATGGTCACACAGACATAGCTTAGCCTCAGAGGGTCAGAGGGCGCTCCTGAGCTCAGAGCCTGTGGTGTGCATGGGGACTGCACAGCAGGGAAGCCTGAAAGATGCCTGGGCAAGACTGTTCACTGCCGCTCGTCAATGAAAGGAAAACTTTCTTGAGGTCCCAGGTCTGAGGGGCTCAGGCAGGAGGCAGCCCTGCGGGCCCAAGTGGATGACCGGAAGTCAGGGCACGGCCACGACAAGAGGACCCCACTGGGGATGTGTGTGGGGCTTGGTAAGGGGAGAAACGTTCAGGAGGTCCTCCCTGCCTCTCAAGGCCCTGGTGCGACCCACTCAGTGGTCTGTTCTCTTCCAGGCCCAGTGGAAGCATTCCTCCTGAAAAAGTTAGAGGAGGAGCCCGAGGTCTTTGACCAGAACTACCTGGTGGCCATTTCTTTTGACGACATGGGGAACCACACCATCGTGACAGCGCTGTTCAACAACCAGGCATACCATTCCATGGCCCAGGTGCTGGCATTGGTGGATAACGTCCTGTTCAAGTTGCTTTCTGGTCCCCAGGCGTCCCTAACGGTCCTGAATCACCCTCAGCCTCAGTCAAGCATGGAGACCGCAGAGGACATCTTGTATGAGTATGTGCACCTTTCCTTCCTCCTTGCTGAGCGTCTCCCGTTACTGCCAGCTTCCTCCCTTTTTGTCTCTTTGTTTTAATTACAAATTGTTATTTTGAAATATGGTTGCTTTGACCAGTTCTACTTAAATGACTGCCTCTCTCCTTATATCCTGCTTTTGACAGGGGCCCTAAAGGACATTATCTTGTCATCAACTTGCTTTTTGGAATGGCTTTCCTTTCGAGTTCTTTTTCCATCTTGACAGTCAAGGAGAGAGGCCTCAAGGCCAAGCAGGTCCAGTTCATCAGCGGTGTCCACGTGGCTACATTCTGGCTCTCCTCTCTGCTGTGGGACCTCCTGTCCTTCCTTGTCCCCAGCCTGCTGCTGCTGGTGAGCTGAGTTGTGAGGGGCCCCTCCTCCCAACCCCCTGTGTCCAGGGGACTGGCCTTGGGGCCCTTGCAAAGAACCGGGACCCAACCAGACGTCTAGGCTGGCAGCTCTGCCCCTGATGGGCCACATGGCTGTGAATGCAGCTTCCTCGCTGACCCTCAGTAAAAGGTGATTCCCGTCCCAGCGTCTTAGGAGCAGGGGGCCCTGCTCTGGAGTCTCTAGGTGGTGACTTCCCCAGAGCTGCTGCCTCAGGCTGGTAAGACAGTACCCTGGGGATGGGTGTTTACACTCCAGAAGTAGCCCTCCAGGGCACAGAGGGGTGCAGCCTGGAGCACGTCCTCCCTGGTTCTGCCTCTGCTCCTCATCTCACTGCACTGGTGTCCTCTGCATGGCCAGAGGAGTGAGGGAAGGGCAGTGCTGCTGGAGTCCTGCCAACACCTTGTTTACCTTATTAAGAATAACTTGAGATTATTGTATCCTTTCTCTCGCGCTTAGGGCTGACTCTAAGTGACTTCTCCAAACTCTGCCCCACTTTCCCCAGGTGGTGTTTCTATACTTCAGTGAGGACGCTTTTACACACAAGGAGAATGTCCCAGCTGTCTTCTTGATGCTGATGCTCTATGCCTGGGCCATCATCCCCTTCATCTACCTGACCAGCTTCTGCTTTGACAATGCGGGGAATGCCTGTGTCAAACTCATCATCATGCTGACCTTTCTGAGCATTGGCCCCTTTGTTCTTGTCTCGGTCACAAGTGAAAAAGGTGAGGCCCATCAGGTCTACACATCACACAGCTTTAACCATCCCTCTGGCAGCCACACAAGTCATGCCTGCGAGAGCATGTGTCTGCAGGGGCCTGCGTGAGGCTCTTCTCAAGAATGGTCGTTGGAAGAGCCCCAAACAGTCAGTATTGCAGACATGCACCTCCAGGGGGACAGACACTCAGCACAGGCCGCAGTGTGGACAGACGTCATAACCGGGTGCTGCCTGGATGAGGCACACTCTGAGCTCGGAGCTGGGGGGTCCATGAACAGAGACCATAGGAAGCCTGGAGGGATGGGGACATCCATATCATGATTAAGGTGTTGATTACATTGGCAAAAACACTTGTCAGAATCATCACACTGTCCACTGATGATCATGCACTTCACTGAAACAGATTACTCCTCAGTTTGAGAGAAGGTAATAAGAAACTTCTGTAGAATTCCATGAAGAAGAAAAACTTTGGAAACAAGAAAGATCTGATTGCCAAAATAAGAATTTAGCAGAGGGGTTGGAAAATAAAGGCAATGAATTTCCCGGAAAGTAGAACAAAAAGTTAAGAGAAATAGAGAAGTTGAGAGAAAAGGCAGGTAATGTGACAGTAAATGCAGGAGATCCTATTTGTATTCAATTTATTAATTGAATTAGCCTTATTAGCCTTCCAGAAAGAGAAAACAGGAAATCAGGTTGAGGAAACTACCCAAGAAACAAAGCAAAATTTCCCAGAGTTGAAAAAAGCAGACTTCAAGATTGAAAGGATTTATCAAATGTCCGACACTGAATGGAGAGAGACCCAAACACTTCCTGAAAGACAAGGGTTTCTGTACTGAGTTCTGTTGTCAGGCAGTGGGGGGACAGAGCAAAGACAACTTCAGTTGGGCAACAGCAATTGAACCCATACCCCACTTTCTTGGAAAGTTAGTCAAGAATCTCAGCCAACAAAGTGCAGGAGTAAAGCAAAGAACGAAGAAAGCACGAGAGTCAGAAGGGGATGGACCCTGCCCCGGAGCGTGGCAGAGAAGATTCCTCAGTCGGAGGACTAGGTAGGGGTGGTTTGTGACCTCTCCTCTGCTCTTAGCCAGTGTTGGAGTAGGACCCGCAGAGAAGGAAGAAAGGAAGGCAGGCGAATAAGCAGGAGCTGTGAATACCTGTCCCGGTGATCACAGGTGGGATTGTTGAGCACTCCTCTCCTGGGTGTCGGAAGATGGTCGCTGACCTGGGAGGGTCTGGGAGCCGCTGTAGCTGGCTGTTCATCCCAGGCAGGGCTCTCAAGACTGCCTCGTGGTTAAGTCTCTCTCTATCCCACCCAGGAGCCACATAGCTGAGTTCGGGCAGTTTCTCCGCTCCCCTCTACTTCAGTCTCCAGGGTAGATTTGTACATTTAGACTTCTACAGAGAGAGCGTTAAGAGGACATGAGCCACTGTGCCTCTTCCCCAGGGCCATACCTGCCCCCTTTGCAACTACCCACTGGGGCCTGGTCTCCACAGGTGCAACTCTCTGATCACCAGAGCCGTGACCCTGATGCCTCAGCCACAATGTGGAGCCACGACTTCTGAGCTGTGCCCCCAAACGGCGCTTCCATCCCCACAGGTGGACCCTGGCTCTGCTGCTCAGTTACTGAGTCCTGGTCCAGGAAATGTTGGTCTGGAGACCTCACATCCAAGTTCAACTCCCTGTATGTCGCAGTGGCCTCCGCTGACAGGAATTTCATAAATTGATCCCCCAAGGCTGTACTACTCTAAATCCAAGCCCTGAGAGTAGAGTCTGTTTTCATATGAAGACTCTGTTCAGCCTCTCTTCAGGGAGTCTGAAGAAAGTCACATGTCCCCGGGCTGTCTTCCTTGCAGGCCTCCCTGATTTGGAGTGGGTGGTGTAGCAAGTCATGAAGCCTGAAATGAAAGCTCTAATCCCACCTGCCTGTTGGTGGAGATGTGTTGTGGTTTGTGCAGGGCGGCAGTTGGCGGCACATGGAGTGGCCTGGGGTTAGCACCAAGCAGCCTGTGGGGTGGGAGAGGGCTGTAAGCGCAGCCCTGCTGCAGGTCCATTCCCACGCAGCACACCGAGTTCATCCTCTTACAGATTAATTTGCTTATGGGTAGCATAGTTATTTCACAGAGCAGTTGTGCTTATCTGTTGTAAATATTTAAAATATTTTAAATATACCAAAGGTTATTTATAACCTTGTTTGTTATTTCTTCAATTAACAATATAGCATAAAAAATTGGCTTCTCTAATCTCTTAAGAGGCCCCAGTTTCTGTATTTGTTTTAGAACCAGACAACTTACTGACCTCTCCTTTATTTCTTTTTTCTAATTGAAGTATAGTTGTTTCACAGTGTGTTAATTTTTGCTGTACAACAAAGTGATTCAGTGATTTACACATATATACATTCTTTTCCATTATGGTTTATCATACAATATTGGCTATAGGTCCCTGTTGTGTACAATAGGGCCTTGGTGCTTATCCATCCTGTATGTAATAGTTTGCATCTGCCAGCCCCAACTTCCTACCCCATCCCTCCCACAACCCCCTGCCCTTTGGCAACCACAAGTGTCTTCTCCATGTCCTTGAGTCTGTTCTCTTTTCTTCTTTCTTTTTACCATAAAGCTTGTGAGATCTTAGTTCCCTGACCAGGGATTGAACCCATGCCCCTTGCATTGGAAGCACAGAGTTCTAACCACAGGACCATTTTGGTTGATTCTTGTGGCTTTTCTAGGTATGTGATAATGTACAGCATCTGCAAATAATGGTGGTTTTGTCTCCACAAACTGTCCACACAGGAGCTGTGTTCTCCTTATCTACTTGTAAGATGACACTCTAATAAATCCAAAGCTGGTCCCCCAGGCTTTCCCGTCTGGCCCTAACTCATTTGTAAGCCTCCAGCCTTCAAAGCCACGACTTCCACAAGTGCATCCCCTGCTGCAGCCATGCCCATGCTGGTTTTCTCAAACACACCAAGCTTTCTGACTTGTCTGCATGAACAGTTGGAATAGAAGTAAAATGACTTCAGGAAGCACTGCAAAAGAAAAATAGTTACAGCTTAGAGGCTAGGTGACTGCCTCATGAGAGGGAACACTGGGAGTCAGGGAGAACCTGATTTCTGATCTTGGGCCTGGGAGTGTGACAAGCGGAGACAGATAAAGCAACAGATAGAGAGAACAAACCCTTTATACAGGAGAAGAGGCCCAGTGGGCCTAGAGAGTCGCTGGAGGATGTACCCATTTCTTCCTGAAAGAAGGGTTAATATTTTCTGTTCCCCTCACAGAACTTGGCTACAGAACAATCTCAGACTCCCTGGATGACATGTTCCTATTACTTCCAGGCCATTGCCTGGGAATGGCTTTATCCAACCTGTACTACAACTTTGAACTGCAGAAATTTTGCAAGGCCAAGAGCTTAGACTATGTTGAGTGCAGTAAAGTTTGTGAGTATGACAAACAGACTTTTGTTAATTACATTGATTTTTAATTTTTACAATGTTGTGTTGGTTTCTGTGTTACATTTTTATTAAGATATAATTCATATAAAATTCACCCTTTTATAAAGTATACAATTCATTGGGTTTTGGTATATTCACAAGGTTGTGCAACCATCACCACCATCTGATTCCAGAACATTCTCGTCACCTGGAATAAAGAAATGTTCCATCCATTAACAGTCGCTTCCCATTCCCTTTTCCCCCAAGCATCTGACAGCTAATAATCTACTTTCTGTCTCTATTGATTGGGCCGCTCTGGGCATTTCTTGTAAATGGAATCACTGTGTGATCTTTTGTGTCTGGCTTCTTTCACTTACAACAGTATTGGTAAGGTTCATCCAGATTGTGGTGTGCATCAGTACTTTGTTCCTTGTTATGGCTGAATAATATTCCATTGTATGGATGGACTACTCTTTGCTTATCTGTTCATCAGCTGATGGACATTTGGATTGTTTTTTTTTTTTTTGGATTGTTTTTATGTTTTGGCTATTATGAATAATGCTGCCAGGAACATTCACATACAAATTTTTGTATGAACCAGTTTTCAGTTCTTTTGATTATATACTTAGGAGTGGATTTGCTGAGTCTTATGACTGTATGTTTAGCTTTTTCAGGAAGCACCAAACTATTTTCCACAGTGGCTGCACCATGTTACATTTCACCAGCAACATATGAGAGTTCCAATTTGTCCACAGCCTTTCCAACACCTTTTAAAATCAGTTATTTTCTTTAAATGTGGGAAAATATGTGAAGTTTACCATTTTAACCATTTTTAAGTGTGCAGTTCGGTGGCATTAAATACATTCACACTGTTGTGCCATCACCACCATCATCTCCAGAACTTTCTTCAACTTGCAGAACTGAAATTCTGAACCCACGAAACACTAACGGCCCCACCCTAGCCTCTAGCGACTACCATTCCACTCTCTGAGTTGGGCTACTCTAGTTGCCTCACATGAAACATTTAATTCCTTTCTCATTTCCTCTTGGGTATATTCAATAGCTATTTTCTTTGTGGTTACCATGGGAATTGCATTTTAACATCCTTAACATTCTAATTTGAATTTGTATCAGCTTATCTTCAACAATATAGAAAAACAGCCCTTATGCAGCCCTGTCCCCAATCCCTTTTAATTATTGATGTCACAAGACCTCTTAATCTACTGTGTGCCCAGAACCATAGACTCATTGTTGTTTTTATGCATCAGTTTCTTAAGTTACACAGAAAACAAAAAGTGGAGTTACAAACCAAAGTTAACGCAATACTAGCCATTGTAACGTCCATGTATCTGCTTTCGCCAGAGATCTGTATTAGTTTGATCTGTATGTCCAGATGTGGCCGATGTCTGTTGTATATGCATAAACAAAACAACCTCCTTCCATAGTTCTTCAGGCACTCAGTCTATCAGATCTAATCCCTTGAATTTATTTGTTACTTCCACTGTATAATCGTAAGGGATTTGATTTAGGTCTTAACTGATTGGTCTAATCAAAATTGTAAGGAATTTGATTTAGGTCCCTACTTTCTTCAGTTTAAGTCTGAATTTGGCAATAAGGAGTTCATGCCAGTGACTCAAAGGAGAAAAGGAAAGATATACCCATTTGAATGCAGAGTTCCAAAGAATAGCAAGGAGAGATAAGAAAGCTTTCCTCAGTGAGCAATGCAAAGAAATAGAGGAAAACAATAGAATGGGAAAGACTAGAGATCTCTTCAAGAAAATTAGAGATACCAAGGGAACATTTCATCCAAAGATGGGCACAATAAAGAACAGAAGCAGTATGGACCTAACAGAAGCAGAAGATATTAAGAAGAGGTGGCAAGAATAAACAGAAGAACTATACAAAAAAGATCTTCATGACCCAGATAACTGTGATAGTGTGATCACTCACCTAGAGCCAGACATCCTGGAGTCTGAAGTCAAGTGGGCCTTAGGAAGCATCACTATGAACAAAGCTAGTGGAGGTGATGGAATTCCAGTTGAGCTATTTCAAGTCCTAAAAGATGGTGCTGTGAAAAGTGCTGCACTCAATATGCCAACAAGTTTGGAAAACTCAGCAGTGGCCACAGCACTGGAAAAGGTCAGTTTTCATTCCAATCCCAAAGAAAGGCAATGCCAAAGAATGCTCAAACTACCACACAATTGCACTCATCTCACACACTAGCAAAGTAATGCTCAAAATTATCCAAGTGAGGCTTCAACAGTATGTGAACCGCGAACTTCCAGATGTTCAAGCTGGATTTAGAAAAGGCAGAGGAAGCAGAGATCAAATTGCCAACATCCACTGGATCATTGAAAAAGCAAGAGAGTTCCAGAAAAACATCTACTTCTGCTTTATTTGGAAAAGGCAATGGCAACCCACTCCAGTACTTTTGCCTAGAAAATCCCATGGACAGCAGAGCTGGTAGGCTGCAGTTCATGGGGTCGCTAAGAGTCGAACTCGACTGAGCGGCTTCACTCTGCTTTATTGACTACGCCAAAGCCTTTGACTGTGTGGATCACAACAAACTGTGGAAAATTCTTCAAGAGATGGGAATACCAGACCACCTGACCTGCCCCCTGAGAAATCTGTATGCAGGTCAAGAAGCAACAGTTAGAACTGGACATGGATCAACAGACTGGTTCCAGATCGGGAAAGGGGTACATCAAGGTTGTATATTGTCACCCTGCTTATTTAACTTATATGCAGAGTACATCATGCAAAATGCCAGGCAGGATGAAGCACAAGCTGAAATCAACATTGCCAAAAGAAATATCAATAACCTCAGATATGCAGATGACACCACCCTTATGGCAGAAAGTGAAGAGGGCCTAAAGAGCCTCTTGATGAAAGTGAAAGAGGAGAGTGAAAAAGCTGGCTTAAAACTCAACATTCAAAAAACCTACGATCATGGCGTCTGGTCCCATCAATTCATGGCAAATAGGTGGGGAAGCAATGGAAACAGTGAGAGACTGTATTTTCTTGGGCTCCAAAATCACTGCAGATGGTGACTGAAGCCATGAAATTAAAAGATGCTTGCTCCTTGGAAGAAAAGCTATGACCAACCTGGACAGCGTTTTAAAAAGCACAGACATTACTTTGCCGATAAAGGTCCATCTAATCAAAGCTATGGTTTTTCCAATAGCCCTGTATGGATGTGAGGGTTGAACTATAAAGAAAGTTGAGCACCAAAAAATCGATACTTTTGAACTGTGGTGTTGGAGAAGACTCTTGAGAGTCCCTTGGACTGCAAGGAGATCCAACCAGTCCATCCTAAAGGAAATCAGTTCTGAATATTCATTGGAAGGATTGAGGCTGAAGCTGAAACTCCAATACTTTGGCCGCCTGATGTGAAGAACTGACTCATTGGAAAAGACCCTGATGCTGGGAAAGATTGAAGGCAGGAGGAGAAGGGGATGACAGAGGATGAGATGGTTGGATGGCATCACTGAGTCTCTGAATGTGAGTCTGAGTAAGCTCCAGGAGTTGGTGATGGACAGGGAAGCCTGGTGTGCAGCACTCCATGGGGTCGCAAAGAGTCGGACACGACTGAGCAACTGAACTGAACTGAAACAAAACAAATGAATTGGAGAAGATAATGCATAGTATCAGTCTACTTGTATTTTAAAAGATTATATCCAGAGAGTATGGAAGTATTATATTATACACACACACACACACACACACACACACACACACACACAAAACAGCTATAGGGAGAGGAGAAGTACCTTGACTCTACCTCAGACGTGTCTTTTTTTTCCAATGAGTGTGTATTGTATAATTTAAAAATACATGTATTTAAAAGAAAATTTGAAGGCAAATCAGATTAAAATAGGAGACTTGAGGCTGCCGAGTGTTTCTGCATGAGTGGTCAGTTGAAGTTACAGGGTGATTAATAATTGATAAAAGAATCAAACATTTAAATAGTTTGCATTTCAAGTAACTTGTCATGTGGACAGGGAGAAGTCTTTTTACTTTACTGCATAATTTTTGCTAAACATTGGTTCCAGCAAGAAAAGCAGAATACTGTATGTGTTTCCCATCTGCTGGGGTGCAGTGACCACGCTGATGACAATAATGCTCCTTTTAAATGACATTTGTTATCGTAGGAATGTAGCCGCTCTGTGTAGTCAGATCGTGTCCGTTTGTCCCATGTAGCAGAGGGCTACGTGGTCCAGGAGGACATCTACGCCTGGCAGTCTCTCGGGATGGGGAAGTACCTGACAGCCCTCGCCGCCTCCGGGCTCGTGTACCTCATCCTGCTGTTCCTCATTGAAACCAGTGTCTTATGGGAACTGAAAGCCAGATTTTCTGGCCTCTACTGGAAGCAGAAATCGGTGAGTGAGTCCAAGTGTGCGTCTGTAAGGACAGGTGAGGGGCTGGCTTCACAGCTTAATTCCTGCAGTGTGCAGTGACCTTGATTCTCAGAGTCAGAGGGCCTGGAGATGGTGTAACCCACCCTCAGGGCAGAGGGGTTACTGAGGTCCCCAGGACCCCGGGCCCTGAGGGGAGGAGGGGGAGGAGCATTGGCCTGGGCCCCGTGACCCTGGCCAGCCATGGACTACCTAAAACTAGTCAGCTTGTAACACCTCACCCCTCAGTCATTCGGGAGCCAGATAGGAGAAAGGTCTGTTGTGTCAGTTCTTGACCTGAATATCTTCCAGTGGCAAAGCACCTCCCCCACCCCCATGATCATGGAAATCGTGTAGAAAATGGGATTTGTTGTATCTTGACACCTCTGGGCTTCAAGTCTTTTTTTATTTTCTTTAAAAACCAATGCTTTCCTGTCCAGCGTATCACAGTCGTGTCAGCATGCACTCAGTCCTGCCTGCGGCTTTCCCTCAGAATGGGTGGTGGTGTGCAGATGGGAGCTGGCGTGGCTGGGGCACCTTCACAACATTACGGGGAAGGACTTTTATGTCTCCCTCCTATCCTTGCAAAAGCACTTACACCTGCCATCCTTATTGGGAAAAACAGGTTGTTTTGCAGAATGCAGAGTCTGTGCCTGGAGACCAAGATGTGGAAGAGGAAGCAAACATGATCAAGAACTCTTGGGAAGATCTGTGTAAGAAAAACCCACTGGTCCTTAAAGAACTGTCTAAGGTAAAGTCCTATGTAGCTTGAAAAGCATTACTTTACTTTTCATCCCCATTACTCTTGGGGATCCTTGTGTAGGGAAGCAGCCATCATGGCTCCAGGACCCCACCCGCTGACTTGGAGTACAGTGTAGTCCCCATTTATCAGCAGCTTTGCTTTCTGAGGTTTCAGCTACCTGCAGTCAACCATGGTCCAAAAATATTAAATGGAAAATTCCAGAAATATCATTTCATAAGTTTTAAGTTGTGTGCTGTTCTGGGTAGCGTGGTTAACTCAAACTGTCCCACTCCGCCCCTTTGTCCAGCTTGTCCACAGTTTCATCACTTAGTTGCCAGCTCAGTTATCTGATCCAATATCGCAGTATCAAATACTTGTACTCAAGGACTTCTAATTTTACTTACCCCAAAGCCCAAGGGTAGTGATGTTGGCGATTCGGATATTCTCTTACTGTGCCTAATTTATAAGTTACACTTTGTCAGAGGTATGTATGTATAGGAGAAACATAGTAAGTAGAGGGTCCTATGGTGTCCATGGTTTCACACCCCCACTGGGATTCTTGGACCATATCCCCAGGGATAAGGGGACTACTGCACTGGCAGAGGATTCAGATGAGTTTCAATGGGACAGACTCCGAGAGAGGTTTCCTCTGTGAACAGATGGCATCTGAGCTCATTCTTGCACCCAGAGACAGCAGGTAGTGCCTCAGCCCCCCATTGTCTTCTGGGGGCCCCTGAGGACAAGGAGGCCTGGGATGGGAGGGGCACCAGAGCCATAGATCCCCAGAAGCCCTGAAGGTTGGACATGGTTGAGTCTCTCCTGGATCTAGAAAGCAGTCTGTGGAGGAGCCAAGGAGGGGATGTGGGCTCTGAAAGCCCACAGCAAGCCTGCCAATCTCCCTGAGAGCCCGTGGGGACCGTGCTGAGAGATTCTTCAGACAGCCAGGAATGTACACACACTCACGCACACGCACACAGATATGCACGCGGAGAGGGAGGAAGGGAGACAGAGACAGAGAGAGTTGTTTCCCTATAGTTATTAGCGGTTAAAAAGCCCCCAGAATCAACCTGCCTGACTTTAGGCTCTACTACAAAGCCACAGTCACCAAGACAGTATGGTACTGGCACAAAGACAGAAATATAGATCAATGGGACAGAATAGAAAGCCCAGAGATGAATCCACGCACCTTTGGACACCTTATCTTTGACAAAGAAGGCAAGAATATACAGTGGAGAAAAGACAATCTCTTTAACAAGTGGTGCTGGGAAAACTGGTCAACCACTTGTAAAAGAATGAAACTAGAACACTTTCTAATGCCATACACAAAAATAAAATGGATTAAAGACCTAAACGCAAGACCAGAAACTATAAAACTCCTAGAGGAGAACATAGGCAAAACACTCTCCAACATAAATCACGGCAGGATCCTCTATGATCCACCTCCCAGAATATTGGAAATAAAAGCAAAAATAAACAAATGGGACCTAATTAAACTGAAAAGCTTTTGCACAACAAAGGAAACTATAAGCAAGGTGAAAAGACAGCCTTCAGAATGGGAGAAAATAATAGCAAACGAAGCAACTCACAAAGAATTAATCTCAAAAATATACAAACAACTCCTGCAGCTCAATTCCAGAAAAATAAATGATCCAATCAAAAAATGGGCCAAAGAACTAAACAGACATTTCTCCAAAGAAGACATACAGATGGCTAGCAAACGCATGAAAAGATGCTCAACATCACTCATTATCAGAGAAATGCAAATCAAAACCACAAAGAGGTACTATTACACGCCTGTCAGGATGGCTGCTGTCCAAAAGTCTACAAGCAGTAAATGCTGAAGAGGGTGTGGAGAAAAGGGAACCCTCTTACACTGTTGGTGGGAATGCAAACTAGTACAGTCGCTATGGAGAACAGTGTGGAGATTTCTTAAAAAACTGGAAATAGAACTGCCATGTGACCCAGGAATCCCACTTCTGGGCATACACACTGAGGAAACCAGATCTGAAAGAGACACATGCACCCCAATGTTCATCACAGCACTGTTTATAATAGCCAGGACATGGAAGCAACCTAGATGTCCATCGGCGGACGAATGGATAAGAAAGCTGTGGTACATAAACACAATGGAATATTACTCAGCCATTAAAAAGAATACATTTGAGTCAGTTCTAATGAGGTGGATGAAACTGGAGCCTATTATACAGAGTGAAATAAGCCAGAAAGAAAAATACCAATACAGTATAATAATGCATATATATGGAATTTAGAAAGATAGTAATAACCCTGTATGCGAGACAGCAAAAGAGACACAGATGTATAGAACAGTCTTTTGGACTCTGGGAGAGGGTGAGGGTGAGATGATTTGGGAGAATGGCATTGAAACATGTGTATTATCATATGTGAAACAAATCGCTAGTACAGGTTCGATGCATGAGACAGGGTGCTCGGGGCTGTTGCACCCTGGGGAAGACCCAGAGGGATGGGATGGGGCAGGAGGTGGGAGGGGGGTTCAGGATGGGGAACACATGTACACCCTCATGGCGGATTCATGTCAATGTATGGCAAAACCAGTACAATATTGTAAAGTAATTAGCCTCCAATTAAATAAATTTATATATTTTTTAAAAAGCCTCCAGAAACCAGCTCAGGCAACATCAAAGTGGTTTTCTTTGCTTCGAGGAAAGCAGGGAAGAGGCTTATCTTAGAGAACTATGTTCTCAGTGTGCAGGGGCAGGAAGAGAAAAAACCTTCTGAGCCCACTGGGAGCAGCAGCTGGGATGAGAAGGCAGATCCCAGCCTGGATACCTCGGAGTCCTGGGGCCCTGGGGGCAGAACTGGAGTGCAGCTGACAACTCCGGGCTGCTGGCTCCAGGCTGCCTCACTGGGTGTCTTGTCTTCTGTCTTGGCTATCTCAGGTCTATTCCAGGAAGGTGCCTCCACTGGCTGTGAACAAGGTTTCCTTCACTGTTCAAGCAGAGGAGTGCTTTGGTCTTCTTGGCCTCAATGGAGCCGGGAAAACTACCATTTTCAAGATACTGACTGGGGAAGAGTCTATCACCTCTGGGGACGCCTTTGTCAACAGCATCAGCCTCAGCTCTGACTTGAGGAAGGTAGGCGGTGACCTGAGACGAGGGGGCATGAACCTAGGGGTGGTGTGGGTGTATCAGGAAGAGGGTCCACTGAAATACACCTGTGGGTGTTATAGAGGGTTGGGGACAGGGAACTGGAATGAAACCCATCTTTGAAAATTCCAGGTGTCGGGTTTATCTCTGACTCCCAGAGATCCATAGCTCCTTCCTAGACCTCTTCTCTGAGCTCCAAATTGTATGTCAAGCTGCTTATTCAACATTGCCTTGGAAATGTCCCTGAAACCCAAGGCATCTCAAGCCCAGTGGACCCCCAAAGCCATCAGCTGTCCCCACAAACCACCGTCTCTTCCCCCCCCCTCCCCCTGTGCGCCTTGGAGGAGTGAGTGGCACCATCTACCACTGTCCCAGGCACCACTCAGGACACCCAGCCGGCAGCCATGGTCCATGGATGCTCCCTCCCAACGAGCCCTGGAATCTCTCCTCCCTGGCCCTGTGCCCACTGCACTTCCCGAGCCAAGGCCACTCCTAACTTTGAGTTCAGCTTCCTTGCCTTCTCCGAAGCATTTCTTCTTGCAGGCCTTTCTCTCCTTCACACTGTAGCTTTCCTTTGTTTGCTCCTGTAGCGTCCCCTTTCTTCTAGCTCTTCTCTCACTGACACTTCTTCCTTAGACTCCTGTGGTGGATCTTCTTCCTCCAGCCCATTAGACTGCACTGCTCCCCAGGGCCTCAGCATCAGCCCACTGTCTCTTCCACACAGACAGTCCCCACCGCCCCCAATCTCATTCTTTACGCTGACTCCCATTATCTTCTGTTTGCTGATGGCTCCCAAGTAGCCACACCCTCAGCCCAATCCCAGTCCTGTTTCAGACCTGCATATACATCCCTTCTAAACAGCTTGACTCAGACATAGTCAAATTTAGTATATATCACTCACACCTGACCCTCTTCTTGGAGTCTACTTCCATTATTGGCACCAATTCAGTGAAACAATTTTTGAATGCCTAGTGTATGCCAACAGTTGTGTAAGTCCAGTGACTCTCACTTGCAAGGAGTTCATGATCTTGAGAACCAGCCGTTGCCATGCAGTGACTTAAGTGTAATGATGGTGAGGGAGTGGGGTCAGTATACAGTGGATTCAATGACAGGCATACGAGGAGACCAAACTATAGGGGTCTAATCGAAGCTGTTCCATTCACAGCATGCACTGTACTAGCTTTACTGTCCATGACCAACATAAAGTTTAGAGAGAAAGCAGAAGAATCAACATGGGCTAGTTGCAGAATCCATGCTCATAATTATCACTCTCTGTCACCTTTTAGCATACACTGCTTGGCCAAGCAACCATAACCAGTATAAGCATCTCATGGCTATGAGCCATTTACTATTAATTTTAACTTTTGTTATTTTAAAATATGGACAAGTCTTTTGGTAATGGCAAATCAGGTAACTCTAATCCCTTTCCTGGTGGTCATTAATAACTAGAAAAATAGAACCAAATTTTGGAAACAGATCTTTGAAGGATTCAGAGAACTAAAAAGATAGTGAAGACTTATGAGCCAAGAGGTAGAGGAGGACAGGGACCCAGGGAGGTGGGCCATTCAAGGCTGGGTTGCTGAGATCTGAATATTTTTTGCCCTTAGTTTTGAACTGGCCCACACTGGAGTTCAGGATGAGCCTTCTGGGGCATAGGGAGGCCTGGTGCAAGCATCCTTTCCTTGAGTCGGGACCCTGGAGGGCTGCATCTCAGGCGTAGGGATGAACTGTACTTAGACAAGTTCATGCAAGGATTACAGAACAACCTGGACTCTTGTCAGTCCCTGAAATGGAATTGATGTGACTCTAAATCACAAGTGCTCCCAGGTGCCTGGCAGAAGCAAATGTCAGGAGAAGCTGGCAGAAGAGGCTCGCATCCTAGGCCTCAAATGATTTTGGCAAACAACTTGAAATGCAGTGTTTGGTGCACATTGAAAAAAAAAAAATAACCACACACATGTACCCAAACAGCAACTCCTCCCCGCAAAAAAATAATTTAGAATGAAGCATGGAGAATTAAAGTGTAGAAAACAAATATACAGAAGAAGATAAGAGACATTGTGGTATACCTTCAAGACAGCCCCTAGTAACGCTCCTGAGATTTACACCCTTAAGAAGATCACCCCAGATTGTACCAGAATTGGTCTGTGTGACTGATGGAATACTGTGGAAGAAGTGGTATGTCACTTTTGAGACTGGGTCATGAGGGACACTGCAGCTTCTCTTTTGAGTATACTCCCCTTCACACCACTCACTCTGGGGAAGACTAACAGCCATGTCATGAAGACTCTCAGGCAGCCCTGTGTATCATAAAAAATAATCAATGCAATAGGAGACAGAGTAAAAGAGAAAAAGGAATATAGAACATATAGGACAAGTAGATAGCCCTAATAAGATGGTAGATTTAAATCCAATTATATTAGCAATTACATTACATATAAATGGATGAAAGACTTCAATTAGAAGATTGAGATTATTAGAGAAGATACTCAAAGGTTAAAACAGAGTTACCATATCACCCAGCAGTTTCACTCCTAGGTATATATATCCAAGAGAACTAAAAAACTGTTAATACATTCACACAAAAATTTGTACATGAATGTTCATAGCAGCATTTTCCACAGTAGCCAAAAGGTATAATCAACCCTGATGTCCACCAACAAACAGATGAATGGATAAACAAAATGTGATCTATCCATGCGCTAGGATATCATTCAACCATAAAGAAGGAATGAAGCACTGACATACGCTACACTACGAATGGACCTTAAATATGTGATGCAGAGTGAAAGAAGCAGATCACGAAAGGGCACAGATTGTGTGATTCTGTTTATCCAGAACAGGCAAATCCTTGGTGATAAGCAAATTGATGGTTGCCAAGGGTTGGGCGTTCTGGGGAAAATGGGTAGTAACTTTTCATGGATTTGAAGTTTCTCTGGGGAGGAGCGATGCCATGTTATAAAATTGACTGTGATCATGGACCACCAGTGTGAATATACTAAAAGCCACTGAATTGAACACATTTGATGAATGAATTGTATGATACGTGAATTATATCTCAATAAGCTATTACCAAAAAAAAGGAAGAAGGAATGAACAAGCAAAGGAATAAAAGACACCACAAGACAGGGTGAGGGCAGGTGGTCATGACAGACCTACCCACTAGCCTTATTATCACCAGTCATCTATCCAACTTGTTGAGGCTCACTGAGAGGCAAGTACAAATCGGCTCTGTAAACTCAGATAAAAGGAATGTTACATTTCTTTGTATTATTTAAAATCAAGCAGCATCTGCCTATAATACCCTCCTCCTGTCTGACTGGCAAGAAATTGGATTTCCATCTTCCTGAAATCTGTCTGCACATCACCTCCTGGAAATTTGTGAAAATTCATGGTAGGAAATGTAGTTCAATATGCTCCTCACTTCACTTTCTCCTAGAAATCCCACATGGATTAATCTCATTAGCAAACTCAAACAATCTACATCCTTGCTCTCTTCCTTTGTGAGCTTTCTGCTTACCACCCTTTACATGTGCAAGTATTTTTAAACATTCTTTCAAATTTCCTAAAATATATTCTTACCACATGTGAAGAGCCGACTCATTGGAAAAGATCCCTGATGCTGGGAAAGATTGAGAGCAGGTGAAGGGGGCAACAGAGGATGAGGTGGTTAGATGGCATCACAGGCTCAGTGGACATGAATTTGAGCAAACTCTGGGAGACATTGAAGGACAGGGAAGCCTGAAGTGCTGCAGTCCAAGGAGTTGCAAAGAGTCAGACACAACTTAGCAACTGAACAACAACAACAACAATTCTTTTCAGAATCTGCTGGTATGCCAAAAGTCAACAATGACTTTTGAGTGTCCACAGTCATTTTTGTCAAAGTCATTCACCGTCTCAGAATTGTTCAGCTCCACTGTGGGACTTTCCCTGGTCCGTGGGGCCTCTGTGCTCTGAGCGGGGCTCCGTGGCCATCCCATGGCAGTAGGCTTACTCCAAACTCAGGTATGTAAGAAACAGCACATTCCTTAATTTTCTTTGCATCAAATTATAACATTTTCAAGCCTTCTATCCAAAAATTTGTTCACAAAGTTGAAAGCCTATATAGACCAACACTGGAGGTAAAGTTGAAATAATGATTGAAGATCTACCCTTTCTTAAAAGAGTCCAGGCTAAAAGGGATTGATGGGCAAGTCTACCAGCCACCACCAAGCAGTTATTTCCTTCTTGTACATCTCTTCCGAATCACAGAAGATGGGGTGTTACCCAATCTGAAGTGAGAATCATACAAAGACAATGTCCAACATGAGCCATAGGCCAGCTTCATATAGGAACATAAAGCCTTAAGTAAGATATTTAGATAGCTGAGAAAAGAAGAGAAAGGCAAAGGAGAAAAGGAAAGATATACCCATTTGAATGCAGAGTTCCAAAGAATAGCAAGGAGAGATAAGAAAGCTTTCCTCAGTGAGCAATGCAAAGAAATAGAGGAAAACAATAGAATGGGAAAGACTAGAGATCTCTTCAAGAAAATTAGAGATACCAAGGGAACATTTCATCCAAAGATGGGCACAATAAAGGACAGAAGCGGTATGGACCTAACAGAAGCAGAAGATATTAAGAAGAGGTGGCAAGAATAAACAGAAGAACTATACAAAAAAGATCTTCATGACCCAGATAACTGTGATAGTGTGATCACTCACCTAGAGCCAGACATCCTGGAGTCTGAAGTCAAGTGGGCCTTAGGAAGCATCACTATGAACAAAGCTAGTGGAGGTGATGGAATTCCAGTTGAGCTATTTCAAGTCCTAAAAGATGGTGCTGTGAAAGTGCTGCACTCAACATGCCAGCAAATTTGGAAAACTTAGCAGTGGCCACAGGACTGAAGGTCCTGATCCCAAAGAAAGGCAATGCCAAAGAATATTCAAACTACCCCACAGTTGCACTCATCTCACACACTAGCAAAGTAATGCTCAAATTTATCCAAGCGAGGCTTCAACAGTATGTGAACGGTAAACTTCCAGATGTTCAAGCTGGATTTAGAAAAGGCAGATGTTGGATCATTGAAAAAGCAAGAGAGTTCCAGAAATACATCTACTTCTTCTTTATTGACTATGCCAAAGCCTTTGAGTGTGTGGATCACAACAAACTGTGGGAAATTCTTCAAGAGATGGGAATACCAGACCTCCTGACCTGCCTCCTGAGAAATCTGTATGCAGGTCAAGAAGCAACAGTTAGAACCAGACATGGAACAGCAGACTGCTTCCAAATTGGGAAAGGAGTATGTCAAAGCTGTATATTGTCACCCTGTAACTTACATGCAGAGTACATCATGCAAAATGCTGGGCTGGATGAAGCACAAGATGGAATCAAGATTGCTGGGAGAAATATCAATAACCTCAGATATGCAGATGACACCACCCTAATGGCAGAAAGTGAAGAGGGCCTAAAGAGCCTCTTGATGAAAGTGAAAGAGGAGAGTGAAAAAGCTGGCTTAAAACTCAACATTCAAAAAACTAAGATCATGTGCTCGCTTTGGCAGCACATACACAAAAAACTAAGATCATGGCATCTGGTCCCGTCACTTCATGGCAAATAGATGGGGAAACAATGTAAACAGTGACAGACTTTATTTTCTTGGGCTGCAAAATCGCTGCAGATGGTGACTGCAGCCATGAAATTAAAAGACTCTTGCCCCTTGGAAGAAAAGCTATGACCAACCTGGACAGCATATTAAAAAGCAGAGACATTACTTTGCTGACAAAGGTCCGTCTAATCAAAGCTATTGGTTTTCCAGTAGTCATGTATGGATGTGAGAGTTGGACCATAAAGAAAGCTGAGCACTTTTGAACTGTGGTGTTGGAGAAGACTCTTGAGAGTCCCCTGGACTGCAAGGAGATCCAACCAGTCCATCCTAAAGGAAATCAGTTCTGAATATTCACTGGAAGGACTGATGCTGAAGCTGAACCTCTGATACTTTGGCCAACTGATGTGAAGAACTGACTCATTGGAAAAGACCCTGATGCTGGGAAAGATTGAAGGCAGGAGGAGAAGAGGGCAACAGAGGATGAGATGGTTGGATGGCATCACCGACTCAATGGACATGAGTTTGAGCAAGCTCCAGGAGTTGGTGATGGACAGGGAAGCATGGTGTGCTGCAGTACATGGTGTCTCAGAGTCGGACACAACTGAGCCACTGAACTGAAGATATTGACAATAGAAATTCAGCAGGATATTGAAAGAATAAAAATTACAATTGTCAGGCTTATTCCAGAAATGTAAGTAAGATGTAATAGTAGGAAATCTACCAGTATAAAGCACTACCTTCATAGATGAAAGGAGGAAAATATTTATCAATAGAAGCGGAAAAAGCATTGGATGAAAATTCAGTACCCACTCATGGTTTTTAAAAAAATATTAACAAACTAAAAAAAAAAATTAACAAAACTGTCTTGAGACAAAAGAGCTAGAGGTATCATGCTCCCTGACTTCAGACTATAGTACAAAGCTCCAGTAATCAAAACTATATGGTACTGGCATAAAAACAGACACATAGATCAATGGAACAGAATAGAGAGCTCAGAAATAAATGCATGCATTTATGGTCAACTCCCCTGGAAGAAGGCATGCCACCCACTCCAGTATTCTTGCCTGGAGGATCCCATGGACAGAGGAGCCTGGTTTGCTGCAAATTCATAACAGCAAAAACTCGGAAATATCACACTTATGCCTGAATCTTTTATAAACAGCCAACCCAAATCTGAATGATTGAGTCGCAATCAAACGGAGTTGGAATAGGCTTGTGTGCTCAGTTGCTCAGTAGTGTCCAACTCTCTGCGACCCCATGATCAGGCTCCTCTGTCAATGGGATTTTCCAGGCAAGAATACTGGAGTGGCTTGCCATTTCCTTCTCCAGGGGATCTTCCCAACTCAGGGATTGAAAGAAACTGTGTCTCTTGTGCTTCCTCCTTTGGCAGACAGATTCTCTACCACTGAGCTACCTGGGAAGCCCAAGTTGAAATAGGTTTGTATTAATATTTACTGACCAAGCAAGATCTTTAATACATAATACTGAATTAAAATGATAGAATGGTAAAATGGTAAGTGCAGAATGGTAAATAAAGATAATCCAGTTGTGTTCTACGCAGCCATGCAGAAGTCTGGAAGTGCACCTTGATGTGACTGCACCACCTGGGGCGGGCCCCAGACAAGAGACTACAGCACCCTCACAAAGAAAATGTATTTGTGGGTTACTTGTCTAATAGAAAATATGCTTAAACGGGAAAAAATAAAGTGTCTTCTGCTGACCATACTCTTGAAACGTGACAAGAGATAGGGCAACTCTGGACATTGAGATTTCCTGCTGGGCAGGCAGGATTGTAAGCACTCCAGACCCACGTGCGCCCTCTGGGGTTGGGGTTCACACCAGAAGCCAGTGCTGCATCCAGGCTCCCAAATGTCACTGGTGGCCCGTGGCACACGTGTGTTCACCTGGCACTTGTGGGTGTGCATGCGGCAGAGGCCAGGCACCTGCCCAGTGGGCAGCTTTCCTTCTGACCCGCCTTCCCCTTGGGCTGTGCTCCAACTCCAGGTGCGACAGTGGATCGGCTACTGTCCCCAGGTTGATGCCCTGCTGGACCACATGACGGGCAAGGAGACGCTGGTCATGTTCTCCCGGCTCCGGGGTATCCCTGAGCGTCACATCAGCTCCTGTGTGGACCAAATTCTTGATGACTTGCTCATGTACACGTACGCCGACAAATTGGTGAGGACCTACAGGTGAGACTCGGGGCTCCCTCGGCCCTCCCTGTCCCAAAATAAGATGTCCTCTGGTTCTGTTCAGTGCTGGGGGGTAGGGCAAGGCCTGCTGGCTCTGTGCCTGGGGGAGCTGTATGGTCCTCACCACTGCGCAGGTTTCCAGAGAGGTGGCCTTTCTCCTCTGTGAGAATGGGTCAACGGCCTGAGCTGTCCCATGGCCCTGCTTCCTCTGGTTACCTGGCTGAGGATTGGCTGACGCACCACAGCTGTTAACTCTTCCTGCCGCTTCACAAGGGCTTCTGGCCTGTGGCAGGTTGGCACTGCACGCCCACACTCCCGCACCCTGCTCTGTGCGAGCCGTCTGAGCAGCTCATGTTCTGCTGAAGAGCGTGGGGACTTCCTGGGTCTTCTGTCACCAGTTAGCTAACCCAATTCCAGTTAGCTTAAACGAAGCAAGGCTACTCAGTCCCAAGTCCCAGGCCACCCCTTGAGCTGTGCACAGCGCCCCTGCAGACTGTTAGCAGGACTGGGAGTCAGGGCGCCCAGGAGTTAGAGGATGGTGCCCTCTTTCTTCTGTTAACTTCTGTTTCAATCTTGTTTTCATGTTTCCCTGCATCTTTTGATGATTAAATGAATTAACATTTGGGAAGTACCTTTACATCATAAATGCTATGTGTTCGTTAAAAGAAATGAGCTAAAACGGTTCTATGCCCTTACCCTGTGACACCCATAGAGGCCCTCAGAGGAGATCCACGGACCATGTGCTCAGCCTGGACCGATCCCTATGCCCAGGAGAATGGTTTAGATGCTGAGTAGACAGCTGAGTCATAGTGTATCCCTGGGGGAGGGTGGTGGGTCATGTTACTGAGCACCCCACCAGGGTGCATGAACACTTTCTTAACAAAGGGAAATGCAGGGAAGATTGCACTACTGGAAACTTAGGGTTGCCAGTCACCCAATTTCTCCCCCTTGGCCCCAGTGGCGGCAACAGGCGGAAGCTGAGTGCCGGCATTGCCCTGCTGGGAGAGCCTGTGGTCATCTTCCTGGACGAGCCATCCACTGGCATGGACCCTGTGGCCCGGCGTCTGCTCTGGGGCACTGTGGCACGGGCCCGAAAGTCCGGCAAGGCCATCATCATCACCTCCCACAGGTCCAGCCAGGATGGGGGCTGTGGGCCAGGTGGGCTGGGAAGGGCTGGGTGGACAGAAGATCTCTCAGCCTCTGGTGAAGAGTCTGTGAGGCGAGTGGGCCACACCCTGCACGTGGGAATCAGGAACAGCTTGATCTGGGCATCAGCACTCTCCCAGGTGCATGGTTTTGACGTGGAGGGCGGGCATCAGCATTCCCCGATGCTATATCAGGCTCCGCCCCCTCTCCCCAGCATGGAGGAGTGTGAAGCCTTGTGCACCCGGCTGGCCATCATGGTACAGGGTCAGTTCAAGTGCCTGGGCAGCCCACAGCACCTCAAGAGCAAGTTTGGCAGCGGCTACTCCCTACGGGCCAAGATCCGGAGTGACGGGCAGCAGGAGACACTGGAGGAGTTCAAGGCGTTTGTGGGCCTGACCTTCCCAGGTGTGTGCCGCAGAGGGCGCCGTGCGTCTGTGCATCCCTGAGCACTGGGATGAGAATCACGATTCCGGGGCCAAGGCCACCCTCCCCTGGCCATCCAGCCTGGCCCTCAGGGTGACATGGTCTCTCCTTTGTGTAGGCAGCGTCCTGGAGGATGAGCACCAAGGGATGGTCCATTACCACCTGCCTGGCGATGACCTCAGCTGGGCGAAGGTGAGCACATACCTGGACATCAGGGAGCCCACCTCTGATGTTGTGCACTGAGTTCTCTCCAGTGGAACTCCCAATTCAGCCCTGCTGCAACATTCATGTGAATTTCATAGAAAATGTTGATAAGAATATTTGAACTGGAAGGGACCTCAGAGATCAGCTCCTCCCGCTCCCTCATCTCACAGAGAGGGGAGCTGGCTCAAAGAGGGCACGTCACATGCCCAGGGCACACAGCAAGCCAAGACCCTGTGGGACCTCTGCCTCTGGCACCACTCCCAGCCAGGTCCCTTTCCCTGCGATTGCAGACAGCTGAATTCTGCAGGACTGACTGCCTGAGAGGTGGTCTCGGAGCAGCTGAGAGAGGAATGGGTCTCTGGGGGCTGTGTAACACTCTCAAAGACCCTTCCTCTTCCCACCCCTTGCTGCGTCCGCCCCCGCTCCCCTGTGCCTGCCATCCACAGCGGCCCCTTCCTTCCCACAGGTGTTCGGCATTATGGAGCAAGCCAAGGTGACATACATGTTGGAGGACTACTCAGTCAACCAGATCTCCCTGGAGGACATCTTCCTGAGCTTCAGCTGCCCTGTGCCCCCTGCCCAAGGGAGTAACAGACAAGAGAGGGCCAAGCCCTCAGACCTCGCGTTTCCCAGTCCACCTCTCTCTCCCTCTTCTTCCCAGCGACCGTCTCCACCTCCCACTCCACCCCCTACTCCATGTTCCTCTCAGCATTTCTCCCAGCCTCTCTCCTGGCCTCCCACTCCAATTCCCTTCAGTTCTTCATCCCAGCCACCATCTCTGCCTCGCTCTCCACCTGCCTCCCAGCCTCCCTCACCACATCCCTCAAAGACTGCCTTGCTGTAATAAAGAGTTCCCTGTGCCAGGTTAGCCCGAGTGCACACAGCCTGCCATGGGCTGCAAGGCGTACAGAGGCAACCTGAAGACCCAGTAAGCTCAGCTTGGGGGTGGAGGGGTGGGTTGGCTTTCTGCCAGATTGAGGGCACCCGCCTTAGAGGCCTGGTGGAGAATCCAGGTCCATTTCTGTGGAAAGGGATCCCCTTGGATCACATGAGTGGCCTGCAGCCTCACTGAGACCTGGCCATGGAATCAGAGGGACACCTGTCACATCCCTTTAGGAGCACGAAGGCCTGGGGGTGACTATGGCTGTAAGAGGGCCGTGCTTCTGAGCGCGGTGTAACAGGGCCGTGCTTCTGAGCACGGTGTAACAGGGCCATGCTTCTGAAAGTAGGAGGCAAGAGAAATTTGCAAACTTAAGTCACCATTTTTCAATATTTCAATTTGTGTGGCTCCATCTGTTCTCTGCCCTGGCCCTAACACTAACCCTAACCTGTATGTGGCCCTCTATCAACCTGTGATGTAGTCATAATTATTATCCACATTGCCTGGAAGAGTAAGCTGAGACCTAGAGACATCCCGCAACTTGCCACGGTCAGCTGATGGCAGAGCCAGGATTCACTTCAGGCAGAAGTTCTCAAGTGGGGTTCCTGACTGGAAGCATCCACCTCTTCAGAAACTTGTTAGAAATGCAGGTTCTTGCACCCCACCCCAGCACTGTTGAATCAGAAATTTGGGGGGCGAGGTCCAGCAATCTGTGTTCTGATGCATCTCGGGCCTGAGAGGCAGTGAGCGAAGGCTGTGAGCTGGGACCATCAAGCCTGCACTTTTGTCACAAGGGCCCTCCAAGAAGGGCCCGGGCACACAGCTTCTCCTCCAGCGTGGTCATGCCAGCCCCTCTCACAAGCCCCGCTGGGCTCCTTTGCAGGTAGTCCTCTCCCTACCTTCTAAGCCAAGCTCCAGGAGGGAGTGTGGTGTCTGCCATCCCTGGCCCCACTTCCCACCCCCACGCAACATTCCCCAGAAGCACAGCGTCCTTATGTCCAGCTGCACACCCATCTTTCCTGTGACTGCTAAGAGCCTGGGCCTCAGCCTTGAGGATTCCAGCAAAAAAGTAACAGTGCAGGGGGAGGACAACAAAGTACCAAGCTGGGAAACTCTAACCAGTGGGAACACAGATGTGGGAGAAAGGCTGAAAGCCCTCAGGCCCGGAGGATTCTTGTGGACAGGCCCCAGGCTTGCTCTGCCCTACCCACTCCTCCTCTGCACACACCACCCCCACCTCCTCACCCCGGCTTCCTCATAGCTGGCTGTGATCATCTGTTCACTTGTCTCCTACTCCAGACTGGCTTGGAGGCTTGGCACCTTGCCTCCTGTGTGTGTTCAGCTGCTGAGCACAGAAGGAGTACCCTGATGGAGTTTAGAGAGCAGCGTGAGGGGTGGGGGACAGAGCACAGTTTGAGGCCTCGGGAAGAGGGTAAGAAGAGAGCCTTGACCCAGGTTCCCTAGCTTCTCTGGGAAAAACCACTGTGTCCTCGGCCATCAAGCACTTCTCCCAGAAGTCGCATTTCTTTCCTTGTCAGAATGTCTCACTGGAGGAGGTGGGATGTGAGATGGTTCCCGAAAGGCCCGGTGGGCACTGCCTGATACCTGGGTGAACAGAATGTTGCCGCCACTAAAGCAAGCAGGTGTGCTTTTCGGTTTTAGTGGGCTCCCGATTGACCGCGAGGAGATGTTGAGGACTGACAAGGTCCGGGTGAGACGGTGAGGGCTTGCCCTGGGAGGGATGGAGGAGGGGTCCAGGGTGAGCCACGTTTCAAGGGAAGGAGTCAGACGTGCTGGATGAGTCACCCAGGTCTGTTTCTGCCCTGCGATCTATGCTAAGAGCGACGCAGCAGAGAACCAAGGGTCTCCTCGCCTGAAGCAAGGACGGGAAGCAGGGCCTGCGGCCTCAGGGTGCGGGCCACTAAGGTCATGGGCAGCCTCGGTGAGGTGCCTCCCGCGGGCGCTCGCTCGCCTGCATCCACGCAGGTAGAAGACCGCGTCGGGGTCCGCGCTCAGAGACCCCGGACTCGAAGGCGCGGCCGGTCCGCTCAGAACTTCACTGACAACCCACTGTGCGCCATGGGCTCCGGTCGCCGTGACCTCTGCCGCCGAGTGAGCAGCAAGGCCGAATCCCAGAATAAGGCATGTCAACGCGGGCCGGAGCGGACTCACGAACTCCACTGTCGGCTGCCCGGGAGCCGCGCTCCTTTAGACCTCAGCCCGTACAGGGGAGGCGGGGCGGCCGCGCAGGCTCCACCAATCAACAGCCGGCGTTCGAATTCGCATCCTGGAGCAGCCAGTCGCGGGCGCTCGATGCCGAGGGGGCGTGGCTTGGGGCGGAGCCTGGCGGGGTAGTGGCGCGCGCCCCCCGTGGTGGGCCAATGGGAACGCCTGGCGCGTTTGAAAACTCAGGCGGGAGGCGGGCGGGTCTGCGCCTGCGTAGGGAGGCGCGCTCTGGGCCCGCTGGCGGGTCTGGCGGCTACAGCGGCAGCGGCGGCCACGGCAGCGGCGACGGCTATGGGGAGCGGAGGCGGTGAGCGCGGGGCGCGGGGCCCGGGGCGCGGGGAGCGGTGGAGCGGCCTCCAGGCTGAGTGGGGCCAGCTTGAGCCTTTCGGCCCGGGGTTCGGATCGTCCCGACGGCGCCTGCCCGGCGCGCGGTTTAAATACCCAGCGGCGCCCGGCTCCGCGAGAAAGCGACGCGAGGGGACCGCCACCTGTGCAGGGCCGTGAGCGCCGCCGAGGTTTCCGTGGTTGTACCGTGGCTGTCCTAGGGCAGGGGGTGAGGAAAATGGGGCAAAAGACAAGGATCGGTCGAGCTGCGTATGCGCTCGGCTTTCGCATTAGGTTAATTACTGATGGGAAGCCCGGGTGAGGAACGAGGGAAGAGGGCAGGAAGACGCCCTGAGTAGGGAACTTGCCGGTGGTGGAGCAGCCACCTCCCGTGGGGACTGGAGGAAGAGGCGGATGAAGAACCTGGTAAAGCGTCAGAGATGGCTCCTTCTGCCACAGGCTCCTCTGCTTGGAGGGAGGAAAGAGTTGCTGGAGTTGAAGTTGGAAGGACCCCCTGTCAGGGTCTCAGAGGACCTTGAGACTGGCTGGACAGCTCTGACATCCACAGAGCTGGGACTGGCCTGCCCTCCAAGTCCACTCTTGGCTTCTCTGCAGGACGGACCCTCGGAATTTGAACTCGAAAACCAGATTGTTCAAATCCTTATTAACATTTCATGTTTTAGTCATGTGTGCAAATAGAAGCAAAGAAATAAGCTAGGGTCCAGGGGTCTCCCTGGCTCTGCTCTTCTTTCTTCCTTGTTATCTGGGCTGTGGGTCAGATGGTTTCCCAATGGCCAGGTTACATGATTACTACTCACCATAAACGTTTATCAAATATTTGAATGAATGAAGATGTCTCTTATACCACAAACTTATTTATTTAATCTTTGGGACTGTAACTATGGCTGGGGCAGAGGACCAGTAACTGTTAAAACATGTTCAGGTGTAACTTTTCATATCAGCACAATTCATTTCCAACACATCACTTAAACCATTCCAATTTTTTTTCTTAAGTGATCCACTGTAGGTGTGCCAAGTGTTTCTGTTATCCTTCAAAGCGGAGAATAAGAAGGAGACCTCGAAACCTCACAATCTTGAATCTCCCTGAAGATGCACTCTTTCATATCCTGAAATGGCTTTCTGTTGGAGATATCCTCGCTGTCCGAGCTGTAAGTTGTCAGATGAACACAGCGTCAGCCCTGACATTGTTGGTTTTACCACGAAAGCTTCATGTCTCAAATGTCAGAACAAAAACTCTGGCTAGCAATGGGGGTAGATGATCCACAATGGTGATGTTGGTAATAGACATTTGAGATTGTTCTGATGACAGGAAAGCAAAAATGTAGGACACCGAGGTTTGAGTCTGCTCTTTGCAGCATTTATTTTAACAGATAAAGTACCTTTTCCTGGCAGTGAAATTTGAATCCCTCAAGAAATGAAACAGTATTAAGAAAAAGTATGTTCTTGAGGATGGTGTGAAGTAGAAGTGTTGGTTGTTCAGTTGTGTTCAACTCTGTGATCCCATGGACTATAGCCCACCAGGCTCCTCTGTTCATGGCATTCTCCAGGCAAGAATACTGGAGTGGGTAGCTATTTCCTTCTCCAGGGGATCTTCCTGAACCAGGGATTGAACCCTGGCCTCCTGCATTACAGGCAGATTCTTTACCGTCTGAGCCACTAGAGAAGCCCTCATGAGGACAAAGCCCATATAATATCCAGTGCTGAAAGGGACTCTGGGCCTTATTGTGCAGATATCAGAACTGCTGCCTCACCCTAAGCCACTTAACCAAGGGCATCCAGCAAATTAGTGCGGGAACACCCATAAGAACCCATTTGTCTGACTCCCAAACCTGCCTCCATTGCATTCATAACATCTGCAGGTGCCATTTCCAGTGGCAGTGGGAGCTTTTGCACTTAAAATGCTTACCTGTGCTCAGGGCCCCCGGCCTGGACACTGCCTGCCCTTACCCAGGGCAGAGGTCCCGCCTGAGGCTGCTGCCATGTGGTTCAGTTTTTCCTGAGTGCCCCCATTGACCCCCAGGTTCCAGCTGTGCTCCCATTAGCAAAACTCTAGAGGAGCTCAAAACAGATTTCTGATCTACCCGTTAGCCTCAGAGTTGGTTTCCCTGGTCGTTGCAGGTATATAGCATTATATCCCGTTTCTCAGCCTGGTGTTTACCCCCACTTCCAGGACCTGTCCCCACCTTTAGAACCACAGAGCAAGTTGTGTCTGATTTCTTTTCTCTGTTCAAAGCAACTGCTAGTTACTGTGATACACAGAGCCCGGGAGGCCTTACTGGTAGGGTCGGAGGGAGACAGGAGACCCTACGTTTTCAGGAGCTCCAGAAGTGGGGCTTCCCTGTAGCCCCTTGATAACCCCCCACCCCACTCCCGTTGTTCCTCAGGTACATTCCCACCTGAAGTACTTGGTGGACAACCATGCCAGTGTGTGGGCATGTGCCAGCTTCCAGGAGCTGTGGCCTTCTCCAGGGAACCTGAAGCTCTTTGAAAGGTATCTGCACCCGAGAGCAGCCGGGCTTCCTCTCACTCCTGGCCTTCCCTGCCATGCCAGTCTGTCTCAGGACGGGACTTGGCCACAATTTTCCTTGTGCTCGTAGCCCCCTGTCAACACCACATCCTCCAGGGAGTGACTGAGCGTGTAGACCTCACCCATTGAGTCACACGACTTCCAGCACGGTCATGGGTCATCCGCACCCCCAGCACAGGCCTGCCACTTATTAGTCACAGTGGTGCTTCCGGAAGGTCCGCGTAGGCTGTGACCCATCCCTTGTGGCTCAGATGCAGGTCACCTGCACGTGGAAACTTCTTATTTCTCTTACTTTGGTCAGGACCATGTGGTTTGAATCCTAGTGCATTACACTCCCTGGCTGATCCCACCCCCTCCGACTGAGACCTGGAGGAAGAGCCAGAGGGGCCAGGAGTCACACAGTGTGCCCATGGTCACAGGCAGGCTGCCTGAGACATAGTCACGAACCATACAGCCCACCCACTTAGAGTATACTGATCAAGTGGTTTTTAATATATTCACGGCGTTGTGCAATCATCTACACTGTCTGACTTTAGGACCTTCTCGTGACCCCTGGATGAAGCCGCATAACCATTCGCAGTCCCTCCCTATCTTCCCAATAGTAATCCAGACCCTAGACAACCTCTCATCTACTGTCTGTCTCCATGCATTTGCCTGTCCCGGGCATCTCATGTGAGCGGGGTCACACACCGTGTGGCCTGTTCCTCTTCTTTCGCTTAAGCGTGTTTTTAAGCCTCATCTGTGATGTAGTGTGTCGTGGATAATAGATGTTTAGTCATTACCAGAAAAAAGCTTCTGTTCAGAAAGTAAGTACTGTAGTTTCAGGTGCTGTGGTAGAACATAACCTTAATAGAATAAAATCATGCAGTGTTTCATGTTCCTGTTGTTCCAGGGCTGCTGAGAAAGGGAACTTTGAAGCTGCCGTGAAGCTGGGCATTGCCTACCTCTACAACGAAGGCTGTAAGTGCTGCTGGGTCTGGGGCTGGCCTCGCCCCGCTTGGCGTTGACACTTTAGAACAAGCGCTAGGGACTTCCCTGGTGGTCCAGGGTTAAGACTCCAAGCTTCCAGGGAACTCAGATCCTACATGCATTACATTGCAGTCAGAAAAAAAAAGAAAACTAGAACTCATATAAGCCCATGCCCGTGTTAGCAGTTTAGTCGCTGCTCTCGCCGTGTCTGGCTGTGTACCATTGTATCTTGGGAGCTTGTGTCAGAGAGGCGTCCTGCTCAGGGACCCATTGATGAGCTTTGATTCTGTAGGTCGGGAGGTCACCTCTTACTTAACGAGCCTTTAATTTCGATTGACAATGAGTGGCTTTGAGTAGAGACTTGGAATGGGGGCTTCTCAGGTGAGCTAGCCCTCCCGGCTCCCTAGTTAACACCGTAGCCCACAAGTAGACCCCAGCTTCTCTCCTTGGCCACAGCTCATCTGAGGGACTTGGGGCGGCAGTCACAGCATGCCTGATGCCTGGTGTCGGTAACACAGGGAGGGAGCCAAGGCCCTCGGTGGAGGCAAGTTCAAATAGGCCAAAGGCAGTCTGGTGCCTAGATTCCTTCTAGGTACCTGCTGGGCTCACGAAGGAACCTCATCCTGGTTCCTCCTGCAGGCAGGAACCAGCCTGCACCTCATCCTGCCCCAGCTCCCAAAACACATAAAGTCTTGAGTACCTCCACCATTTTTCTGCTTCTAAAAGACCTGGCATCTTGCTGAGAGGTCGCCCCAGTCATAGTTGGTTGACTGGACTGTTGACGTGGAGACAATGAGCCATCCTGTGCCCACCCTCCCGTCATCTGATCATCCCATCATCCAGGCTTTGCCCAGAGAATTCCCACTGTTCAGCTCACCCATCCAGTTGTACAGCCCAGTCGGTGTCTTCAGAGCTGTGCGACCAACACCACTCGTTTTGAAATGCTCTTGTCACCCCAGAAAGAAGCCCCTGCTAACCGGGGGCTGGACAGCAGTCACCCACAGGAGGGTGGGCCTGTGATACTTCCATGGGGTGGGGGGTGGGGGGCACCTTCCTGGATGTTCAGACTCCAGGCTGTGGGAGGGGCCACAGGGCACTTGGTTCATAAAACACAGGAAGAAAAGCATGGAGCCCCATTCCGGCTCTTCTGTCCTAAAACACCAGCAACCTCGCGTGGCAGCGGCCTAAGGCCCTAGACTTTGTGAAAGCACTGGGGGCACCTCTGTGCCCGCCCCCAGACATCCTGGCTCACTCTGCCCATCTCTGCAGTGTCAGTGTCTGACGAGGCCCGGGCGGAAGTGAACGGCCTGAAGGCATCTCGCTACTTCAGCCTGGCGGAGCGGCTGAACGTGGGAGCCGCGCCCTTCATCTGGCTCTTCATCCGCCCACCTTGGTCGGTGTCCGGGAGCTGCTGCAAGGCCGTGGTTCACGAGAGCCTCAGGGCGGAGTGCCAGCTACAGAAAGTGAGTCCCAGCACGGGGTGCGGGTGGGGTACCCCACAGGGTCCCAGGAGAGGAGACGGCCCTGAGGGGAGATGCTGTGGACCTCGTGAAGTCAGGGACTTGAGGGCAGCGGAGGCTCCGAAAATGGGAGCGTCTGCAAACAACCAGCAGGCGGGGAGAGGTCAGAGCCAGGGTTGGGGGCCTGGGGACGGGGCGGGGCTGCAGACGGTGCCCGCGGAGAGGGACGGTGCCCGCGGAGAGGGACGACCAGAGGCTCCATGACGCGGTTGGTGAGGCCGGCCGGGAAGCAAGAGGACCTGCACACGGGGGTGTGGCGGGGGTTGGCGGGCCACTGACGGTCACCCTTCCTTCTCTAGACCCACAGGGCGTCCATACTGCACTGCCTGGGAAGGGTGCTGAGCCTCTTCGAGGTGAGTCCCCCGCCCGCCCCCGCGCTGCTTGGCGTCCTGGCCCGGGTGGGCACGGAACAGCGGGTCTGCGGCTCTGTGCTACTCGCCTCTCCAGCAGCTGCAAGCATTGAGGACTGGGACGCTCACGAGAGGCCGCGGGAGGGGGCCAGCAGGTCTCCCAGCCAGGAGGAGCCTGTCTGTGCGGCCGGTGGAGCCAGAGCGTCTGATGGGCAGGACGGCCCCCGTGCTTCCCTACGTCTCTGGGTGGCTCCCTCCGCCTCCTCTCACTGCCATCTCCACTTAGCACGAGTGTGAAAGGGGCCCCAGCAGCAGTTTGGGGAGGGCAGTGACCTCTGGTGACAGGCGCTCTGACTGCAGCGGGGCGGGATGAGGGGTGTGAGCGAGGAGCCAGAGGGCCTTGGGGATCTCCACCACCCCCCACCTCCATCACCGAGCGGGCAGCGCTGGGCCAAGGCCAGCACAGCCCCAGGCAGGAGGGGCAAGGCCCGAGGGAAGAGCTCGTGGTCTCACACCACCTCGGTTCTCACATGGCGTATCTCCAGGGAAGTTGTTTCTCCGCTAATTTAGTTGACTCATTTTGTTAAAGGTGAGCACTGCATGTGTGGTTACTTATTCTAGGATGAAGAGAAGCAGAAGCAGGCCCGGAACCTGTTTGAAGAGTCCGCTAACCAGGGGTGTCTGACCAGCTCTTACCTCCTCTGGGAGAGTGACAGGCGGATGGATGTGAGTGGGCCTAGGTCTGGGAGAGCGAGGGTGACGCAGGCCAGAGGCTTGGTCTCAGAGCAGCCCTGGACAAGGGTCTGCCAATGCAGGGGGTCCTCCTGGGGCCCCCGGGGCTGCTCCCAGCTCCACCCTGGGAACGACCACCACCACTTGGGGCAAGAAGGACCAGAAAGAAGGCCCAGCTGGGGCCCCTCTGGGGGTCTTGGGGGAACATTGAAGAACCCTGGGGGTTGGTTCTGAGTTCCTGCAGAGACACGCCCATGTAAGGGCATCTCACATTGATAGATGCTGGACCCCGGACGGTGCCTCCACAGCTTCCGGAAGCTCAGGGACTTTGCTGCCAAAGGCTGCTGGGAAGCGCAGGTGAGCTGGGAGCCAGCTTGGTCCCAGTGCCTCCTCTCTGGGACGCGGGGAGGGGCTGCCAGGCTCCCGCAGAGGGCGGTGGGGGGTCATTGCAGGGCAACTCTGAGGGTGGTCATCTCTGAGGTGTGCAGGGAGGGCAGCCTGGGAACACTTTGCCCATGGCACTGAAGACAGCCAGCCTCATCATCCCTACGTGCTGTGGACTAACCACAGCTTCTGTCAGTGTGGACAGCTCCCTAAAGCAGGCCTGCGGGGACAGCATCTTGGCAGCGGGACCTGAGGCTCCTTAGAGCAGGTTGGCGTGAGGAACGCTATCCTCTTCCCAGTATCTGACCCCTCACCAGGTGGTCCAGTGTTGGACCTGGACGTTGGAGGGTTGTAGTTGGCGTTCAGCAGACACTGTCCCTGTGCATCTGTAAGGAAGTCACTATTTCCAGAGAAACCAGAGGAAGTCCCCGTTGGCCAAGCTGGTGCCTGTGACCCCATCAAGTTGGGGCTTCAGTCACTGGCCCTTAAAAACTTGGGACAAAGTCCGCAGCAGGGATGCCCACCTGCCACATGACAGGCCACTATAATGTTTGTGTCCAGGAAGGCACGCAGCACATTTACGAGAAATGTAAGGATCAACAGTGTGTTGCTAAGACAAGGTTAGACTGATGAGTAAGAACAGTAAGGCCCCATAGGAGTACACGGGGCCTCGGTATGCTCAGAAATGAGCAAGTAAATACAAGCCGTCAAAATACGGGGCAGGTTTGACCTCACTGCTCATCGGAAAGGTGCCCGTTCAGAGAGGTCATGGCTGATCCCACGAGCAGATCACACACATGTATTCTTTGCTTCTGAGTGGCTAGCTAGTAACTTCTGAAAACAAACATTCTCAGGGAGAGCAGTTTGGGCCGGCCAAGATGTGATAAGATAGTCTTCGGTGTTCCTGTGAGTGGGGGTGACAGTCCAAGCAGGCCTTCCAGAAAGCGTCAGGGCACAGGCAGCGCCTGGGGGTCGGCCGCACAAGCAGAAGGCGCACAGGCCTGCACAGCGGCGGCCCCCCAGGTGACAAAGCCGACAGAAACCCCCTCAGAGGAAGAGCAGGGCGAGGAGGGGCCGACCTCCCGTTCTGTACCTTTCATCCCTTTTAAACGTTCTACCGTGACTCACTAGTTACTTCCAAAAACATAAGTGAAATCATGGCCCTCCTGTTCCGGCAGGCTTAGAGGGTGTAAGTGGGCCAGGGTGTTGACAGACAGGATGGCCCTGCCCCTGCTCACCCCACGACTCTTCCGCCTGCAGCTGTCTCTAGCCAAAGCCTGTGCACACGGACACCAGCTCGGATTGGAAGCAAAAGCCTCCAGCGAGATAGTCTGCCAGTTGTTCCAGGCTTCCCACGCTGTCAATAAGCAGAGGGTCTTCTCTGTCCAGAAGGGGCTCAATGACACGATGAGGTGAGGGGCCAGAACTGCCCATGGTGATGAGGTCCTGTGACAGGCCCACCGGGATCCCCCCCCACTGTGTGCGTGTACATGCATGCACATGTGTGTGTGTGTGTGTGTTTTCTAAAACCAGTAATGCCCGAGTTATCTAGGGCTTTGGGAAAAAAAGAAAACTCCCATATGAGTGTCTGTTCTCTCCGGTTTCCCTTTTTAAGCCTCAGAAAGTGTTAAACCATTTTAAACATCTTTCTAAAATGATGCCAGAAAAACCACCTTTTTTTTCCCAACCCATCCTCATGAGCATCAGCATCAGCAGGGGAAGTGGGGGCCTGCAGCCTCGGAACCCCGTGACCTGCCTCTTTCCGCAAGTCCATTCTCCTCTGAAGTTTGGAGATGACACACTGTTACAATCACAGAACATATTAGAAAGCAAAATGGAAAATGTGAATAATTTTTCAAGCTTATGCTAGGGATCTCGAATGCGTTTTAGATGTAAAACGGGCAGGCCCTGGCTGTGCTGCTACCTCTGCTCACAGCAGGGGGGCAGTGTCCCCTGCCCCCACGTTAAATGTCACCAAGGTGCTGTACCTTTTTTCTTTTTATTTGATTAATTTATCTGGCTGCTCCAGGTCTTAGTTGCAGCATGCAGGATCTCTTTGTTGCAGCACGTGGGATCTAGTTTCCTGACCAGGGATTGAACCCAGGCCCCCTGCACTGGGAGCTTGGGAGCTCGGAGTCGCAGCCACTGGGCTACCAGGGGAGTCCCAAGCTGTTGTGCTCCTGAGTCGACCTGCCGCGGTGGTGCTCCTCCCGCCTTGTGCCCCGCCAGTCTTTCCGTTTTTTGGCGGGGGTAGGGGGCACTGTTGCTCTTCCTTTTGTGTGTTGGGAGTGAGGGTTAACATAAACAACCTTTTTTGCTTGTCAAAAGCTAAAGTAGTTTTATTGAAATAATAACATAATGTTATTTCAGCCACAAGTTGAGCATTTGTCTGTTTTCCTCCATGTCAGACAATAGCCAACTTCTTTCTTTTCTTTAGTTGAGTTATAATTGATTTCCAACATTAGTTTCGGGTTTAACCACTTTAAAGTGTGTGGTTCGGTTGGTCGGTTTTTGTCAGGTCATTGTGTTTATCCAGGGTGTCCTCGCAGGGAGCATCGTCCTCTGCTCCCAGTCGTGGCTGGTGTGGCCCTCACACTCCTGGGCGCTCCTCCCGGTTGCCCCCTCCGCTCCCCCGCTCACTCTGCCCTCACCCCTCTGCACCTTCCCTCTGCCTGTGAAACACACTCCTGTCTGGCTGCCCACCTGGAGCTGCCCTCCACCTGCACAGAGCCCCTCGCCATCACGGCTCGTCCCTCTGGCTTCTGTTCTCCCATCTCCCCTCCTTTGTCCACTGTGCCCGGGCATCCTTGCCCCTGCGTGCAGTGTCCCCTGTGGTGTCAGGGTCCCGGCTTGGCCTTGGCGCCGTCGAGGAGGAGGGACTCCATGTCTGCTCGCCCTGCAGCCCGAGCCCTCCATCGTGGTCGCCTGGTGGCTGAGAGCTCAAGCGCCCGGGCTCAGTGCATCCTGCTTGGGCTGCATTCCTGGCTCTTTGCTCAACCGCAGGGGGTTGTGACAAATGACCCCATGGTGAGAGTTCTTCAGGGAGGAGACAGGTTTCCAGGATGGTAACCTTTCACCTGTGACCTGTCCCCAGTCTCCAGAGCAGACCCGCTCTGCCCCTTTATAAGTGACGGTCCAAGTTTATCCAGTGCCAGGGGGCCCCCGGGTGGGGGTGGGCAGGGTCCACATGTGTGCGCCCCCCTGCCTCCCAGGAACCAAGTCAGGAGTGGTGGGGCCCCCACCCCCTTGGACGGCTGCTGGCATAAGCCCGTGACGCCCGAAGTGACCGCTCACCCCTCGGGATGGATGGCTGGGCGGGACTGGGAGACAGGACCCCGTGGAGGTTTGGGGAGCGGGAGACAGGACCCCATGAGGTTCAGGGCCCCGCGGAGGCTCTGCCTGGTGTTCAGGGCCCCGTGGAGGTTCGGGGAGCGGGAGACAGGACCCCATGAGGTTCAGGGCCCCGCAGAGGCTCTGCCTGGTGTTCAGGGCCCTGTGGAGGTTCCGGGAGCGGGAGACAGGACCCCATGGAGGTTCGGGGAGCGGGAGACAGGGCCCCGTGGAGGTTCGGGGAGCGGGAGACAGGGCCCCGTGGAGGTTCGGGGAGCGGGAGACAGGGCCCCGTGGAGGTTCGGGGAGCGGGAGACAGGGCCCCGTGGAGGTTCGGGGAGTGGGAGACAGGACCCTGTGAGGTTTGGGGCCCCGCAGAGGCTCTGCCTGGTGTTCAGGGGCAGCACTCTTCCCACAGGTACATCCTCATCGACTGGCTGGTGGAGGTCGCAACCATGAAGGACTTCTCGAGCCTGTGTCTCCACCTGACCGTGGAGTGCGTGGACCGGTACCTACGGAGGCGGCTGGTGCCCCGGTACCGGCTGCAGCTGCTGGGCATCGCCTGCATGGTCATCTGCACGCGGTGAGAAACCCCTGGCCGGCCCTGCCTAGGTCACAGGCTGGCTTCTCAGTGGGACGAACAGGCCTTCGGCACCCCACCTCATGATAACGGGGCTGTAATCTCAGGGGTGCCCAGAGCAGGTGGTCCTCCCCACACGGGGACAGCAGGGCTGACCCTCCGTGCGCAGGCAGCCGCTGTTCATCCCCGGTGGTGGCCTTGCTTGGGCAGGAACTGTGTTCCCCTGGCCCCTGAGGGCAACATGGAGATGCGGGACACCGCAGTCGGCTGCCCTTCCGAGTCAGGCTGTCAGCTCTGTGTCCAGAGACCCACGTCCAGCCAGGTTCACACCCCCTCCTACCCCGGGGACAGGATGCGGGCTCCTCAGAGGTAGCTGTTCTGACTCTTCCTGTCAGCCGTCTTAAGTTTCACGAAAGTCCACCTTCCTAAAACCAGCACTCCTCCACCCAGTTTTGCCTTTGGACACAGTGTGGGTGGCATGTCCCACCACACATGTTGCTTTTTTGTGTGTTTTAAACCACCTTTCTCCTACATGGCCTGCCATCGCCCGGGCAGTGCCTGTCTGTAAGGCGTAGGGGGTGAGGGGCAGGCTCGCTGCACACAGTGGCGTCAACTACGGAGGACTGGTCTATCTTTGGCACAGTGACCCAGAGGCGTGTGTCACTGGAGTGTAGTGTATCTGCTCCATCAGCTCATGCAGGCGCCCGAGGCCCTGACTTGCTCTCTGCCACTTGCCATGGCCCCTGAGGCCACCCGGTCCACGCCTGCAGCGCACTCCGTCCTGTGGCCCTGATGGGAACTGGGCACTGTGGTTTCCTGGTGGCCAGGGAAGCAGGGTGTCCACAGGCAGAGGGAGCGGGGCTCAGGCCACACGCAGTCGGGCACCTCTCACACGTGTCTCAGAACCCGGAGCTCCGGGTCTTGTCACCAGAGAGGGCAGGACAGGTAGGTCCTCAGCCTCCCCAGGTCTAAACGGCATGGTTACGTCCTTGCCATCAGAGACCGGGGGACCAGCCGTGAGATAACTGCTTTAAAAGATTTTTAGGGGCTGAGACACCCCTCCGTCCACTCTGCCACTGCCTGAGCACAAACTCACATCCACCCCTCTCGACATCACTGCACCCCGCACCTATGGTCCCCACTGCTCTGTCCTCTCTCAGCCAAACCACCGCGGGAGCTACAGAGTGACTGAGCGGCTGCGGGCTCGGCCCCCATCACCCTGGTGCGGGGAGGGGCCCTCAGAGGCCGCCAGACCAGCATGTCCCTTGCTAGCTGGTGCTGGGAGAGAGGAGAGAACAGGGTGACCACCTGCCCAAGGACCGCCCAAGTCCCTCTGCCTGACCCTGGGCCGGGTCCAGACCTCCAGACAGCCTCTGGCTCTGGTTCTGCTAGCTCAGCTGCCTTCTGGGTTGAAGCTGTTCATGCTCGCTCCGGAGCGGCTGGCACAAGGCAGGGCAAACCCTCATCCCTCAGGAGATTAAGACGATTGGCCACTCACACCCTTCATGGCTGGATTTTGCAGAAACACCTGCATGCCCAGCAGCCCAGCCACTCTCCTGCCACAGGTCTGTGGCGCTCATACCCCTGCTCCTCAGCCTCTATGACAGGCTCACGTGACCATTCCAGTTAACCTCACCCGCCGGGGGCAGCCAGGTCAACTCGTTGGACTCCCCAACCCATCACTGAAGCCTGAAGCCCGCCGAGGGGCGTGAGCTCAGACCCCTTGTTGACACTCCAGGTTCATTAGCAAAGAGATCCTGACGATCCGGGAGGCCGTGTGGCTCACAGACAACACATACAAGTACGAGGACCTGGTGAGGATGATGGGCGAGATCATCTCGGCCCTGGACGGGAAGATCCGGGTAAGCGGCCACTTGCCTTTTCCTCCTGAATCGAAGCCGAGTCGCACCAGGGGGTGGGAGGAGCAGAGGGCACGTGCGTGGCTCTGGGCTTCTCTGCTCAGGGAAGCCCTCCAGGACCCAGAGGGCACAGGCCACAGCCACTCGGCATGCCCAGCGAGTGTGCTGGCCACTAGGAGGGCAGCGTGTCTGCAGTCCAGCCTCCCCCGAGCGGGCAGAAGGGCCCTCTGCATGCCGCGACCCCACGCCCACTGCCCTGTCCCGCCAGGTCCCCACCGTGGTCGATTACAAGGATGTCCTGCTGACGCTGGTCCCCATGGCACCAAGAACCCAGCACTTGTGTGGCTTCCTCTGCGAGCTCTCCCTGCTGCATACCAGTCTGGCTGCCTACGCCCCGGCTCACCTGGCTGCGGCCGCCCTGCTGCTGGCGAGGCTGACACACAGGCAGAGTAAGTGGCCGGTCCTTCCCTCCCAGAGCCAGGCTGAGCCCGCAGGCGAGGGTCTCCGGGAGTCAGGAGCTGGTGCTTGGGTCCGGGGGAGGGAGGGAGACAAAGCAGCATGCTCCTCTCTCCTGAGGAGGAGGCAGCAGGATAGACTAAGAGCCCTTGTCTGGGGGTGGCTTGGTATTCCCCCCACAGGGCGCAGCGGGCATGCGTGCCCTGGGTACAGGGCCTTTTCAGCGCTGAGCCCTAGGAATCTCCATCCCAGAACCACTGGGGCTGTGGGCGTCAAGGCGACCCCACGACCCCCACTTCCATCCCCAGCGCAGCCCTGGACCACCCAGTTGTGGGACCTCACCGGCTTCTCCTGTGAAGACCTCATCCCCTGTGTCTTAAGTCTTCATCAGAAGTGGTAAGTGTGTAAGGAAGCGAGCCCCACACACAGGGTACATCCTCCACGCTGTGGATCCAGAGGGGGTTCACGTCATAGGCGGGCTGTCGGGCCATGAGTTCCTAGTCTCAGGGTTGGCGTTTGGAAGTCCCGGGGCCATGTTGCTTAGCACACATGGTTTTAATGTTTGCTGTGTGGGCAGCAGCTCCTCCCCACCCAAACCTAACTCCACAGACAGTACAGCATAAGAAAAGGCGGTGGTGACTCACTGCAGGAGGCTGGCATGGGCAGACTGCAGCCCGGGCACAGGCCGGCCACGCCTGCCTCAGGCGCTCGGCCCTGCCCCTCTCATCTCAGGCCAGCTGGCAGCCGCACTGCTTCCACTCGGTCCCACCTGCACTGCGTGCTCTGAAGCCCCCAGGGCCCCCTCCTTTCTCAGGCCACGCGGCCTCAGCGTCCCCTTCCCCCACCCAAGGGGCAAGGTGATTCTGCCTCCCTGCTACCTTCCCCTAGTTTTTTTGTTTTTTCAATCCAGATAAACTGGAAATATTTATTTACAAATGAAACTTTTTTTAAGTGTGCAGTTCGACAGGCTTTTGGTATAGAGTTGTGCAGGCATCACCACCATCAATCAGAGAACATCTTCTCCCTCAAAGAAACCTGCCCTGCCTCCCTAATACCTTCAGGTGTTCCCTCCCCACCAGCCCCTACCCCACAACACTCCTCTCCTTCCTGCTCTGGACGCTTCATCACGGGCTCAGGCACCACGAGGCCTGTAGGTGTGAGCGGCCTCCCACCTGCATGGTGTCTCCACTGTGCAGGGAGCCCCCAGGCGGAGAGGCCCCGTCTTACTTCTCCATCTCTGCACTGATGGACGTTTGGGGGTTTTCTGTCTCCCCACTGCTGTGGACGACTATGTCCAGGTCTCTGCGGGGACCTCTGCCCCCCTTTCTCTCGGGGACACACCTGGGAGTGGGCGCTGGGTCATAGGTGCCTCTCGGGTTAACTGAGGGACTGCCGGGCATCTGCACGGTGGTGCTGGGCCCGCTTCGAGGACGTCAGGCCCTCTCCCGTCTGAGCAGGGGCTGCAGGTGGAGCCTCCTGGGGGCGGTGCCAGCACTCCCCGCCCCCCTCGGTCCCTCACGTGTCCATCTGTCTGTCGGTAGCTTCCACGATGATGCCCCCAAGGACTATAGGCAGGTGTCTCTCACTGCCGTCAAGCAGCGATTCGAGGACAAGCGCTATGAGGAGATCAGCCTGGAAGAGGTACCGAGGGTTGCCGGTGGCGGGCCTGCCCGCCCGGGGCCTTGCCACCCTCTGACCGTGGCTCCCCTGCAGGTGCTGAGCTACGGCCAGCTATGTGCTGCCCTGGGCGTGAAGCAGGAGAGCCCAGAACCTGCGCCCTTCCTCAGCGCAGGTGATATTCACGCCTTCCTCAGCTCACCCTCCGGGAGGAGGACCAAGCGGTAAGTGAGCCCGCGGGCCCAACTGGGCTCCTGTGTGACCCCTGCAGCCCTTGGGGATCCCCTGGAAACGGAAGCTGGACCGGTGGTCTGCATCGCCTGCAGCCCTGCCTCCTCCCCTGCGTGGCTCCAGCCCAGCTCCCTGTGGGCTTGGTGGTCCTGAGCACAGGTGGAGCCCCCCGGGGCCATGCTGCCCCACCATGCGTCGCCCCAGCGCTCTAGCCACGCCCCGAGGAGAGGCTGGGGCGCTCGGTCCCCACCACCCCATCACCCTGTCTCTTCTATCTCAGTGTCCTGGCTGTGGTGCCTGGAATAAGCTCCCCTCCGCCGCCCCCCCCCCAAAGAACTCCTATTCATCCTACAAAGTCCAGATGAGCAGGGACCTCACTGTGCTGCCGGCCCAACCTCTATGAATCAGCTGCGAGCCTCCAAGGGCACTTCCTGGGTGCTCACAGCACACGGGGCGGGACGGGGCAGGCGCATGCCAGGGACCAGGCTGGGCCCCCTGACGCTTCCGCCTGTGACTGCATTCCCAACTCCCTTCCCCAGGAAGCGGGAGAACAGCCTCCAGGAGGACAGGGGCAGCTTCGTCACCACGCCCACCGCCGAGCTGTCCAGCCAGGAGGAGACGCTGCTGGGCAGCTTCCTGGACTGGAGCCTGGACTACTGCTCGGGCTACGAGGGTGACCAGGAGAGCGAGGGCGAGAAGGAGGGCGACGGTGAGTGGCGGGCAGTGGGTGGCGGGTGGTGGGCGGCGGGCGGGCCTGGCCAGGGCTGCGGGAGCTCGTGTCCAAGGAGCCCGGGAGAGCAGAGCACCCGGCACTGCGGCCCACAGGGAGGACAGGCTGTGGCCCAGCTGGACATGTACTGCCAGGAGGACTGCACAGGGCAGGGGCAGAATAGACCCACCTGCGTTCATGACAAGATCTTTCTAGAACATCCTGTGCCATGTGCCCCCCACTCCCCTGCTGGGTCCTGTGCCTCGGGCGTCCCTCCAGGCCAGGCCGCAGAAGGCTCTGTCCCCATGTCTGGTCAGCCATCTGCAGACAGGGGGAAGGGAACTCAAGGGCCTGGTTTGAGGCCATGTCTATGGATTTTCTAGTTGCGTGCTTCTGTGTCCACTCAGGATTAAGTATTAGATGGCCCTCAGTTTCTTGTCCCTTCTTCCTGTTCCCCATGTCACATGGGTGTCACCCTGAGCTTGGAGGACACACCTCGCCCTTGACTTCTTAAGCAAAGGGAAGGGGACTGACCAGCAAGGGTGAGGAGCTGTGGCTGAGACGGGACCCCGGGCTCCCCTGGGTCCTGGCCGGGCAGAGGCTCACCCCGACGTCCCCCGTCCCCCACAGTGACGGCTCCCAGCGGCGTCCTCGATGTCACCGTGGTCTACCTGAGCCCGGAGGAGCACTGCTGTCAGGAGTCCAGCGACGAGGAGGCCTGCCCGGAGGAGGCATGGGGGGCCCAGGACACACAGGCGCTGGCGCCAGGCCGCCAGGCACTGCGGACCCCAGGGCCGGAGCTCCCCCTGTGCGGCAGGCGGGGACTGGGCAAGGACGTCACGACATCGGGGTACTCCTCCGTCAGCAGCGCGAGTCCCACAGACTCCGGGCAGGCCTCAGGGGGGCCCCCCCAGTCTACCTCAGAGCTGCCCACAGGCAGCAGCTTGAACACACAGCCCTGCCACCACCACACCCGGAAGTCATGTTTACAGTGTCGCCCCCCCAGCCCCCCAGAGAGCTGTGTTCCCCAACAGCAGGTGAAGAGGAAAAACCTGTCGGCCCCCAGCGAGGAGGAGGAGGACATGAACTTGGGCTTCTTGAAGCTGTGAGTGTGTCGGAGCGTGTGCCGCAGTGGATGTCCGCTGAGGGGGCGCTGCTGCTGTGCTGGTGTGGGGCGGGGGACGAGATGGATCCCTGCGGATCCCCGCTGGCCTCCCACAGGGACCCAAGAGGAGATCTGGGGGCAGGGACTCTTTCTACAGGGGAGCCCATCATGAGCCGTCAGAATCTCCAAAGCACAACAAAAACTCAGATCCTCCTCTTTGGGAAGTTTAGCCTCGAAGCAGTCACACCATGCCATGTCAGTCCTGTGTCTCTGTCCCCTCCCGTGTCTTGTCTTGCTTCCTCTGGGAAACTCAGCCCACGTCCTGGGTGAACATTCCCCAACCCCCAGCACCCCAGGAACTGAGCTTTCACAGCTGAGAACGTGTAGCCCAAGTGTCCAGACACAGGTCCCCATGCCCCCGTCTGTTTGGTCTGGGGTCCCGGGAGAGCCAACAACCCTGAGCATGTCACCATCCCTGAGCCCACACTGCCCTGCCCTGGGCACACATTCCTTTCCTCACGGGCTGGTGCCTCCTGCAGTGAGAGAGCTCTGCCCCGGGCACCGTGGTGGGCTGTGCATGAACACCAGGCTCGAGGGCCTTGATTCTTGGTGACAGGCTTGCTCCCTCCCATGTTCTCAGCTCCTTTCAAAAATCTGTCCCTTCTCCTGCAGTGGTCCATCTGTGTCCCCAACAGATGGTGACTGCATGACCCTCTCTCTGCACTGAATTGCTTGACCATTTCTTTCCCTGTCTTTATTTCCATCCTTCATCCTTCTAGGATAAAAAACAGAAGAAAAATTAAAAATAGAAGGTATTACATTTTTTAAAATTCTCAACATTATTTAGGCTCAACTGAAAAATGAAAATTTGATTCAAACTCCTCAGTGCTCTCCTGACACTGTATGCAAAATCAGTTTTCCCAGAGAAGTTATCCAGGAAAAACTTAAATGTCATTTGTAACATCTGAGGTGACCAAGACACGGAAAAGCATGAACCAGAGGACTGGCTTGCTGGGTGAGAGTGAACCTGCTGTGACTTCCTGCAAATCATGATCCTGACTGCTCTCCCCTGCTGGGCTGACCCCAACACACTCACCTGCTGTCGCTTTTGCTTCCCCTTGAAATGTCAGAAAGAACCACTTAACCAGGAGTGTCCCCCAAATGCTCTTGAACCAAAACTACAGGGACCAGGAGATGCTCGCCCAGAGAGGCTTTTCTGGGCTCTTGACTCCCTGTGGGAGCTATCTTTTTTGCTGCTGTAGGCAAATTCTGACCACCCTGGGTAGGCCGTGGTTGAGTAAGGGAATCCCAGCATTGGGACTGCAGACCTCCCTTGTCGACTGTGTGCCCCTAGGCATGTGTGAGCCTCAGTTTCCTCATCTGTATGATGGGGTGACAATACCTACCTCACAGGGGTGTTGTGAGGATTAAATGTGATGAGGATAGTAGTGGCTGAGTGATGTGCATGTCTGAACTGCCTTATCCCCTTGGCCCCTTATCAAAACCCAAAAGTTCTCTGCCTTCTCCTGGCCAGCCTGCATCCGCAGAAGGAGAGTGCTCTGGTAGGGACCTAATACCGTCTGACTGGGGGGTGGGGTCTTCCTGTGTCTGCTCCCCTCCCCTCCTTTCTCACTGAGAATCTCATTTCAGGCTCCCCATACTGTGCAAGAAAAGAGGCCGCTGCTGATGTAGGTGCCCACCCTAACGGCAGTCCCAGGGCTGCCTGGGTCCCACTCGACCCTTCCCCCTTTTACCCCAGCACTCTCAGCTCCCCTCCTTTGCATCTGTTCTCTGCTGTGGCACCTTCCTATTAGCAACAGTGAATCGGACACTCCTCTATCTTTAAACAGACCCCTTCCCAGGTCTGTCCTCCATCCTGCTCTCCTCTGAGATTTCTTGGCCCCTGTGGGGTTGGCACTCATCCTTTTTTCTTGTTAGATCCAATTACAATGGGCCCTGCTGCCAGCATCACTCCTCTCAGCCAGCATCTGTCCCCACCACTCCCACTCCCAAGTGTCTCCCGCGGACACTCCCTCCTGGGACAGGCTCCTGTGATACCAGGCTCTGCTGTCCCTCCACCACTCGGCTCCAGCTCCCCCTCACTTGGCCCCATCAGGGCACGCCTGCCCTACCAGGGACCAGCCTGCCAGCCCCACTCGTCCTCGTGCCCATCTCTGGCTCCTGGGCCTCCTCCCCCTCTGCTGAGGTGCCCACTCCCGGATGTCATCACCTCGTCAGCGTGTCCACAAGCGCACACTCCCTCCTGCCTTCCTGCTCCCGACACACACGTTATTCTCACCTCCAGCCACAGCAGTAAATACCTATGGGCCTGTCCGCGTTCCCGGCCCTGCGCTAGGTGCCCCAGGGTCAGCAAGGTCTCGTCCTGCTTTAGAGCCCCCTCGATGCAAAGCCGACCGTTAAGGGACCACAGGAGCCTCCTCCACCTACCCCGTTATCCAAAGCAGAACTGCGCGTCTTCGAAGTCCCCCAGCTCGCTCTGCTGCCCCCGGGCGGGGGTCGGAGCCAGTCACTGCTCGGACCGCCGGCCAAGGGGCGAGGCTAGAGGCGGGGTCTTCATCGGGGAAGGCGGGCCCTGACGCTGGGCTCGGGATTGGGCAGCCCGGCCGGAAGGGGCGGTCTTCTAGTCCGGAAGGGGCGGGATCTTCCGACGGCGGCAGATCGCGAAGATCCATATCGTTCGTATGCTGCCTGCGGAGTGCTCGCGCCGGTGAGTCCGGCGCTGCTGGGGGGGCGGGGGCGGGGGCGGGGGCCCGGCCGGGCGCTGAGCCTCCGGTGCTTCCCTCCCAGGCTGGTGGCCGAGCTGCGGGACGCCCTGGACTCCTGCGCCGAGCTACAACGGCAGCTGGAGCAGAGCCTGCGAGTCTCCCGGCGGCTGCTGCGGGCCTGGTACGCGACCCCGGGACCACCCGGCTAGGCAGCCCTCGGGCCGTCAGAACCCTGCTTGGAGCCCCGGGCCGGGAGGCCGGGCTCAGCGCTCACTTCCGAGTTGCGGGCTGCCAGTGCCCCCCGCTTTCCCGAGGCCCTGAGAACGGGGCGCCCGCTCCTAGGCCAGGCGATTATGGGGGTCTGTTGGGCCCTGGCCGTGCCACGGCTGCCCTGTGTCCTTGCAGGGAACCAGCCGAGACCCCGGCTCCGGAGCCAACCCCAGGGCCAGAAATTAATGAAGAGGCCCCGTCTTCAGGTAAACCTTAGTCCCCCACCTTCTGCAGGTGTCGTCCCTGGCCTGTCTTCTGGCTGGCAGTGATCAGGGGCCTCTACCTAACTCTCGGCTTTCACAGCATGCCCACCCAGCCCTCAGGACCTCAAGGAGCTGGAGCTTCTAACCCAGGCACTGGAGAAGGCAGTACGAGTGCGAAAAGGCCTCTCAAAGGCTGGAGAAGGAGTCAAGGCCCACAGCTTAAAGTCTGGGTCCACTTCCCCTGCCACCAGAGCCTCTGCCCCACCCAGCACCTCACACTGCGCTGGCAGCTGTGCACCAGGGACAAAACCCCCCAGAGGCATCCGCCACCCGTGGGTGCCCGCAAAGGATCTCCCTGGGCGCAGGCTTCTGTTGGTGGGAGATGGAGCCCATATGGGGAAGGGGGCCGGAGCCAACAAGCCTGAAGCAGGCCTCAGGGACCAGCAGATTATCCCCCAGGCTGCTCCTCCAGTTCCAGAAGCCTTTACACTCAAGGATAAGGGGTGAGTTCCCCAAAAGACATTCCCTGAAGGAACTACTGTCTCTGCCTGATCAAATCCTGGGCAGCTGCAGGAGGCTAGGTTTGGAATGACAGGGAGGGCCCAGCAGTGAGTGGGTGTGGGCCCGGGAAGCCCCGGAATGTCACCCCATGAGGCCCCAGCCCGGAAGCTGGTAGGTGGGACTGTTGGCTGTGATGGTGCCATGTTTGATGTGCTGGGGCCTGTCCCGCTCTCCTCCCTGGCTGTTCTGTGCCCCATGCACTTACCCACCCAGCCCGGGGGCTCCAGATGCGCTGGAGACGGCCTGGGTTTTGCTCTCCTCTCTGCCAGGCGGACCCCAACTGGGCTGGCTCCCGTGGTCACTCTGGAAGCCCGGTCTGAGGGGCGGGAGAGCCTCACCCCTCACTGGGCTCTGAGTGGGGAGTGGGGCCTGCAGCCCCCAGAGTGGGACAGAGCTGCCCTGAGCACCAGCTTCCCAACAGGGCCCTACTGCGGCTGCCAGAGGCCTTCAGGAAGGCGGCTTCCCGGAATGCCCGGTGAGGCTGGTGGGGGCACGGTGGGGGTGCGGGACCCCGGGAGGGGAGGGGGAGCCAGGGGAGTGGCAGTGGGGGGGGTGGGAGAGCAGGGAGGCGGAGGTTTGGCCCGCAGGCCCCTCTGCTTCCTTTCCTGGGCGGTGACACTCTCACATCAGGAAAGTCCGCCGCCCTAGGACTGCTCTCGCCGACCCAGCTCAGCCTCTCCACTGTGAGACCTTGAGCAGGGCGCCAGGTGGCCTCAGGCCCCAGGTTGTGGAAGTGTCATAGGGGTTAAGCCAGGTGGTGCGCAGGTGTACCCGCTGTGCCGGGTACGGAGCCAGCGCCCAGAGCTCTAGTTCCCAGTCAGTGCCAGCTTCTCTCCCCTTTTCCCTGGAATTCTCTCCTGGTATTTCCCCGAGTGGGTCGGCTCTGTCCCCCTTCCATGGGCAGTGTCCCCTCAGTTCCCTGGGCCCCTCCCCTGGGCCTTGCCTACCTCCCAGGGCCCCGGCCCGCTGGCTGGCATCATCACACGTTGCTCTCTGGTTTGCGGGCTGCCCATGTGTGCGTCCAGACTGTGGGCCCAGCTCAGCTCGATGCAGACCGGGGATTCTGTGGATGCTGCTGCTGCCACCGCCAAAACCCAGTTCCTCCAGAAAATGCAAACAGCCGTATCCTTGTGGGGGTGGGATCCTTGCAGAGGTGCTGGCTCTGAACCTGGTTCAGAGTGTGAGGAGGAGCCACTCCAGGAAGGGCCAAAGCCACCCTGGGACCCAGCCCTGGGGGAGAGCGGAGGGGCCCGCCTATGGGGGAGTTTCCCTGACCCGTGTGCAGGCAGGCCAGCCCGGCTCCAGGCTCAGCTCGGCAGAGGTGGGGCGCCTGCAGAAGGCCTGCTCACTGCTGAGGCTTCGAATGAGGGAGGAACTCACGGCAGGTTAGTGGGCCCCGAGTTGGGTCTCCAGTGGGACAGGGAGGGCTTCAGGACCCTCATGGACCTGGCCTGTGTCCCCCCCGGCTCTCGTGTAGACCCCAAGGACTGGACGCAGGAGTACCGCAGCCTGCTCACCCTGGAAGGGCTGCAGGCCCTGGTGGGGCAGTGTCTGCACAGGCTGCAGGAGCTGCGCTCAGGTGAGGCCTGCCCACCCGCCCCGCAACGCGAGCTGGACTGTGTGCGTGGGTGCCTGCTAAGTTGGGACCTTATGGACTGACTGTAGCCTGCCAGGCTCCTCTGTCCATGGGATTCTCCAGGCAGGGATACTGGAGTAGGTTGGCACTTCCTCCTCCAGGGGTCTTCCCAACCCAGGGATCTTAACCAAGTCTCCAGTGTCTCCTGCATTGCAGAAGGGTTCTTTAGCTCTGAACGACTGGGGAAACCTGGTCGGTGTCAAAGTCCTCCAGTAATAGGGCAGTGTGGGGACTTGAACAGCACCCCCAGGGGAGTGGAGGCAGGCAGGCACGCCCTTCCCATGTCCCCCACGGGATCCTGAGTGCTCAGTAGCCGTGCTGTGGAGCTGGCCAGTGCAGCACCCCCGCTCCAGCACCCCCCCCCGCCCACACACAGACCCCACCAGTCTAAGTAGGTTGTGCATTTATACACTTAGTGGGAAAGTTTCTTGTAAGAATCAGAGATCCTGGCACACACTTGGTGTTGCAAGAAAGAGTTGTTTGTGGACAGCAGGGCTTCACCCAGGAGGCAAGGGGGGACTTTACACCCCTAGCTGGAGCCTGGGAAGGAGGGCCCTGGCTGCTGCTCATGGGGTGGTGTCCCCTGTCCTTGCAGCAGTGGTGGAACAGCCACAGGGGCCGTGGCCTGAGGGGCCCCCCAGGGCCGCCTCACCCTGTGGAGGAGGCGCAGACCCAATGTGGAGCCCCCAGCTGCTTCTATACTCCAGCACCGAGGAGCTGCAGACCCTGGCGGCCCTCAGGCTGCGGGTAGCCATGCTGGACCAGCAGGTCCATCTGGAAAAGGTACTTCCAGACTCGGGGGCGTGGGTCACCGTGTGTTCAGGAGGCGTGGGCCATGGGGAGGACTCCAGGCTGAGCCTCTTGGTTCAGCCCCCAAGATCCACCAGGGAAGGAGTGGACGAGGGCACGTGTGAGTGTGCTGGAGCTTTGGGAGGCGGAGGGGGGACTGGAGCGTGGTGCCTCGACTCCTGCCCTAGATTGGGTCCCCTTAAGTGCACCAGGCCCCCCTGAGCCCTTGGCCCTCCTCACCCCCCAGGTCCTGATGGCTGAACTGCTCCCCCTGCTAAGCGAGCAGGAGCCCCTGGGGCGCCCCTGGCTGGCGCTGTGCCGGGCTGCGCACTGCCTGCTCTGTGAGGGGGGCCAGCGCTTCCTCACCGTCCTGCGAGATGAGCCTGCTGACCGACTGAGCCCTCCCTGAGGCCAGGCCCACCCCAGCCCCCAAACCCACAACAAGGCAGGCTGGCTCTGCCCCCAGCCCGACTGTTGGCAAGACCCCCCCTTCCTAGTAATTAAACGAATGGGCATCAAGGGCATTTTCACTGGTGCAGTGAGCGGGGGCCAGAGGAGCCTGTGCCCCCTTGGGAAGCAAGGTTTCCAGCCAGCGGGAACTGCCCCCGACTCTTCCTGGGGAACTTAGAGCCTTCCTCACATTTGCTGAACTTGCTGGTCAGGGTTTGGCTTTGCTTGGCCTTCCACCAGCTTGGGAGAAGAGCGGCTGTGGAGACTTTCTGAGCTACCTGCTTTCTCTTGCTGTACACTCACAAGCCGCTGTGTGACACCAAAAGTGCTTTAGAAACGTATTTTTAAATCATACCAAGGTGGGACTTGGTGCGTGTTTGCCTTTGTCTTCATGTTTTTTACTTACAGCACATATCAAGTATATTTACCAAGAACAGGCATACCCATTTTATACTGCAGGGAGGGGGCCGGGCCCCTCGAGGTGGGCTGCCCCGGGGCCTCACTGCTTGCTCTAGCCCTCGCACACCTGAAACCTCTCCCCACAAGCACCTGGCTGCATCCTGGGCTTACCCAAAGAGCAGAGAGCCAGTGTCCCCGCGGGCGGCACTCATGTCCACCCCCGCCCCCTGTGCTGTTGCTCTGGCTGCTCTGAGTCCCCCAGAATGAGTCCCCTTCGGGGAATGGGCCCATCACCCTTCCCTGCTGAAGGAACCACCGTTTCCTGGAAGGCAGGAAAGTGTAGAGGTCAAGATCGCCGCCTCTGGGTTTCCATCGGGACTCGTTCACTGCCGTGGACGTACCAGCATGATTCTTGAAGACTGCGTGTTGTCCCCAGGGCCATTCTGGGTGGTGGTTATCACCGCTGGGGTGAAGATGAGGATGGTGTTACAGGCTTCACAGCCCTGGGGCCTGAGGAGGGCTGCCAGGCGGTGGTGTCCCTTCCGTGAGGCTTTAGTGAGCACCTGTGTGAACCAAGCACAAGCCTCAGGGCTGGGCAGTGGCCCTCTGTGTGGACAGTGATGGGCGAGAATAGTAACACTGCTTCTGCTCAGGTGGCCGACAACTGGAGAAGGCCAGGTTTCCTGTGAGCCTGCTGAAGCACTGCAGGTGTGGGAGATGAACTGGATGATGCTGAAGCAGCCTTGGGGTGGCCCCACCCTGCAGGAGACTATTTGTAAAGGGCCCCACTGTTCAATAGGCCAGAAACCTTGGACATAGACTCCCAGGCCTTTGGGGCTGCTGGGGACCAGGTGACAGACCAAAGTAGGAAGGGGAAAATCGGAGGCCCTCACTGCACTGAGTGGCCCCCGGGGAGTGGAGCTCAAGGAGAGGGAGCAAGAGAGAGGGGCCTGGGGCACACCCACCCCCAGAGCTAGCTTCCAGGTGCTGGGATCTGGAGGAATCCTGTCTCCAGGGCGAGCTCCACCACCACCAGGGTACCAGCTGCTCCAGACTCGTTTCCATAGGAGGTGGTCTCCACCGCAGTTATCTCATCCACTGCTTCACTTCTTTACTGTGCACCTTACCCATTGGCAGGGGGGTGCTACTCCTCCGTCTCTAGCGGAGCCCAGATGGTTATTGACTCAGTGACCCACCTGTCCAGGGCCAGCCCTGCTGGCCGCTGTGGGCACCTGAGCCTTCACGGGCAGGGCGGTTCCAGCAGATAACGGCGGGGGGGCAGCGGTCTGAGTGGGTCCCAACACAAGGCCCCCCAGAGCCGGCAGACCCGCTCCAGGTCAGCGCCCGCCCACCCCATTCCACACCCCCGCCTGGAGGCGGCCGCGAAGACCTCCTGGCCCCTGCTGGCGTCACCGCCTCGCCGGCCAATCCGCTCCGAGGTGGCGGGGCGAGTGGGGCTGCAGGGAGCGCCCACATTCACCCAGAGTGCAGCCTCTGCATCGCAGGCATGAGCGCGGCCGATCCCCCGCTCGCGGCCGAGGCCCTCGAGCCCCCAGGGGCTCTCCGCGCCCTGCTCTTGGCCACCGGCGGCGCGGGGGGCTCCTGGCCGCGCTGCGTCCTGCCGTTCGGCGCCGTGGCTCTGCTGGCGGGCGCCGCCGCCACGGCCATCACCTTCTCGCTGCGCGGACCCCGCCTGGACCTGGCCCAGGGCTCGGCGCTGGCGGCGCTCGGCGCGGGCCTCGGGCTCCTGGCCGCAGCCTTCCTGTGCTGGCGCGCGCGGCGGCGGCGGCGGCAGAGGGCCGGGCGCGGGGGGCGGCGAGAGCCGGGGGCGCCCTGAGCCCGCGCGCCAAGCCGCGTCCCCTGCGAGATCATGGCCAGCCGGCGCCTCCTCCCTGCCGACCTCGCCTGGGCCCGGCTGGCGCAGTGCCGCGCGCGTCGCGGAAGCCTCCTCGCCAGACGCCGTCCCCAAAGCGTTCCGTTCTGACCCCTCAGGAGGCCCGAACTGTGGGGGCTTCGAGCCACTTCCCTCCCCTCCCCCGACTCGGCTCTGCTCCTCTCGCACCCGTCTCCGCCCAGGGCTGCTTTTCAGCGTCTCGCTTGGCGCGCAGAGCGGGCCTGGGCGCGGCCCGCGGGGCGCAAGGCGGCTTCGGCCGGGGACTCGGCGTGGCTACCCACCTCCGGGCGAGGCACAGTGTGCTGTGTCCCCCTCCCCTAGCTGTCTTTCTTCCCCGCTGGTGTGGAAGCCCCTCGGGGTAAAATAAGCGCTCAATAAATGTTTGCGCTATAAATGAACAAGTGGTGGCTTGCAAGCGTCTGGTGGGACCGTAGGCAGTGAGTTAAGTGGGGAATATTTGATCAGTTGGCCCTTTAAGGGAAAAACCCCAGCCCCTTGAGGCCTTTCGGGACCCTAGATGGGTACCCAAAGCTCACAGCTAGGGGCTGCCCCTCTGTGTGAGGGCAGGGGTGGGAGGACTGCAGGTGGGGGCAGAGGCCGGGCCTCTTCCAAGGTGGCAGGTTGGGGGCAGGGCCAGCAGAGAGGCGCAGAGCGTGAGAGGCCCCAGTCTGGGACGGACAGATGGCTGAGTCCACGAGGAGCGCTGATGCTGGCTGGAGGGCTGTGGGGAAGGCCCTCCCTAGCTCCCCTCACGCCATCTGCCGGGGCTGCCCCAGGGCCAGGAGAGAATGAATACCTCCTGGGAAGAGCCAGCCCCACAACCTCCTCCCTGGGGGGCTAATGGCGCAGTGACCCTCTGGCAGGAGGCCCTTCCTGCTGACCCCGTGAACACTCTTCAGGCTGTGCCCTGGGGGTTTCCAGCCACACCAGAGGCCACCAGCTGTTCTGCCTACCCTACCCCCACCTCACCGGGAGGCTGTGCAGCACACAAAGCCTGCAGGGCTGGGCGAGGGGAGCTGCTCCCCACTTTCCTCCTTCCAGGCAGGAGTCCTGAAGTTCAGACAGCCAGGCTTTCCCTGGAGGCTTGTCTCAGGCCCCCGGGAAGCACTGTCTTGGGCCTAGGCCTTTCTCCCCACCGTGGCTAGCTCTGTGCTTGTAACAGTCCCCGCAGGATCAATCCCCACATAACCCCAATCCCCACACAATCCCACACAACCCCAACTCCCACCAGGGCCCCCCATCCCAGATGGGTTTGGGGTGATGATAAGAAGAACCTTGAAGAGAATGGTTGGGAAGGCGCTCCTTCTGCACCCGACCCATCCCAGAGCAGAAACATGCGCCGTGCCAGCTCTCTCATTCGTGCCTCGCTGTTGTAAGGGGCATGTTCTTTATTGGGAAGTTGAGGGACGACCCCAGTGCCATTGTCATCGCTCCCCACCCCCACATTTGAGCTGCTCAGGCCTGGTAAAGGACCCCACCAGAGAGTGCCAGTCACCGCAGGTGGCCCAGCGCCCTGTCTTCCTGCTGCTGCTCCTCGAAGGTGCATCCTTCAGTATCTGTAACACAGGATTCTGCTTCTGTCCATCCTCTTCTGTCCTTGCAGTGTCTCTGGCCCAGCTGAGGGTGGCAGCCCCGCCTCACAGACACACCCCGAGCTGTCGCCACTGACAGCTGGCCTGGCCTGGGGTCAGCCTCCCATGTGGAACTTCAGGCCTCAGAGATGCTCCCCGGCAGACATACTCCAGTGTTCCTGCCCCCTCCGCGGGGGGCTGCCCCTTCCTGGGTCGCTTTGCCCTGACTCAGGTCTGTTGAGGTCCTATGAGGCTCAGGAAATCCCAACAGCAAAGGGGAAATAATAGGCATCTGGCTGATGAGGAAATTGAGGCTTGGGCAGGTTGAGGACTGGAAACCACACAACTAGAAACTGGAGCAGTGTGGATTCGAAATCAGACCTGGCCCCAATCCTGAATTCTTTCTGCTGGAGCAGACTGCTGCTTTGGGGACACCCCACAACTACCAGCCCAGCCTGGCTCCCTTGGCCCCAAGTGTGCCCTGTAGGGACCCAGGCAAGCATCCCGGACCCAGTCTTCAGCTCCAGGGCCCTGCGTGCCCCAGGTGCCCGAGGGAGGAAGCGCCGGACCCCCGCCCAGCACGTGGCACAACCCCAGGAGCAATCAGAGCCTGGCTTCGGGCCGGGGGCCGGCTGGGTGGTCCCCCACGGGCTGCGTGGCGGGGCCACCCGCTCCAGCCCCCTCCCGCCAGCACATTCCTGGCTCCGCGGCCCCTCCCCCGGCTCCAGGGCCTCCCAGCCCCCTCCCCCGCTGGCCCGGCCAGCGTCTGAATCTGCTTCTGATTCCGGCTCTGCCGACGCGGCCCCCTCCTCTCCCCTCCCTCCTTCCCGGCCGAGCAGCCCCGCCCCCGGCTGGGCCCAGGCTGGAGCCCGCTGCGCCCCCCACCCCCTCTTGGCACAGCTCGCCCGCCCTCGCTGCAGCCGGGAGGAGGCGGCAGCCTGGGCGCCCCAGGCCCCGCCCGCCCTCGGCCCGTCCCGGGAGGCCGGGAGACCTGCTCGACCCGGCCCTCGGTGGGTGAGTGGGAGCGGCGGGCGGCGGGTGGGGCCTCTGCGGGCAGAGGCGCCGAGGGCGGGGGCGACTCCTGTCAACGCTCCAGGCCCCGCGGGAGGACGCGCGGGCGTCCCCGCTACTCCGCTCGGCCCGGAGCGTGCCCGCAGCGGCGCCCACCTCTGGGCCCCGATTGGGGCCGCCCGGGGGCTCTGGTGGCTCGGCACCCCGGGCCTGCGGGCAGAGCCTCGGACCGGGCTCTCTCTCTCCCGAGGGCAGCGACGTGGGGCCCCGGCCGGCCGGCTGACCCCCGGCGGCTCCGGTCATGCCGGGCTGGCCCTGGGGGCTGCTGCTGACCGCGGGCACGCTCTCGGCCGCGCTGAGCCCGGGGCCGCCGGCGCCCGCCGACCCCTGCCATGACGACGGGGGCGCGCCCCGCGGCTGCGTGCCGGGCCTGGTGAACGCGGCCTTGGGCCGCGAGGTGCTGGCCTCCAGCACGTGCGGGCGGCCGGCCACGCGGGCCTGCGACGCTTTGGACCCGCGGCGGGCACACCCCGCCGCCCTCCTGACCTCTGCAGGCGGCACCGCCAATCCAGTGTGCTGGCGCTCGGACTCGCTGACGCAGGTGCCCCACAACGTGACCCTCACAGTGCCCCTTGGCAAGGCTTTTGAGCTGGTGTTCGTGAGCCTGCGCTTCTGCTCGGCACCCCCCACCTCCCTGGCCCTGCTCAAGTCGCAGGACCACGGCCGCAGCTGGACCCCACTCGGCTTCTTCTCCTCCCACTGTGGCCTGGACTTCGGCCGCCTGCCTGCCCCTGCCGATGGCCCAGCTGGCCCGGGGCCCGAAGCCCTGTGCTTCCCTGCGCCCCAGGCCCAGCCCGATGGTGGTGGACTGCTGGCCTTCAGCGTGCAGGACGGCAGCCCGCCAGGCCTGGATCTGGACAGCAGCCCAGTGCTCCAAGACTGGGTGACCGCCACGGACATTCAAGTAGTGCTCACAAGGCCTGCCGTGCTGGGAAACACCAGGGGCTCCACCGCCACTGCCCCTTACTCTTACTCAGCCACTGAGCTCCAGGTGGGTGGGCGCTGCAAGTGCAATGGGCACGCGTCCAGGTGCCTGCTGGACCCCCAGGGCCACCTGACCTGCGACTGCCGGCACGGCACCGAGGGCCCGGACTGCAGCCGCTGCAAGCCCTTCTACTGCGACAGGCCGTGGCAGCGGGCCACCACCCGGGAAGCCCATGCCTGCCTTGGTGAGGCCTTGGTTGGAGGGTGGCCTGGGGATCTGAAACCCGGCCGGCCTATCCCTGATCCACCCTTCCCTGCAGCTTGCTCCTGCAATGGCCATGCTCGCCGCTGCCGCTTCAACATGGAGCTGTACCGACTGTCTGGCCGCCGCAGTGGCGGTGTCTGCCTCAACTGCCGGCACAATACCGCGGGCCGGCACTGCCACTACTGCCGGGAGGGCTTTTACCGAGACCCTGGCCGTGCCCTGAGTGACCGCCGTGCCTGTAGGGGTGAGCCTTCAACCAGCCACCTACACGCCTCACCCTCCCAGGGTTTCCCCAACCCCAGATGGGCTTCTGACCATCCCACTTCTGTCCTCAGCCTGTGACTGTCACCCTGTTGGTGCTGCTGGCAAAACCTGCAACCAGACCACCGGCCAGTGTCCCTGCAAGGATGGTGTCACTGGCCTCACCTGCAACCGCTGTGCCCCTGGCTTCCAGCAGAGCCGCTCTCCAGTGGCACCCTGCGTTAGTGAGTGACGGTGCCCTGCTTGGACCACCTCGGCAGAGGTCACCCCAGCTCCGAGCTGCTGCCTACCTGGGCCCCGCAGATCCCTGGCTCCCCTCAACTGTCCCCTGAGCCCTGCAGATCCCCTGGCCCCCCTCAAATGCAGTGTATTATCCTGTCCTCCCCACAGAGACGCCTGTCCCTGGACCCGCTGAGGAGAGCAGTCCTGTGGAGCCCCAGGGTGAGCAGAGGTCCCAGAGGGGCATGTCCTTGGGGAGAAGGGGCGGTGGTTTCCCGAAGGGCCCGAGGAGAGAGTGGGAGGAGGAGGGAAGGAGATGGGGATCTGTGCCAACCTCCTCTTGCGCCCTCCTCCCAGACTGCGACTTGCACTGCAAACCCGCCCGTGGCAGCTACCGCATCAGCCTGAAGAAGTTCTGCAGGAAGGACTACGGTAGGCCGCCCTCTGGCCTCCCACCCTCAGGCTTCCTGCCCGACCCCCGCCCCTCCTCACCTTGCCCTCCCTACTCTCCCTCTGGAGGTCCTGACCCTCGCTGGACCCTAAGGCCATTCCCCCGGTCCCTCAGCTCCTCCGCGATCGCTGGCCCCGCCCTGCCAGCCCCCGGGGCCTCTCGGTGCTTCCGGTGCGGCGTGTCCGCTTTGTGTCCCGCCTCCGCGCCCCCCACCCGCACGCACACTTACCCGCACCCTGGGTGGCGCTCTGTGCGCCTCGGCTCCGGCCCCCTCCAGGCCCCGCCCCGCCTGACCCCGCCCCTCTCGCCTCCCCCGCAGCGGTGCAGGTGGCGGTGGGCGCGCGCGGCGAGGCGCATGGCTCCTGGACGCGCTTCCCGGTGGCCGTACTCGCCGTGTTCCGGAGCGGCGAGGAGCGCGCCCGGCGCGGGAGCAGCGCGCTGTGGGTGCCGGCGCGGGACGCCGCCTGCGGCTGCCCCCGCCTACTGCCGGGCCGCCGCTACCTGCTGCTGGGGGGCGGGCCGGGGGCCGCGGTCGGGGACCCCGGGGGCCGGGGGCCGGGGCTCAGCGCCGCCCGCGGGAGCCTCGTGTTGCCCTGGCGGGATGCGTGGACGAGACGCCTTCGGAGGCTGCAGCGGCGCGAGCGGCGGGGGCGCTGTGGGGCTGCCTGAGCCCGCGGGCCGGGCGGGGCGCTCCCCACTCATCAAGGCTCACCTTCGTCCAGTGCATACGCCTGACGAGAAGTCTTTGATCGCGTCGCGCGCGCCGCCCCTCTGGGCCCCCGCCCCGCGCCTCCCCCGGTGCCCCGAGCGCCTGTCCAGGAGGGGTGAGCGACGCAGCGACACCCACGCCCCAACACGGAGGGGTGTGGTAGCCCCGAAAAGCGGTTTCGAGCCCTCCTTGGGCAGTTGTCATCCAAAGGACCCCATGGCCCCCCACCTTCGAGCTATCTACCTCCTCCAGGGGGGCAACACGATGCCCCAGAGTGCTGTGAACCCCCTGCGAACACCTCAGGGGCCTCAGTGATACACACCCCCAGCCCCGCGGGTCCGTGGTTCCTCAGCGTTCCCGCGTTCCTGAGGCACTGACACCGCCCCCCCCCCCAAAGTTATGCACCCCCTTCTGATGCCAGGACCCATAGAGCTCTGAGAGCACCCCAAGGACCGCCGAGACGCCACCTCCTCGGACTCTGATTTCCCGGAGAGCGCCCCGACGCCCCGAGAGACGGTGCGGCCGCCAGAGACGCCGGTTGCCCGTCCTCGTCAGGACCGGCGGGGGGCGCCATGACTCCTCCCCCAGGGGCTGAGGCGGCGGCGGCGGCGGCGGCGGCCTCGGGCTCCCGTCACTCCTGCCGGCGGGGCGTCCGCGTCCCTGTCCGCGGTGACTCTGTTCGGCCTTTTCTGGCCCATTGTGTCCGTGTCTCTTGTCCCCGTCCGGCTGTCTCTCTCGACCCGGGTCTCCCGGCTCCTTCCCTCAGGACTCGCCCGGAGGCTCCCCCCCGCCTGCCCCCCCCCGGCAGCCCGGACGTCTTGCCCACAAACGGGCGCGCGTTCGCAGGCCGGCCCGGCGCGACCGCTACCCCGGCGGGCACCACCCCTGCCCCGGACTCCGGATGCCCCCGCCTTGCCGGCGCCTGGGCGCGGCGGACAGCCACTGCCGCGCGCGCACCCCCTCGCCTCGCGCCGGGCCGGGTACGGAGCCGGCGCATGCTCCGGCCGCTCGGCCCGGGCTGTCAGCGCGCATGCCCGGAGCCGCGGCCTCGGAGCCCCGCGGGCGCCGCGGGTGGGCAGCCGGCGCCGAGGCTCGGCGGGGGCGGGGCCGCGCGCGCGCGTGCGCAGACGCGCCGGCGCCGGGGCGCGCGGCGAGCTGAAGAGAAAGCGGCGCGGCGGGCGGAGGTGGGCTCGCGGCCGGCGCCGCAGGAGGTTAGGTAGGTCTGCGGCGGGGCCGGCCGGCTGGCGGGTGGGCGCGGAGGGCGCGGGGGCCGTGGGGGCGGGGAACCGGCTGTCACCGCGGCTCAGGCGTGCTGACCGAGGGGCGCGCGGGGGCCGGCCGCGGCGCGGGTTGGGGTTCCGGGGCCCGCGGCCGGCGCTGCCCACTGCCCCCAGCGCTGCGCCGCGTCCCGAGCGCCCGGCGGGGCGCGACGTGGGGCCAGAGCCGGCCTGGGCCCCGTGCGGGACCCCCATCCCGGGGGTCGCGCGGGCGCCTCTCGCCAGGCGCTGGCGGTCCGGCGGGCGGCTCCGGCGAGGGGGAGGTGGGAATGAGCTGGCTCTGGGGTACTCCTTCCTCGGGCGCTTTCGGGCTCTGCGGGGTGGGAAATCCTCTTATGGATTCGAAACTGCAACAGATTCTATGATAACGCTCTGTCTTGGAAGACCTGCAAACTGCTCCCGTCCCCACCCTCCGCTTGCCCCAGGTTGGCACCCCGCCCGCCTGCCGCCTAGGTATCTACGCAGCCTCTGAGCCCTGCCTCGCGGGTCTGGGGTGACTTGTACCTTCGGGTGGCCGCCGGGCTGTGCCGGGGACAAAAGCGTTTATTTCCACAGGGCCCCTGGGCACTGTACTCCTCAGCCTTGAGAAAGCACAGCTGGAGGTCAAGGATGGGCCTGGAGAGGTCAAGGTCCTCTCCCAGGAAGGGTGCTGGTGGCCTGGTGGCCTTATTTGGTAGGGGACACTTGCTCAGTAGGGAGCACTGGGCCTCCTGGATCACCGCCTGCTGCGTTGACATTAAAGGCCAGAGGCAGTGTGAGCACCCACTGGGCTAGGTGAAGGCGTGGGTTGACTGTTAGGATAGCGGTGTGCCTGGGAGGCACAGTCCCCACCTCACGTGGCTGCTGCTGTGATGCTGATCTTGAGATCTTTGGCCAGCTGCTTATTCGTAGTGAGGAGTCTTGTCTGCCTTTCCAGGGCCAGTAGAAGCACTTGCAAGTGATTTTTCTTATTTCTCTGTATGTTTGCTCTGACATCAACAGGAACTTGCAGACAATTACAGGAGGGGAAAAAAATTCCATTATTTGACAGGAATAGTGGTTTCCCCTACTTAAATGTGGGGGCTCCCCTCCATCTTCTTGCCACAGCACATAGTAGCCACCTCTGAACATTTACCTAATTGTCTTGAAGATAGGTGTGTTGGTTCTTTTCTTTTTAAGGGATCCAGGCTGGAAGAAACAAACCAAGGTAAGAAAAGATCAAGAAATCTCACAAAGGTATTACAGTTACCATTTCTGAACAGTGCTATAACCTCCAGCATGTGCTTTCTTTATCCTGAAGGTTGTTCCTCATTTAATCTTCTCAGCTCTTAGCTAAAGCCTGTAGGAGCAGTGCTTATTCAGGATCCAGTGCTTTGTTTAGAAACTAGTCTCTCCCTGTGAACAGAGCTGAGCCAAGTCACAGTCCTCTCTGCTCCTTCATTGCGTCACAGAGAATGGTGAAATGAACTCGGTGCTAAAACGAGTGCACTAGTTTTCATCTGGGTGAACGGTGACCTTCAGGGTATGTAGAAGTAATCTAGTTATTTAGGCCGGCTTTTAATAATGAGGACAGAATTCACCTCCTGGATTTGCAAGTTCACCTGCAGGTGAGCTGTGCTAGCTGTCAGTGACCACGCCTGCCAGGACTGTCCAGCCGGCCAAGTGACCTTGGGCACACCATGTTGCTCCCAAGTCTCGTTGCAGTCTGAGCCGATCTCAGAAGACATATTTAAGTGTTTGCTTTTAGATGGTTTCTGGCTTGAAGTACATAAGGACAATAAGCAGGTTATAAAAAAGCACTTAACATTGACCCTGTTCAATGTTTTACCTGTTTGAGCATACCTTCTCTGTTATGACAACTCTGTGCAGGGAAGAAAGAAAGCCTTTTTAACTCAAAGCAGCAGTTTCAGTGGCTGTTTCAAGTGTCACTTTCCAAATGGAGATAATATCAAAGAAGCAGTACCTTGGGCTTTTCACTAAAGACCAACCTAAATTCATTATTTGACGATTTTCATTGTTCTTTCAACACAAATTTGTCCAAGTCATACTTCACGTGATGAGGACTTGTGCCCCGTGCTCTGCAGCTCCAGAGTTGAGTGAGCCTGTGCCCTTGAGATTGGGGTGCAGTGAGGAGACAGGTCAGTGAGCTGTGGTGCAGCGGGCGGCACTCCCCCTGAGGTGGGCTGAGCTTGCTGTGGGCACAGGGGGTGGAGTCCAGCTGGCCTTTGGTGGTGGCTCCTGAGAAGCACTTAAATTAAATTTTGAACATCAGGGAATTCCCTGGCTGTCCAGTGGTTAGGACTCTGGGTTCTCACTGTCAAGGGCATGGGTTCAGTCCCTGGTCAGGGAACTAAGATCCTACAAGTCATGTGGTATAGAAAAAAAAAAAAAAAAATTTTTTTTTTTTTAAAGAACAACCACGTGAGGGAGCGCCTTCTTGGCTAAGGGACAGTGTGTGAACTACCAGGGCAGTCTCCTGGCTGTTGGAAATAGGGCAGTGGGTAGCACTGGTATTTGGGGTGAGGAAAGGGAGATGGAGTTAGGGAGCTAAGCTGCTGGCTGTCAGGAGAGCCATGAGTACCAGTCCCCAGTTTGCATTTTGCCCTGAGAGCAGTGGGGAGCCACTCGGGGATCTTGGGTTTGTGAGTGACTGGTTAGATTGTGCCCTCATGAGTGACTTGGGGTGGGTTGGTGCGAGGCTACAGTGGGTCGGGGTGGTTAACAGAACACCAGAAGGCCCAGCACCAAGGAAGGGCCTTGGGAACAAAAGAAAGAGCAAGACCACACGACAGGGGGCCGCGGGGACGGGAAGGCCCAGGGATGGAGGAGGACTTCGGGAACGCTCTGCAGCCGGGTGACTTGGCAGGCCCGGCTGCACTGTGTGCTGGAAGGGACAGGCCTGGAGTGGGTGACGGCGGGTGGTGTGGAGAGGCTGAGCTGAGAGTCCTCAACAGCTCCTCGGTAGAGACTGCTCTGGAGCCGTGAGCGCTCCTTCCTGCGTGGGCACTGAAGCCAGGGTGTGGGGTGTGCCTTCCCAGGAGTGTGTGTGGGGTGAGAGAAAGAAGACTGACCCTGGAGAGGCCTGATGCTTCACGTCCGTAGGACAGAATAGATAAGGTAACAAAAATCTGATTGATTACCTCCTGCCTTTTGAGGGGATGGGGGCAAGATAGTGAGCTTCTTGTATCTGTCACAGAGCCTCAGGTTGTTGGTTAAACAGCAAAATGTAAGATACCAAAAGTGCAAAATCACAGAATTGATTCCCCGGGCCTTCCTGTCAAATGTGTTTGTTTGCCTTTCAAGAAAGTTCCAGATTGTCACTCAGCTCAAAGGACCTCATTCTCCTCCAGCCTTAGGGTTGGTCCTTTCAGCAAGTTCTCATCACTAGATCTCTGGAAAGAGACCTCCTCAGATCCAGAGAGGGATCCAAGAACTCTCTGGGTCCTCTCGCTCTCCTCCCGGGACCCGTTTCTGTGTAGTGCCTCAGTGTTAGAGTTGATGGGACTTTGGAAGGACCGTTGAGGATACAGAGGCCAAGTGTGTAGTGCTTCCTCCCAAGCTTGTCCCCACACTGAGGGGCCGCCAGGAGAGAGTAAGGAAAGGCTGGCGTTGCACCAGGAGCTCCTCTGCCCACAGGAGGCGCAGGGCCCCACAGGGCTGTCTGGTCTCTGGAGGAGTGCTGTTAACAGTGACCTTCGCCTCTTATGGAACCTGCTCACAGAGAGGCACAGGAGACAAGCTCTCCTTCTGCCCTGTGCAGTCCTGGTCCCCTGCCTCGCTCTTGGACCTTAGCCGTTTCCCCTGGATATTGCCCACGGAGCTGCTGGCAGGGGTCACGTGTGAGCAGTCATGCTTTCTTCCTCCAGCCCGCCCAGGCTGCACTCTCCTCTTACAGGCCATTGAGAAGCCACTACACATGGCTTGGCCTGTTTCACATAACCTGAAACTGTGTGTCCACCTAATCGTTACACAATTTTAATTGGATACCAGTTGTTTGCTGGTGGGTGATTCTGTTACCAATAAAAGCCCTTTCGCTGCATAGCATTCTAAATGAAGCTCAGTTACCTGAGTCCCACCAAGAGCTCTCCTGGCTTCTGTCCCTTCAGCCTTCCCTTGAATTCGTTTGTCCTCATTCCTTGATTACCCTCTGTAATTCCTTTCTTAGCAGGCGTGGTTCCCGCCTTCCTGTCTTCCTAAATTTGTGGGCCTTAGAGGGAGCCATAGGTGTGTGTTCACTCCACCTGCCTCTGGTTTCTTTCCCTGCCTCCCTGGGTCGTCTCCTCCCCCACCTCCCAGCATACAGGCGCGCACTCCTTTCTCAGTAGCCCGTTGAAGCCAGGCCCTGTGGCTTCTTGGAGCCAATGAAGCTGGACTGTAGAAGTGTCTTTGAATATGAGCCATGAATGACACTCACTGGCCCCAAGCAGCTGTGCTCTCCAGGGCTGTTTCTGCTGCTTCCTGGGTGCAGGCCGCCTCAGCCTTCAGGATCTAGGCCAGGTGGGTGCTGGCGGGGCAAGGCTTCCAGGCCCCTCTTTCCTCATGGGCTGGGGGCCCAGACACCCTGTGCTTCTTCCTCGCAGCATCCGCACCTGAGTTGGTAGGGTCAGTACACCATGTCCCCACATCCTGAAGCTCGCTGAGCAGTGGGGTGGCCTTGCATCCTCGTGTTCCAGCACTCAGCACAGTGGCATTCAGAAAGCGTCTCGAATGCCTGTTGAAATGATTCAGCCTGCAAGATTCCCTCTCAGCCCACTCTGCAGTCACGCCTGAAGATGCTTGCCGAGAGCCTGCTGTGTGCCCAGCCTTCTGAGGCACGCCTGTCACCGGCGCCTTGCTTGGAATTCAGACCAGTCAGGATTCTAGCTTCTGACAGCTGGGCTTCCTCCTTCTGGTTCTCATTCCCTGCAGCTAGCTGGTTTCTCCTGTGCCCTTGAGGGGTGTTTTCCCAGACCTACTGCTGGGAGGACCTTTTAAACTCAGAAGATAAAGATCCTGAATTAGCGGAGCCCCATTGCAATCCCAGCCATCTGTGGGTAGACCAAACCAGCGGCTTGCTTGAAGGAAATTGGTTCCTCAACTAGGGATCAGACCTGGGTCAGGGCAGTGAAAGCACAGAGTCTCAGTCACTGGACCACTAGGGAATTCCTCGCAGGGAACCTTTTTGAGTGGCTAATACCATTAGGACTTTACCCTGCTCAGGTCCCATCTTTAGGCTCAGGTGCCACCGCTAAGACCTGCATTTGAAATTCCGACCAGTACTAGCAGGTGGGCCAGCCAGCTGGCCTGCGGTGCTGTGACTAATGCCTCCTCAGTGGCCACACCCGTTTACGCCTGGCGCGTGCCCTCCATTGTGTGCCATCCGCCAAGGGCCCCTATCGGGTTCCCGGTAGCTGGCACTCAGTGTGGAATGCCAGCTGCCACTAATATTTGAAAAATTCCCTATGCTGCTTTAGGGCTGAGGCAGAACCCAGCTTGCCATCTCATCACATGAGGATGCCTGCTGGGAAGTGTACATAGCTAGAACAGACAAGTTGCCGGATGGCCCCTGTGGTTGAGAGTTAAGCTTCCTTCTCGGGCCCAAGTGGTCTGGGATTTTCCTGAGTCTCCATCTGTTTCCTTCTCTGTTTCCTCCTCCTTGGGCGCACCAAGTGGGGTGTGAGGCGCCGGGCTCCAAGTCACAGCAGGGAAGAAGGGCTGGACTCATAAGCAGGTCATCACAGGCGTGCCAAGTTCAGACAGATCCGGAGGAGGTGTGGAGGTCAGTCCTGCCTGCAGGGTCAGGAGTCTGGAAGGGCCGGTGAAGGAGGGCGCATTTGAAGCAGATTCGCCTGAGAGGAGAAGGAAGAACCAGCGTGTCCTAGCTTTCCCCCTTCCCACTGTCAAGACTCCTGAAGCTGCCATTGGAGGGCAGGTAGGGTCAAATGCTGAAGGGGGCAGGGCCAGTGGACGGACGTGAGGGGGTTTCATGGGGAGAGCAGGGCAGAGCTGTTTGGGAGTCAGAGCTAGCTGCCTTTCACAGGGAGTGTGTGAAAGTTGGGAGGTTTCAGCAAAACACTTGGAGGTATGGGACCTGAGAAATCTAGGCTTAGAAGAGGATGGATGTGCGCACTCAGTCATGTCTGACTCTTTGCGACCCCAGGGACTGTAGCCCACCAGGCTTCTCTGTCCATGGGGTTTTCCAGGCAAGAAGACTGGAGTGGGTTGCCATTTCCTCCTCGAGGCAGTCTTCCTGACCCAGGGATTAAACCTGAGTCTCTTGCATTGCAAGTGGATTCTTTACCACTGGGCCCTCAGGGAAGCTGGGAAGAGGATGGACTTCTGCAAAAGGAACATTTGAGGGACAGGAGCAGCAGCCGCCAGAGAGGAGGAGACAGATGGGAGGGAGGGGTTTCGGGAGGCCTGGGGGAGGAGAACTGAGCGCAGTGGTGGGGTCAGCTGTGTGTGTCAGAGAGATAAGAGCTCAGAAGTGTCTGTTAGGTCGGGCAGCCAGGCAGTAAAGGCATCGAGGGCAAGGGCGGAGACGCTGCAGAAGAGACTTCTGCTCTCCTCAGAAGTTTGACTGGGGAGAAAAGAAAGAGGACTGGCGTAGCTCAAGGGGAGTGTTGGATGCTGTGGCTGGGGTTGAGGGCCTGGCTAACCAGAGAAGGAGCATTAGAGATGCAGGAGAGTTGGAGTCCTAAGAGTTGAGATCCAGAACCAAGAGTGGGGGTTGCAGATCAAGGGCCAGGGTCAGACACGAGTGGGTGCTCCGGCCTGACACCCGGTTCTCAAGGAGAGGGAGAGGTGTGAAGCTGTCAGCTGCTTTGGGGCTGGGAGAGGGTGCCTGGAGGCAAGTGGAGGGCTGCCAGGAGGCTCCGGGGGCGTCAAGTGGGGCGGTGTGACTTTACCTCTGTGGTTGGTGTGTGGGTGTAGAGAAGCGTGCCGTCAGGCTGGCTTCTCATGGGGGTTCTGCCGGGTAGCTGAGACAGGAGCTCGTGACTGGTGGAGCGGAGGTTTGGAGGGTCGGGTCAGGCGGAGCAGACAAGGGAGTAAAACCCCAAAGGGCTTGTGGGGAGGGCAGATGGACTTGTGGCAAGTGGGAGGAGGAAGTGAAGCTCTCCAGGACAGTCAGGGTGTTTGTGCTATGTGCCCAAGATAAAGAGCTCCTGGGGCCGGCAAGCGTGTAGACAAAGCATCAGAGATGTAAAGGCTTCTAAAGCTGGGGAGGGTTTTGTTTTGTTTTTTAATAGGTAAGAGGTGGATTTATTTAGAGAGAAACACCCTCCACAGACAGTGTGGGCCAGCTCAGAAGGTGAGAACAGCAGCGGGATGTGGGGCTGTCAGTTTTCAGAGGGGTGGGTAATTTCATGGGCTGGTGAGTGGGAGGAGTGGTGGTGTGGAGGTTTTGAGGTTGTCCCAGCCCCCTTCCCTCCTGCCTCTTTACCCTCTCAGACTTTTACTCCCATATTCTCACGGGAAACAAAGGGGCAATGGTCTGTCTTGTATAACTGCTTCAAGGTTGATCAGAGGCATCGACTCTGCCTTTGAAGGTGTAAAAATCTGTGGATGCCTGATCTTGGGGCCTGAGGGGCAGGACAGCTCCTTGCTTTCAGTCAGTGTGGACTGGAATGCTCACATAGCCAATCATCTTGATGTGAAATTGTTGTAACTGCTTCCATAGCATTTCTGTGAACCTTCTTGATGAAACTGTAAGAACTCTCAGCTGTGGCATGTGGAATCTAGTTCCCTGACCAGGGATCAAACTCAGGGCCCCTGCATTGGGAGATGGAATTTTAGTGCCTGGACCACCATGGAGGTCCCCTCCTTCAGTCTTTTGACTGTAAAACCATCAATGGCCAGGAGGCCCACGTCACTCTGGCATCTGGGATATTCCCTCTTCCAATGCCCTGGCTCTTTGCAAAGGACACATAAATTGCAATCCTCCCTTAGTGCCCCTTTTGTCTGCACAGGGTACCCTGGTCTTGTCTGGGTCCCCCTGAGCCTAGTGGCCCACCAGAAAAACCGATTCCCCTTTGGTAGTCTCTGAGTGGACAAAGCCAGTACCGTCATTTGGGCCTTTTGCATATTTCTCTGGGTGTGTTCAGCCTTTTCAGATAACTCCCTATTATTGAAAGCTGAGTAAGCCAATTGAAACAAGTCATTCATTGGAGACTGAGGACCAGCAGATGCTTTCTGAATTTTGTGCCTGATGTCTAGGGCCGACTGGGCTATGAAGTGCTTAGTCAAAAGGGCGTGTCCCTCTGGGGAGGATTCTCGTTCCTGTGTTTCCTGAAGTCTCCACTAGTCTCCCTTGGAAGACCGCAGGCTTTTCATCCTGTTGTTCTTGAAGTTTTCTGGTTTTGTTTGTTTGGTTTTTGCTTTTTTTTTTTTTTAAGTTTTTTTTAACATTTTTATAATTAACAGGTTTTACTGTTTGTGTCTTCCAACTGAAACTTTGTAACTCAGATTGGGACTTGAATCCACATACTGGGACTGGAACCCAGTCAAAATCCACAGTTTTCCAGATGAGATCAGACACCTGGTTTCAGAGCTTAGTGAAGCTCACTTGGTGTCTCATCACATAAAGAATTCAGTAAGAGACAGAGTGATAGGTAAGAAGTGGGTTTACTTAGAGAAAAAATAAAGTGTGGGCTTAGAGTGTGGGCTATCTCAGAAGGTGAGAGGGACCTCGGAATACAGTTTGGTTAGCTTTTATGGACTGGATAATTTCATAAGCTAATGAGTGGGAGGATCCTTTTAGCAATTTGGGGAAACGGTGGGGATTTCCAGGAGCTGGGCCAGCACCCGCTTTTTGGTCTTTGGGTCACCCTTGAAGCTGTCAGTGCCTCTGGGTGTGTCCTTTAGCTTCCCTGACATGTTGCGGTCAGTCATATGGCTGTCTGTCTCTGCCAGTAGCATTCACAAGGCGATTCCATTGTGAGCCGGCCTCAAAGACGGCCTCCCACCCGACTCAGTGCCCTGCATGATCCCACAGTGGGATTCAGCAAAATGTCCTCTGTGTTTTTCCTAGAGTCATCCCTCCGAGCTAGACATGCTTTAAATTCCTTTTGGGTTCCACTGCCTAGATACAGAGTCATGAAAATTTGAATATAGGGTACTTTTAAAAATTCCTGTTGTCTGAATCTTTCCCAACCCTGGAGTATATGGCCCAGAGGGATATTAGCCAAATTGAAGCAGCCCGACCCATTCTAGACCCAAGCCCGAGGTGATGTGTCTAGCTGCTCAGTCTGAACAAGATTTGCACTTAGATCTTAGATGCTATCCCTTCCAACCAGGCATCAGCGCCTGAAAAGTTGTTGCAAAGGGACGGCACAGAAGGTTTCCCCAGCGGTGTTGATGATGAGCAGGAGTAGGTCGGTTGAAAGTAAAGGGTTAGCACTTGTCAATAAAAAGTCCGTCTTGGCAGTCACACAGGTCTTCTGGCGTTAAGAGAAGCAAGATATGAAACAGGAGTGAACACATAGAACAAAGGAAGCAAACGTCAGAGTCAAGGAGAAGTCTGGATTCTCAAATCCTGCCTCGATAGGCCTGTCCTGGCCCTGCTGTCGGACGTGCCTGAGCATAGCCATTCCATGCCACCTTCCCATAGCAGACCAGGCCGACGGCTACCATCCCTCTGGTCCAGAGCTAGGTTCCTGATCAGAGCCCCAAAGCGTTTGGGGTTGACAGGCCTGACAGAAGCGGGCAGACATCACTGGAGCGTCCTCCCCAGTACGCCTGACTCGGGCATTGCACAAGCCTGTCTCGGACCAAGACCTAACTCTCAACGTTTTCTTACCTTATCACTGTCCCTTCATAGCTCTTGAGATCACACACCTGGTCTTAGGACTTACTAATGCTCAGGTTCTTGATGTCTCATCACAGAAAGAATTCAATGAGAGACAAGAAGTCAGTTTATTTAGAGAGAAACACACTGCACAGACAGAGTGTGGGCCAGCTCAGAAAGAGAGCAGGTGAAGTTGGGGAGCTTTGAGCCAGGCCAGCATGCTTGACCTTTGAATGCCTTGTAGTGAGGCAGCTGAGAGAAGGGGGCCAAGAACTGGAATGAAGTGGGTGGTGGGTGGGGAGACCCTGCAGAAAGGGGGTCAGGGCCCCCTGCTCTCTGGCCTGGAGGAAGGGTGCATTAAGGGAGAGGGTGGGGCGGGGAGTTGTTTGCCACAAACAAGCTCCAGAGCAGGAAGAGAGCTGGAGCTGGGGTGAGGGTGGTAAAAACGGGGCAGCGAGGGGAGCGGACGTGGCGTGTCAGGCTGCGGTCGGTGACTGTCACCCCCTGTCAGCCACAGAGTGGGGGCCATCTGACTGCTGAGGCCTTGGGCCGGGAGAGGAGCGTCCTCCCCCTGCGTCCCTGACAGTCCTGAGGCTATGTCCCTGAGGCCTCCAGCAGATGCTTGGGAGTGGGCTTGAGCATTTCCCTGGGGTCTGCCTGGGGGCAGGCACACTGGGCCTGCCATGAGGAGCTCAGGCTTGAACAGACTGGGCCTGCATCCTGCTCCAGACCTGCTGCGCCCAGGCCCCCCTCGCCACCTCTCTGATTGTCCTAGTGCTGGCCCCTGGGATAATGCTCACCGTCCCCCCCTTCTCTGCCTTAGAGCTCCTCCCACTCTTCCCTGCTCGCCAGTCCAGATGCCCTGTGCCCCCTGCCCTGCCCCTCTACTCAAGCACCCTGGGAGCAGAGCCGTATACCCGACCCCCAGCGCAGGTCATCTGCCCTTCCCTGTCCTGCCGCCACGTTCCTGCCTGGCCCCCTGGGTATCTTCTTCTCAGGCAGTGACCGGTTCTGTGTCTTTCTCACCCACGCCCCACACGCCCTCAGGGCTGGAGAGGGGCCACCAGGTGCAGGGACTCATTGCCCTGCCCGCCCTCGCCGGGTACACTGCCCGAGAGGCGCCGGTTTCTTGGTCACATGGGACTCCCTGGGCCTGGGACTGCGCGCCTTGCTGCCTGCCTCCCTGTCTGCCACCCCATCCTTGGCCTGCAGTCTGCAGAGCTGGACCCAGCCTCCTCCTTCTTCTCTGTTTCCTGACTGCACTCCCAGGAAACAGGCGGGGAGTGTCCCGTGAGGAGGGAACAACTGAGACAGCCTCGCCACCCGCTGTCCTGTGGCGTAGTGACTAAGGCCTGGCCAGGCTAAGCCCCAGGAGCTCAGACCTGAGCTGTTCTTGCTGTCAGGGTGGGCGCGGGGCCTGGGCGGGTGGGCTGGGCAGGGGTCAGCGGGACCAGGCAGTGTCTGAGCCCCGCTCCCTCTGCGCAGGGCTGTCTCCTGCCAGCTGGGCCGCAGTCGGCTCCTTGGTGGGCTCTGGGTATGTGGAGAGGCCGTGTGCGAAGACTGTGGGGTGACAGGAGTCCAGGGGCCAGTGCGGGGGTGAGGGCTGACGGCTGGGTGTCTGGGCAGAACCTCAGCACAGCAGCCCAGCTTCTCCTCCAGCCTGAGCCCTTCACAGCCCCCCAGGGAGCACCTCCTCCACCCCACCCAAGCCCCAGCCCTGGGCCAGCCTTCTCTGTTCACTGTTGGGGCCTTTGTCCCCCACCCCCAGGTCAGCGTGTCTGGTGGAGTCCACCCCCGCTCATCCTGCCTCTGCTTCTGGACTCTGCCCTCTTTCCTCCTTGGCCACCAGGGTTTTCTCTGAAATGCCGATCTGGTGCGTCACCTTCTGCCTTGGCTCTTCTGCTCCCTCGTGTGGGGATGACAGCTCCTGCCCCACCTCCCAGGAGCTCCCCCATTTGCATTTGTCCCCGTCCCCGGTGTCACACACCCTGGGGTCCTTATCCCTCTGGCACGCACGCGGAGTCCTGGGTGGTTAGTGCCCTGCTGGCCTCTCGTCTGACTGCGGGCAGTGTGACCACTGGGCTCCTGGAGAGCTGTCTCTTATGCTTGTGTCCCCGGGACCGCGCCCAGAACAGGCGGCTACGGAGTTAGTAAAACGACTAAAAGTTTAAGTCAAGGGGGCGGAAGGGGTGCTGGGCACTCCCAGAGAGGCAGTTTATAAGGGGGCAGAGCGCCCAGTGTGGTTGGGTGGTTAAGATAGAATCTCCCCAGGCTTAACATAGGGGTCTGTTTGTCATTTGAAAGTGAGTTTTTTTTTTTCAAATCCAGTTGTTTGGGGGAATTACATTCCCCACTTACAAGGTGAGGCAGGCTGAGGTCTCATGTCTCCGGCCATGGCTAGAGCCATGTGGCATGTGGAGCCAGGCCTGAGGACGGAGCGGCGGGGCTGCCCCCTGGGTGAGCTGCGCTCCAGGGGGGAGGGGGCGTCGAGCACGCTGCAGGCTCGCTCTGGAGGCTGCTGGCTGGGTTCTGCCTGTGCAGGGCCCCCAGAGGTCTCTCTGCATCCATTCCCTCACTGTGAAGTTACCTGCCGTGGGGTTGAAGGAGACAGGGATGAGGTTGCATTGCCTGGCGGCCCACTGTGGAGTCTGTCCAGTGGCCCTTGAAGGGGGCGGGAGGGGGCCCCATGCGTCTCTGTCCTTCATCCCATGACCGCTTTCTCCCCCCGCCCCACTCCCGGTCTGGGGTCTGCCAGGAGTGCAGCACCGCTCCTGGAGCAGAGCTGGCGGGCACAGGGCGCCCGGGCGCCTCCTCCCACTGCGGCCTCCCTCCTCCTGCGGGGCTCCCGTGGCTGCTCCTAGCCGGAGCATGGTCCCCAGAACCCCCTCCTCAGAAAAGCTGCCTGGCCCAGGGCCCGTGGGGCCGCCAGCCGAGCGCTGCATGACCCCCTGAGCAGAGGTCACTGAGTCCCACTGAATATTTTTTCCTTTTTAAGACAGACTTGCTTTCCATTAGGAAGCCTGACCTCTATTTGTGAGGGAAGGCATGACAGGCAGTGACTGGAGGGGCTTCCGGGTGGGGAAATGGCCACACCAGCTGGGAGGGGTGCCAGGCAGAGGCCTTTCAGAGGGACAGTCCCGAAGAGAGCAGGCGCCTCCCGGGGCCCTGGGGGAGCCGTGGCTGCAGCCTCAGTGGCTGCACCGCACTGACCCTCCTGACCCCACCCCCAGAGCCCCTGAGCCGGGAGCCCAGGGAGCGCTGTCCAGGCATGCCAGGTGGGAGCGTGCTTTCCAGGAGCAGGCACAGCTCATCCCCATGGTGCTCAGTTCCAGGAACAGGTGGGCTCAACCCCACAGTGCTCAGCTGGTAGTCACAGCTGCTGGGGCATGTCCCTTCCCTGCCCCCTGCACTCAGTAACCCATGCTCCTCCGCACCCCCACCCCGGCACCTCCGCTCTCCTTCCTTGCTGTGCTGCCTACTGGCCGCCCTCCCCTCCTCCAGCACCCAGGTTCCTTCCCACCTCTGGGCCCTCGCTCTTCTCCTTGGGAGGGAGCAGCCTTTCCTCAGCTCCTCTGTCAGCTTCCGTCTCAGCACTTCCACTCTGATGGGGGAGACCCCTGACGACTCCAGCTAAGGCAGCCACCACTTTCTGGACGCACTGTGTGGCATCCCCACCATCCGAAATGACCACTGTCACCTGTTCTTGTGAGTCCAACAGGAAGTTGAGTGCAATTTTTCCTGTTTGCCCAGAATTGCAGATTAGGCCCAAGCTCAGGGCAGAAACGCAGAGTTCCTTCCTGTGGTCCAGGGCCGGGGAGTCGTGCCCGCGGGCTGATGGACAGGCGCCACCAGCCTGCCCCGCCCCTCTGCAGTGAACTTGAGACTGGGGGTGGGGTGGCCCCAGGGCAAGTGCAGAATTTGTGATTAGAATTCATTTCCTCCCTCAGCTTCCTGAAGCCAAGGGAAAGTGGTTTTCCAGGGCCCCTGCTGGCCAGGAAGAGTGGCTACCTGCCCCAGGCTGCCGCAGGGCCAGAGGGAGAGAGTAGGGTGTACCTGTCCCCACGCCCGGCCGGCACAGGCGCCATGCGGAGGTCAGGGCCCGAGGCAGGCTTGTGTTCGTTGGCTCCATTTTAGAGAAGGGCACCTGTGTTCAGTGTTCAGGGAGGAGGTGTGGCTTTTCTGAGGCCAGCCCAGCCAGTGGCAACCGAGCTGCCCGGCGGCTTCAGGCTGGCTCACTCCTTGCAGGAGCTCTGGTCTGCCTTCTCTACGACCACCCACCGGATGAGGGTGGGAGCACGGCTGCCTTCCTGGGCCGGGCCCCTCTGTTGGGCGCTGGGCGCTGCAAGAGTAGGTGAGGCCTGCGTCCCTTGCAGGGCAGGCGGCATGGACGGTGTGGGTGGTGTGGCCAAAGCCGCGGGAGGGACAGCTGGGGAGGCCGCGACCTCAGCCCTGGTGAGGGTCCTGCCTGGTGACTGTGATCTGTTTCCTGGCTGCTGCCTCCCCGCTCCCCACAGCCAGCGTTGCTATGAATGTGTGCACATGTACATTGCAGGAAGCAGCTTCATGAACTCAGATGTGAGGGGTGGTGGCCTTAGGGAGAAGAGGCAGTGGGATTGAGGGGTAACTTAAGCAGGACTGTATATTTGTAGTCTGTAATTTTGTGTTAGTTGATGTTTTTGTGATCATTCATTCATGTAAAAACCAAACCAGACAAAAAGCTGCCCTGGGACCTGGCTTCATTGACCCCTCGGGAGGTCAGCACAACTTTGTTTGCCCTTCTCCAGAAACACCACACGTGCTCAGGTGCGAGGAGGCCCTCAGGGTCCAGAGAGTTCCTCTGGGCTCTTCTGTGCCTGTCTTTGCCTCGGAGTCCCCCAGCCGCTTGTTGCAACAAATGAAACTGTGGGGGCTTCCCTGGTGGTCTGGTGGGTAGTGCTCGGGTGCGTCCACTGCAGGGGGCGTCAGTCTGATCCCTGGTCAGGGAACTAAGATCCGACATGCTGTGCAGCACAGCCGGAAGCAAAGGACAGAGAACACAGAGCACTGGCTGCTTCCCTCCGAAGGCCCTTTCTGAAGGGGTTTGCAAGGTGCAATCCTGTTCAATGTTCAACCTTCATCTTAGGCCAGTTGAGTGAGGTTTGGCACTGTCCTGCCCAGCTCTTGTTCTGTTTATAAACATGTTTATCACCCTGATGAGGAGCAGGTTCTATTCAAGAAAACGGGATAGGCCTCGGGTCCCTCCAGAGGTTAGTGTGCTTGGAGCCTAGAGTGAAGGATGAGACTCTGTAGGTAATTTTCAGCCTGGGGAAACGGGAGCCCCTAACTGCTGTCCTTCCCAGGACAGAGCAGACAGACCAGCTGCCATTTGGGATTCTTTTCTGGGGAAGAAGTTTCCAGCATTGGCGGCACCTAGTCCTGCTGCAGGCAAGGCTCCTCCAGTGGGACGAGGTAAATGGATGTTGTCAACAAAACCTCATTTCTGTGGGAAAGTCCCTGTAAAGACATATATCCAAGGACTTGGATAGACACTCATACAGCTGTGTTCACAGCAGCATTACTCCCAACAGCCGAAAGGTATGAACAATCCAGATGTCCATCGACAGGTAGACAAAGTGTGTTCTGGACATACAGTGGGATATTATCAACCATAAGGAGGAATGAAGTTCCGATGTTGCAGGGGGCAGAGATGAACAGGTGGGGCTTTTTATGATACTATAATAAGGTTACATGTCATTTTACTTACATGTGTCCAAATTCATAGAATGTATGACACCAAGACGGAATCCACGTTAATTCATAGATTCAGTGATGTGTCAGTTTAAGCTCATCAGTTGTAGCAAATGTCTCATCTATGGGGAAGGTTGATAATGTTGAGGCTATGCCTACGTGGACAGAGTATGTACTATCCTCTCAATTTTGCTGTGGACCTAAAACTGCTCTAAATAATAGTCTTAAGTTTTAAAAATGTATCTCATACATGGGCTTCCCTGATAGCTCAGTTGGTACAGAATCTGCCTGCAATGCAGGAGACCCCAGTTTGATTCCTGGGTTGGGAAGATCCACTAGAGAAGGATAGTCTACCCACTCCAGTATTCTTGGGCTTCCTTTGTGGCCCAGGTGGTAAAGAATCCGTGTGGAATGCGGGAGACCTGGGTTCAATCCCTGGGTTGGGAAGATCCCCTGGAGAAGAAGGGAAAGGCTACCCATTCCAGTATTCTGATCTGGAGAATTCCATGGACTACAGTCCATGGGGTTGCAAAGAGCTGGACACAACTGAGCGACTTTCACGTTCACTTTCACATTCTCATACATGCTGTCAACATTGATGAACCTTGAGGACTTTATGATCAATGAAATAAGCCAGACACCAAAGGACAGATATTGTATGATTCCACTAATACGAGGTGCCTAGAGTGGTCGAATTCATAGAAAGCAGAGTGGCGGTTACCAGGGGCTGGAGGCCAGGAATTGGGAGTTGGTGTTTAATGGGTGCAGAGTTTCTGTTTGGGGAGATGAAAAAGTTCAGAGATGATGCTGTGGTGGTGCAGCCTTGTGAAGTATTGCTTGCTTTTTCTGTTTTCAGATAAATGTTCTTGATGCAAGCAAAACAGGAATGCTCTGATCACTTACCGAAGGTCACTGAGGCAAACAGCCCTTTGTGAGATCTCCGGACAGTGTACCATCCCAGGTGGAAAGGTGAGTCTGAGGTGTGTGGTTAGTACTTCTGTGCTGAGGACAGTAGCCTCTGGCAAAAACAGACATCAGATTGTGGTAGACATCTGAGCAGTAGACTTCCTTCTTGCTGTCCATGTGCAGCTGGAGTTTCAAATAGCACCTGTTACCCGTTTTTTAAAAAAACATCTACAGGAATCTCCATAGATGCCCATAATGGAGAGACGGTACCAAATCCCCCAATACCTCCGGCTCATTTGGTTCCAGAAACTTCTGATTCTGAAGCTGTGACACCTTCCATTTATTTCTCCACCTTCATGTCTTCTTCCCACCAGTGACTCTTCTGTGGAATGCCTGCCTGCAGCGTAGCTGCTATTTTTAGAAAGTTAAGAGCCAGTATCCAGGTTCCAGGCCATCGACCGTGGGGCAGAGTAGGTCTGTGTCCTGCTCATGACACACGGCCGGGCAGAGGCTGTGAGCCTGTGTGAGCTGGGACGCAGCGTCTGGTGACCTCCCGGGGTCTTCGGGACCAGCGGCTCCTTTCAGAGGCCCCCAGGCTGCAAAGGGAAGAGTGAGGGCCAGGCAGGCCACCAGCCCTGAGCAAAGAGGTGTTTACTGCTGAGTCAGCCTCTCAAAGCCTTTTCTCATGACCCAGAGCCTGTGTGACCTCTCCCAGTACCCGCTGAAGCCCTATGAAAAGAAGTTATGCTCCAGAGCTTGTAGTGAATTCTCAAGAATATCCACTTATCTTAAAGGGAAGCCCTACTGATAACTTTGTAGAAAGATTAAAACAGACATTTTTAAAAAAAACGTAAACCTTCATGCCACACACATTATTAAGCATGGTTTTTAATCCTGCAGGGCATGGAATGGCAGACAGGTTAGCCAAGAAGCCTCAGAGAAGGTGCCGGTGGATGTAGCTGCCCTTTGCCCCCTCCCGCCCCCCGCTGCGCCCTGCATGATGAACCCCCCAGCCTACAGCTGCTTTGTGGACAGAGACAAGATGGACTCGGCCATCCCGGACCTGGGGCCCAAGGAGCTGAGCTGCATGGAGCTGCCGGAGCTGAAGCAGCTGGCGCGCCAGGGCTACTGGGCCCGCAGCTACGCCCTGCGGGGGCAGGTGTACCAGCGCCTGATCCGGGACATCCCCTGCCGCACGGTCACCCCTGATGCCAGCGTGTACAGAGACATCGTCGGCAAGATCGTGGGCAAGCACAGCAGCACCAGCCTGCCCCTGCCCGAGTTTGTGGACAACACGCAGGTGCCCAGCTATTGCCTGAACTCGAAGGGCGAGGGCGCTGTGCGCAAGATCCTGCTGTGCATCAGCAACCAGTTCCCCGACGTCTCCTTCTGCCCCGCGCTGCCCGCGGTCGTGGCTCTGCTGTTGCACTACAGTGCCGATGAGGCCGAGTGCTTCGAGAAGGCTTGCCGCATCCTGGCCTGCAAGGACCCCAGCAGGAAGCTGGTAGACCAGAGCTTCCTGGCCTTCGAGTCTTCCTGCATGACGTTTGGGGACCTGGTGAACAAGTACTGCCAGGCGGCCCACCAGCTGATGGTGGCCGTGTCAGAGGACGTCCTGCAGGTGTACGCGGACTGGCAGCGCTGGCTCTTCGGGGAGCTGCCCCTCAGCTACTTCGCCCGTGTCTTTGACGTCTTCCTGGTGGAGGGTTACAAGGTGCTGTACCGCGTGGCGCTGGCCATCCTCAAGTTCTTCCACAAGGTGAGGGCGGGGCAGCCGCTCGAGTCAGACAATGTGAAGCAGGACATCCGCACCTTCGTCAGGGACATCGCCAAGACCGTATCTCCCGAGAAACTGCTGGAGAAGGCGTTTGCCATCCGCCTCTTCTCTCGGAAGGAGATTCAGCTCCTGCAGATGGCCAATGAAAAAGCTCTGAAGCAGAAGGGCATCACCGTCAAGCAGAAGAGGTAGGCAGGCCACTGGGGCCACCTCTGGGGCCCGGATGGGGTGGGGCCTGTGAGGAAGCATCCTGGGGGCTTGGTGCCTGAGCTCGACCGACCGCTGGCTGGTAAGCCCTCCGTGCGCATACAGAAAACCACCAGCCAGGAGACAGGGCCTGTCTGGTGCAGCTGCAGGCAGGCAAGGCAGCTGTGGGTGCGGGGCCCTGTGGACGAGACAGAGGCTGGAGCCAACGGTGGTGCCCGTGGGCCCAGGAGGGAGCCAGGCTGGCCTCCCTGGGTCACTGTGGAGCCGCTCTTGATGCCCACCCCTCAGCTCCGGGTTCCCATCCTGGTAGCCCCCCGTCCCGAGCACAGCCACCTGGGGAGCCAGCCTGGGGAGGGCCCATGTGTGCTGAGACCTCAGCGGCTGTTGTTGTGCCCCATCTATAGGTGTGGAAGCCTTTCTCGTGGGCCAAAGGCAGGCGTGTCCTGGGTGTTAGTACTTGCCACTAACCTCTCCTTGTCTGTTTTATTTTTCTTCCTGTTCTCCGTGTCCATTGCTTCCTCCTGTTTTTCAGTGTTTCACTTTCTAAAAGGTAGGTCTGGAAACCGTGTCTCCACACCTGGCTTCTCTCTGTCTTCCGGCCTGGCTGCTTGCTCCAGCTCTCAGGGCTGGCTTCAGCAGTGCTGCCCCAGAGCCTGGCTGATGTTCAGGCCTGTCTGTCTGTCTGCCTATTGGTGCTTGGCTTGCCGGCGTTCATGCCTGTCTGTCTGTCTATCTGCTGTCGGTGCTTGGCTGGCCTGGAAACATTGTCTTGCCAGAGCTGACTCTCTCTGTCCCCGTTTCTTAGAGAAAGGGGGCTTTCGTTCTCGTCCCCGGGCTGGGCTCTGTCCCCTCTGTAGCAGGGTGGGAGTGGGACTCCAGGGCTAGCTCCACCCCGTGCCCTCCTGAGGGCCTCTGAGGCCCCTACCAGGCTCTGACCTGGCTCCGCAGGTAAGAAGTTCCCTCCAGGCTGAGCTCCCATGAGAGGCTCACCCCTCCCGGGAGGGGGCAGAGTGCATGGCTGGGGCTGGGGCTGCAGCTCTGCTCTGACCTCTGCCCGCTCCCTCAGGCAGTTCGTGCACCTGGCCGTTCATGCAGACAACTTCCACTCAGAGATCGTTGGTGTGAAGGAGATGAGAGACATCTGGTCGTGGGTCCCTGAGCGGTTCGCCCTTTGCCAGCCCCTCCTGCTCTTCTCCTCACTGCAGCATGGGTACAGCCTGACCAGGTAACGCCCCGGAGGCAGGGCCCTGGGCCTGCCCCCTTGAGGTGCTGAGGTCTGGATGCCAAGGGCCAGACGGAGCAGAAGGGATGGGGCTGCCCATCGTCTCGTCCTGCCTGCACGTCCTGGAGGCCAGAGGCCTCCTGCAGACACAGGTGCCTGGGCAAGGCCCTGCTTCTTCCTGGGGCCTAGACTTGGGAGCCCCCCTTCTGAGCATCTCTCACTCCAGGGCCACCCCCACTGCAGGGGTTAGGGTTAAGGTCATTGCAGCACCTGCGGGGCTCCGCGGCCTCACACAGGTGTGGTGGTGATCAGGCGCAGGCTCCCCTGCCCTCGAGCTTACAGAATGTCAGGACAACTCGAGGCGGCCGGCCTTGGGTACTGCTCTTCCACCCCCATTTCACCAGTCCACACCAGGTCCGTCTTGGCCCTGTGGGCTGTGCTGGGCCCTGCCCAGTGTCCAGGGGATTCTGGGAGGCTTCCCCCGAGGCACCCTGGGAGCCTCAGATGGCTTCTGACCCACGCTCTGTCTTGGGTCACGGGCGATGCAGACGGAGGGGCCCAATCCACATGGCAGACACCGTTGAGCGCCACCTGCATATTCTGGCATAGCCAGCCCCCCCTGTGTGGTGTGGGAGGCCCATGGAGGGACGTTGGCCAAGCCCTGGGCACCTGTGCTGGCACAGCGGTGGCCTCAGGCCTCCTCCTGGCTCCCCGGTGCTGCCAGTGCCCAAGAACGCTCCAAGCTTTCCCAGGGCACAGACCTGTTCCTCTGGTTCTGGCTTCCCCAAAGCTCTTGGCACGTGGCTGTCTGCTAGGGGCCATCTGCCCTGCCGCTTCTTCTCCAGGCACATCAGGGCAGAGTGTCCAGGGCTCTGACTGCTTGGCCTGTGGCCTCCTGGCTGGGGCTCCCCGTTGGCAGAAGCGCCCAAGCCCAGGCATTGCCATCCAAGCCATGTGCCTGGTTCCCAGGAGAGGAGGACAGGCAGGTGTCAGGTCCGTCTGCCCACCCTGGGCAGCCAGGGTCAGCAGCGGCTGGGGGGAGGCAGCCAGGGAAGGGGCCTGTCAGAATGGCCAGGCCATTCTCTGCCCCCAGGTTCTACTTCCAGTGTGAAGGACGAGAGCCCACTGTTCTGCTGATCAAGACTACACAGAAGGAGGTAAGGACCAGCCAGGGAGACCCTGGCTCCTGGCCTCTTGGGAGGGTGGGTGTTCCCTGGTAGCCCCCACCCAGGTTTCCTGGGCTTAGGCGTGCAGAGCAGGGCTTGCCCTCCACAGAGAGGTAAATCTAGCCTCCTTACATGACCCCCCAAGTTCCCAGGGCCTCCGTTTCCCCTGGGGTCCAGACCCCCAGCCTGACTGGCCCGGCAGTCTAGAGGAACTTTGCAGAAATGCTGGCTAAGCGAGGTCCCACGTCCTCCTGCAGTAGTCTGCCGGCGCCTTCCCCTCCTCCACCCCAGCAGGTAGTTCTCAGAGCCTTGTTCTCTGCAGTGGCTGTCATCTGGAATGTACTTAAGGTGTCTAGAAAAATGAGCGCCTCCATCCTGGAGCGCCTGTGTGCTGTGGTGGCTCCCAGACGCCCAGCTGCATCTGCGGGACTGTCTCCTCAGCCTCAGACCCTGCGTCCGGCTCCCCGGAGGAGCCCGGGTGTCTGTTACAGCAGGTGGCCCAAGTGTCAGATACCTCCGTAACCACTCGGAGGAGTGACTCTAATGGTGAAATCAAGTACTTTGCTGGCTGATAGGAGGCCTGGGGAGTGTTTCCTGAGCAGGTGCCTCCTGGAAGCTCCCATCTGAGGGGCCTCCCTGGGCTGATGCCCATAGTTGGGATGTGGACATGGGCTTGTCCCCAGGCTTCCGGGCCCAGGGGGAAAATGGAAGTACCCCAGGAGCTGGCAGCGGCCAAGGTAGCCTCCACGCCTGCTCCCTGCCGGCCCTCTCTCCGCACCCTGACCTTCCCTGGCCTTCTGATGGTCAGGGTGTGACTGTGACAACAGGTGCGGCTGTGACTACGACCCCCCAGCGGTGACTGAGCCTCGGCTCTCAGGTGCCCTGAGTGCTGGGGGGCTCCCGTGGGCGCAGCAGGTGCAGCCTCACCCTGGGCCTTCCTCCCCAGGTGTGTGGCGCCTACCTGTCAACAGACTGGAGTGAGAGAAACAAGTTTGGGGGCAAGCTGGGCTTCTTCGGGACCGGAGAATGCTTCGTGTTTAGGGTGAGTGGGCCCCCCGCGGGAGGTCACCCCCTCATGTGACCCTGCTTCCTTCCAGACATGCCTCCCCCTGTCACGCCTCCCCGTCGCCTGCTGGGGTGTGACCCTTAGAGGTGAGCTCGGAGAGCAGGCGGCCCTCTGTGGTGCGGGTCCTCTGGGCACTGGGCACCAGCGACGAGCCCTGGGGGAGAGCGGGCCCGCGGTCGAGTCCTCACACCGCCCTTTGTCCTCAGCTGCAGCCCGAGGTCCAGCGCTACGAGTGGGTGGTTATCAAACACCCAGAGCTGACCAAGCCCGCATCGCTGGAGTCCGCGTCCCTGGAGTCCGCCACCGTTTCATCCTCCCCGAGCCACTCTCTGTCCTCTGAGAGCTCCGACCGCCTCTCGCCGTTCCTGGCTACTCGGCACTTCAACCTGCCCTCCAAGACGGAGTCCCTGTTCATGGCCGGGGGCAGCGACTGCCTCATCATAGGTGGGCGCCGCCCTCCACCTCCGGCCGGCTCCTGCCTGTCCACGGTCACTTAGCTGGGAGGAGGGTACAGGGTCATGGGCGCCGAAGCCCTGGGCCAGTCCTGGCTGAGCTGGGTGGTAGGTGCCTCACCTGAGGGATAGGCAGAGCCCCCTCAATGGCAGGAAGAAGGCGGCAGATCGTTGTGGGTGGCGCAGGCACGTGGGCAGCATGGGGACCTGAGGCTGCGTGCTGGGGGATGGGGCACAGGTTGCCGTAGAAAGCAGCCCTGTGGTTTTACAGAGGCCTGTGGCAGGGCTGGACAAGGCCAGCCCAAGACTCGCCTGGTCTGAAGGGAGTGGCTCAGGAGCAGGAGGAGGGTCCCCCGGGGCAGCACTCGACGGCGGGCAGCCACTGACCGAGCGTCCCGCAGGTGGAGGGGGCGGCCAGGCGCTGTACATCGACGGGGACCTGAACCGGGGCCGCACGGGCCACTGCGACACTTTCAACAACCAGCCTCTCTGCTCTGAGAACTTCCTTATCGCTGCTGTGGAGGCCTGGGGCTTCCAGGACCCTGACATCCAGTGACGGCCATGAGCCAATGGTGACCAAGCTGCCGCTGCCGGGGCGGGAGTGGGTGGTAGCTGGGCCCCCCTCAGGGAGGTGGTGTTGAGTGAAGACCCCCACATGCGTGGGCACCGTCAGGGTGCAGCTGGGCACAGTGCTGGTCTAGGCAGTGGTGCCACAGCCACAGCTGGCCCTCCTGGACCTGCTGTACTTGCTACTCCTTCGCCCTGCACTCAGGCCCTGGCCGGCCTCTGGGCAGGCGTCCCGTGCGGGAGGCCGGGTCTATGGCCCCTGAGCCTCATTCCCCCGGGGTGAGAGGGTGCTGGGGCCAGCTGAGCGGGCGGGGTGAAGGAACCTGCTCAAGCGCAGGCCCGTGGCTCCCCCTGCTGGTGCCTCTGGGCATCTCTCGAGGAGGCCCTGCAGTTCCTGCCGGCCTGCGGCAGGCGGGGCCTCGGGGCTGTGGGTCCCAGGAGACCACAGGTGCCCTGTGGACTGTACCTGGTGGGCTACCACCAGGCTCTGCTAGAGCCTCTGACTCAGTTCCCTCCTCTCCGGGGCTCCTCTAGGACAGGAGCCACCGGTGAATGAGCCGCGTGCAGGGCTCCGGGCCTCTCCCCAGGGTGGGCCGAGGGCTGGAGGGGACGGTGCGTGTCCTTGTGTTTTTGCAGAGCCTGAAGCCTCTGCTGGGCCTCAGGGTAGAGTTACGCCTGGAAGGGCCCTCTGGGACAGACCCCACACCAGCCAGCAGTATTTCTGGGCCCTGCCTGGAGAAGCCTGGACCCACGGATCCTTCTGCAGCCTCCTCTTCTCCAGCTCCGGGCCTCCTCAGCTCCCCAAGCTCCCTGCTGTGGCCCCACTTGACTGCAGTGACCTGGCCCGGGGTCTCATCTGACCCCCCACACATGCTGTCTTATCCCGCCTCCCCTCACCTGGTGCCACCTGCCCTCCCAGCTCCTTCCACATGGACCTTCCTGACCCACCATCTGTGTATCCGTCTCACAGTGCCGCCTGGGCCTGCAGGGCGGCCCTCCACCTGTGACTCCCTCAGCTGGTCCTGAGGGCCTGGCCACCCAGAGGGAGGAGAGATGTGGACACTCAAGGGATCCTGCCCCCTTGGTGCCCTATGCGCCCCCACTCCAAGCCTTGTGCTCTCCCTGCGGGGCATGCATCCTCACTGCCCACCTCCTCAGATCTCCACTGAGCCCGGCCACAGTGATATGGAAGGACACACCAGGAACCCTGTGTGGCTTTGGGCAGGCCAGTGAACCTGTCTGGAACTCAGTTTCCCCAACTGTAAAATGGGCCGTTCACGCTGTGCTGCAGTCCCTGCAGGGCTGCTGAGAGGCCTGCAGAGGGGAGAGGTGCTGGGGGTGGGGGGCAGCTTCCTCCCCAGACACCACAGCCCTCGCTGCCCCTCCTCGAGCCCCCTCAGCCCTCACCTGTGCTTCGGTGTTCATTAATCAGCTGTGTAAACTGCAGGGATCCAAGTCTGGTTTCTTCAACCAGAGGGACCTCCCAGGGCTCACCACCCGCCCCGGCTCGCCTCCTGCTTGTCAGTCCCGGTCACAGAACATCAAAGGCCTTTTCAAAACACAGCCTTTCAGAAGCAGCTGAAGGCACACCTGAGCACCGTTTCCTGCCCCTTGGTGAACCTCCTGAGCTGTGGAGTTCTTTTCCTGCTGAGTAATTCCGCAGGATTCTCTTGAGACTGCCCCAGGCCCCCCGCCCCGCCCCAGCTCGGCAGTGGTAGCTGATGAGTCACCATTTCTGTGTCATGAGATCTTAGTGTGCATGCGAGACACTCGCTTCCCTTGAGTTTCGTGTCTTCTCCCTAACTTTTCTGCTAAACTAAAAGGTATGTGTGATTATTATCTTCAGGTTTTTATTCTGATTACTGTCCTTGTTATCTGATATTTGGTCTTCCCAAATAGAGTGTAATTTATTTTGTTGACATTCTCTGTTATTTCTTCTTGATTACTATTAGTGTTTTCTGTTAAAAATTAGCCAAAGTTTTATGGAATTGCAGAGTGAATTATCATTTGTTTTTCTAGAAACATTTGAAAATGTATTTTAAGAAAAAAATTGAACATAGTTTAAACCAGTTCATTATCAAAGTAGACTGTATGCATTTAAGGCTTTAGAAAATCAGTTTTCCTAAAACAGCTTATATTACAAGAGTAAGTCCGTTGTATTTTATGAGTTTTTCCATTTTAATTATTGAATTAAAATAAGTATTCAATTTTCCCTATTTTTATACATTCTTTTTTTTTTAGTTTTTCAGGACAACTTGTTTTAGAAAATTCTGAAGATTTCACAAGGTCTTCAAATTTATGAATTTCCTGAAGCCACAGAGCCCTTATAATAATCTCCTTACATACCTTATATTTAGGAGATTCAGTTTTTGTCGCTTTATTTTGAAATAATTTTAGACCTACAGAGGAGTTTCATGGAGGGTATAGAGCTCCCACCCCACCCCCGCCCACTCCCAGATCATTTATGAAACCCGAGAAATGAACATTAGTACTCACTGGAAACTTAAACTGCAGTCTGTATTCAGATTCCCTGTTTTTCTGTAGTGATTTTTGTTGCAGGAACAGATCTAATCTTCACAACTGTTTATTTTCCCACATTTTAATTAAATTCTGAATGTCATCAAATTCACCCAACACTGATTTTAGAAACACATTTCCATAATGAGGCCATCCAGGACTGTGTCACACGTGTTCCCACATCCCGACTGTCCTCCCCATGTCCTGTTTGCACAGAGAGGTCACCAGATCAGGCAGGAGTGCCGGGCACACCATGAAGTGCCTCACCCGACATCGTCAAGTTTGGCAGAAAGGAAAGCATATGCATTTTTTAAAACAACCTGTTGTGGAAAAGGAGTTTATGTTCTTTGTTATATCCGTGTCAGACTGTGCTCAGAGTTAGGTGCAGGTCACGTGGCTTGTGACTGGCGCTGAAATGCCTCCCACGTGTGCAGACCACTCGTTTCACCCGACCATGGGGAATTCATCCACACTGTGCCTGGGGCCAAGGAAGCAGAGTCAGCAGACACATACTGTGACAAGGGACACACCAGCTAACAAAAGCTGCCACCTTGGATCACTGAAGCCCAGGACTGGCCACTCCATCAGGCTCCCCATCAGACATGACCCTGGTCAGGGGAGCCTGCAGGCCCGATCCCGTCCAGGGCCGAGCCCGTGCTGTCCCCATCCCTGTCTCTATCTTCACGCAGAGACACAGCCCTCCCCTGTTCTGTTTCACACTGAAGCACCTTGACTGGCAAAGGACACGTCAGAAGTTTACAAGCTAAAGAGGGAAAAGAAGGAAGAATTGTGTGAATAATTTCACCCTCTTATTGTCGTGTAGCATGGTCGTTGGCTGAAAAATGGATTACTGGACTGACAATCTGGAGCATTTCAATGAATGTAATAAAGAATTCCCAGGACCTGTGAAAATATGTGTGGTGATCAAATGTGGCAGTGAAGCAAAAATCCAACTTTGGAAAAAGTAAAAACAAGTGATTCAGTGATATGTTTTGTCAATGTTAATTCTGAGCCCTAAATAAAGTTAACGAGAACAAATGGATCAACATCTCTGTGAAGTATTTGATACAAGAACATTTCAGAAGGATGGGAGTTCCTGAAGGAGGCACTAGAGGTGACCATGATGGACAAGGAGAAGTTTCTCCATCGCCAAGGAAGATACCCTGCAGTGCTGGGTGGTGCCAGCCGAGGCTTCCCCTGACAGATCTTGTTCGTGGCTCCCGGCACATGGACATGCTCCGTAAGTGTGAGGAATGGCCATCGGGAATCATGGCCCAAACTTCTCGGTCAAGAATTGACAGGATCCTGGGACTTCCCTGGTGGTCCGGTGGTTAAGACTCCACCCTTCCTATGCAGAGGACGCAGCTTCAATCCCTGGTTGGGGAGCTAGGATCCCATGTGCTGTGCGGCATGACCGAAAAATAAAAGAATGACAAGGATCCCTGTCACATGTAAAACTCGGCATCAAAAATAGTCATGCTTATCAAAATGAGACTGCTACCTGGAAGTTACGGAAGTCACCACCACCAGTGTCTTTTCCAAACCACATGCCTCTCAGGTGTGCATATATAACCACCGCCAGCACGGAAGACCTCTTCTGTCTGCCCACGCTCATGCACATGCCCCTCCTGTTCCTCCCAGGGCTGGCCAGCCACCAGCAGCCCTGCCATCCTGACGGAAGGCAGCCGAGGTGGCCGGACAGGCGCCCCCACTGTCCCCTCTTCCTTGGTCGTTCCCTCCCAAGACCCGCTGGTTCCCGCTCCTCAGCCCCCTCCTGCTGCCGCCTCGGGGCCCAGAAGTCCAGGCTGGGAGGGGAAGAGAGTCTTGGCCCCAGGGCTGCTGGAGATTTGACACCAGCTGTTTCAGTTCCTCTTCTGAACCAAGAGCCCGGGTCTCTGGGCCATTTCCCGTCGTCAATGGGCTGCGAGCCCCTTCCCGGGGACACTTCCCCAGAGGCCCCCGGGGACTCCGCCGTTGGCCAGTGTGCCCACCCCTCCCCTGTCGGCCTGTGAGAGCCGGAGTCCCGTGGCCCTGCCTGCTGGTGACCGTGGGCAGTTCTCACGGGCTGGCTGTGCACGCATCTCACATGACAGCATGGGTTCCTGGAGCCTGTGGTCCACTCCTCCTGCGCGGGGCTCAGGGCCCACTGTGGGGACACAGGCCAGGGCTGGGCCCCGTGCCTCCCCGGGCGGGAAGACCCTCTGTCCTCCTGCACCTCAAGAAGCCGGCCCCCCTCAGGCTGGGTCGCTGCCCTCTCCACCACCACCGCCTCACGTGGACCCCCCTCTGGGCCGGGTCCAGGGTAACCCCAGCAGGGTAACTCCAGCTTGAGCTCCCACCTGCAGCCAGCCGCGTAGGTGCTTTGTTTTACTGTCTCTTCAAACATTAAGATGGTTGCCTTCAAAGGGACTGACGGCGCAGTGGCCGTCACAGTGCTGTGCACCCACCACCTCCACCTGGCTCCCCCATTTTCATCCCCCCAAAAAGGGAACTCATTGAAACGCTTGTTCCCCATTCCTCCCTGTCTCCTGGTTTTTTAAAACAGTGAAATGTGCCCCTCATAGAAAATCAGTCCAGCACGGGATACCCACAGGGTGCCCGGGGCCCACTGCCTTCAGCAGCCCTGCGTGCACGTCCGGTGAGGCCCGTCCCTGTGCCCTCTCCCCAGCCAGCTGCCTGTCACCTGAGCGCACCCCAGGGCTCACCCGCCGGCTCCCATCTCGCCAGCAGCTGCCCAGCTTTCTGTGGTTTCGATGGTCTGTAATTTCAAGCACAGACAGGATCCTGTCTCTCCTTTGCTCTAACCTTCCTCATCTTTTAAGCCCTCATTAGAGATCACCTGCTGGGGGCTGTCTGAGCCTCGCAGGCCCCTCCCTCCTTTGTCGCTGATTTGGCATTGGGAGCTCACTGCGTCTAGCCGCCCCCTACTCACCCACCCACCCACACACACACCCAGGTAGAGTGGGAGCTCCTTTCCCCAATCTGTATCCCCGGAGTCTAGTTCAGCGCCCACACACAGTAGATGCTCAACATGGGCCAGACGAGTGACTTAGGGCCCAAGGCTGACTGTTGGAGCAGGGGAAAGTCGCGCTGACCTTCAGGGTGCTGAGCCCACACCAGGCCAGACCGTGCCCTCGTGGGCACCCAGGGCTGAGGATTCATTCAACATCCTTTCCGCGAACCTGCTCGCCGTGCCGGCTCAGCGCCAGCCCCTGGTCTACGGTAAACCCACAGGATCCCCCGCCCCGGCCCTGGGGAAAGAGCTGCACACCGCCACCTGGTGGTCGGCTCCGGCCCCGGCTCCCCGCCTGCTGCCAGTCTGGTGGTCACAAGAGTGCAGCCTCAATCAGACTGGGACTTCCCTGCCGGTTCAGTGGCTCAGACTTTGCGCTCCTGCTGCAGGGGGCCTGGATTTGATCTCTGGTTGGGGAGCTAAGCCTCCCCACAAACAGCTCAGCTCGGCCAAAAAGAAAAGAATCAGGCCCTGTCACGGCAGCCCTCAAGGCTGTGGTCAGTGAGAAGGGCTGCTCCATCCCTGGGATCACCCCCTTCCTCCACCTCTTGCCACTCTCGGCCCGACATCCAGCTGGAGTCGCTTGGGGGATACAGTTTCCCCTGCAGGGCTGGCTGCCCCAAGCTGTGCCTCGATCTGCCTATATAGAGGACAATTTTTTATTAAAAAAAAAAAAAAAAAACCATGTATCATTTTGTGAGCTCCAATTATTTAAATTATACTCCAAAAATCATCTTATTTATCCCACCCCTCCCCCCTGATAGCACAACTATACTTTTTTTCCATCTCCTCCCAACCAAGCCTGGGCCACACACGGCTCTTATCTAGCCATGTCAAGAGGGCCCAGTGCCCTCTCTCAGCGCCACACCCTCTAGTGTGTCTTCATCGCTACTCAAGAGAAAAGGCTTGTCCACTGGGAGAGGGCCCTCTAGTTGGACACACCCTCTTCAGTTTCCTGATTTCTTAATAAAGTTGCCACCTCAGGCTGCAGGACTCTCTTCTTTCTTCCCTGAAATGGCCTTCCTGAGGACAAGTTCAGCTTTCCAATCATCTGAGGCCCATTGCTACTCTATTCCTGGTCTCTGTCTCCCCGGCCATCCTCTCCCTTCCCTGTGTGCAGTGATATGTGTTTACTGTGTACTAAGTTGCTTCAGTCGTATCCAACTCTTTCCAATTCTGTGGACCTTAGTCCGCCAGGCTCCTCTGTCTATGGGTTTCTCCAGGCAAGAATACTGGTGTAGGTTGGTTGCCGCACCCTCCTCCAGGGGATCTTCCTGACCCAAGGATCAAACTGGCATCTCTTGCGGCTCCTGCATTGATAGATGGATTCTTTACCACTAGCACCACCAGCGAAGCCCTTCCTCTGCAAAGTGTCACTGGGTTTCTCTCTCCTACCATCTTCCAGTGCAGAGAGTGGGTTTGTTCACCTCCGTTAGAACCCTCAGGGAAAGTGGGACTCCACCCCGCATCTCTGTATATCTGTCCCTAGCAGGGTCTCTGGCTTGAGTTTCCCAAAGCTTCTCCTTTCATTTATTTGGCTGTGCTTGGTCTTCGTTGTGGCATGCAGACTCATTAGTTGCAGCATGTGGGATCCAGTTCCCTGACCAGGGGTTGAACCTGGGCCCCCTGCATTGGGAGCACAGTCTTAGCCACTAGACCACCAGGGAAGTCCCAGCACTTCCTTCTTTATTCCTGGAAATCCCCGCCCGCACTGAGACAGGCCAGCAGCTTGTGATGCTGTGACTTCATAGCAGGCGCCGCACAGCTGGCAGGGAGAAGGCAGAGGCGTGTGTCCCTGGCCAGTCCCTTCCACATCCCCTGGACCTTCCCCCACCCCCAGGGCCTGCCTGGAGCTGTGAGGCCAAGGGGAAGGTGACCTGGGTCCCTCCTGAGTCTGTCACTGGTCACCAGACACTCCCTGACCCCTCAGGCAGGAAGCAGGCGGTGTAGAGAGCTGCATGGACCACGCTCAACCAGCAGGGCTTGAGTTTCAATTCCGCTCCTCATTAGCTGACTGACACCAGGCAAGGTGCTTCACCTTCCTAGACCTGCTCCTTGTCCACAGGATGAGGGTAACGGTAAAACCTTCCACAAAGGATCATTAGAGGATTAGGTAATGCGCCCCCTCCCCCAATGCTTAGGGGGATGGTGAAGGATTCCCGAGAGGCTTGTCCAATGTACCCGTCAGGAAGGTCCCCTGAGACAGGGCGGGGAAGACTGGGCAGGTGGCCAGGTGAGAGGCTGTGTGGACACCCAGGGCAGAAGTGCAGGCCCGCCTGAGGGGCGGCAGCACTGGGGTGGGGGCACAGCTGAGAGCTGGGAAGCCACAGAACCTCGGGGTCTGGTGAGTAATGAAGAGTGAGGCGGCTGCCTGGATGGTTGGTTGTGCCTCTTGCTGGAAATGGAAATAACCCAAGGGGAAGCCACTGGTGACGTGGGGGGAGGTGAGCTCAGTTTGAGGTGTCAGCGGCCCACTGGAGATCCACTGGGACCTCTCACACCAGAACTTGGGCAGAAAACCAGAAGCCAGTGAGCAGAGCCGAACTGTCCTCTGCACCTGTGGGGGGAACGGTCTCCCTGACCTCTCAGTCTCAGGACTTCAGCCACGGAGGGGTTCGCACGCTCTGCCACCGCCGTGCTTTTGGCTGTACAGTTGTCCGAGGGGGGCTGTCCTGCGCCTCCTTTCCTTAGGCTGAATTCTGCCCCAGCATGCAGCCTCCCCCACCCAGCCGTGTCAGCTCCCTGCTCTGGGCTCCCCAGGCTGTGGACCCTGAGTGCCTGGAGTTATGGGGGCTGAGCCTGGGGCAGGCACTCAGGCACGTGCTTGCCCGGATGGCTTCAGTTGTAGAAATGTATGGCTGATCACCCAGGGCATGGCAGGCGGAGCCCTGGGAACACCCAGAACCTGCAGTGACGCCGAGGCTTCAGCACCTGGGCCCGTCTTTGCTTCTCCTTGTGACTCGAGGAAGGTCATGAGCACAGCAGGGCAGGTTGGGGGTGAACTACAGAGAGTGGAGGGGCGGGGAGGCGGGCAGCAGGCCGAGGCAGCAGACAGGCCCCTTCAGGGAGCCTGACAAACTGTCAGCTCGGTTACCAGCAACCTGCCAGGGCAGCGGGCTGGGGAGGAGCTGCAGACACTGAGTGAAGATTCCTCTTTCCAGAAGTCAGAGTCAGGTGGTGGAGGGCGGTGGGGAGGGCTCAAGTCGAATGGCGGCCTCCTCTCTTTGCAAACAGGACAGACATGACACTCAAGGGCTGCAAGTTTGCCGCTGGGGGTGGTGCAGACCCAGCCTCACGGTGGAGAAGAGGCTATGAGGCAGGTTCCTGGTGTGGAAGACGGGTCCAGTGGGAAGACCAGGCCAGAGGTAGTGACCCCGCTGCCCACATGGAGAAGGCTGATGACTGCTGCAGCGCAGGCTGTTCACGAAGAGTGCTTTAATGTCAGGGCAAGGGGTGGGACTCAAGGGAGACCCAGGATCAGATGACAGTCACCCAGGGCTCCTGAAACGGACCAGATGAAAGGGCAGAGGGAACCAGAGCTGGTGGGTAGAGATAAGGCAGCCAGTCGGGGTACCAGGATAGCCACATGAGACTATCACGGCAGTCGCAGCCCCAGGCCAGACCGTCTGCTAGCCTCAGAGGGAACCACTTACTGCTGTTCCAGAAATAAGGGCAGCCCTGGATTCGTGGGCTTGCGGTGGGAACAGGCAGGACAAGGGACTCCAGACGCTTCAGCCATCTGGGGAAGACTGCACAGGTCGTGCAGGGTTTCAAACCAACCGTGCCTACAAGCTGAGGGGTAGAGACAACTCCTCCAAAACAGCAGTCTAAGTCCCTGATGCAAAGGAGGGCACAGATGCTGGGTAGGGGCCCTCCTTTTCCTCGGAAGCCACGGGAGAAATCCCGAATTGCTGGGCGGGGGCCGGCGGGTTTGGAAGAGACTGGAGACGGGGTCGACAGGGGACTGGGATGGTTGGGGGCGGCGCTACCGGGGACACGACTCCGGCTCCGCCCTCAGGTCACCCCGGAGGGTGTGAGGACGTTGGGGGTAGACCTCACGCGGTCCTGAGTCCCTGCGGGCTGGACCGTGAGAACCCCGCGGCCGGGCTCGACACGGAGACCCTAGAAGAAGGCTTCGCTCGTAACCGAACCCCCGCGGGGCCGCGCAGCCGCAGAGAAGGCGGGGCGCCGAGAGCCCCGCCCCGTATGCTAATCAAGGCGCGCCCCGCCCCGCCCCGGCCCTGCGACCGGACGGGCCCATCGCGGCGGGGTCCCAGGGGCGCCCGCGGCGGCCGGCGCGGGGCGGCGCGCTGGGGTGCAGGCCGGCGGGGCGGGGCGCCCGGAGTGCCCGCCGCGGCCCCCCCCTCCCGCGCGGAGTGGTGAGGGCCGCAGGGGCGGGGCTCCGGTCATGTGACGCGGCCGCGGCCGCCATTTTGTCCTGCGGTGCTGGTATTTAGAGCGCAGCGGCTGACGGGCCGGGTCGCCTTCGCATCCGCCGGACAGCTCACCTCGCGCAGCTCGCTGCTCGCCGCGTCCGGCCCGACCTCGCCCCGGCCTTGGCCTGCTGATCTCGCCCCCTCCCCACCCGCAGACATGTCCGAGGCCAAGAGCGGCCCCGAGTACGCTTCCTTTTTCGCGGTCATGGGCGCCTCAGCCGCCATGGTCTTCAGCGGTGAGCGCCGTGGCAGGAGGGACCCGGGAGACGGGGGACGCGCGGGGCTCGTGCCTGTTGCTCCCCGGGGTTCGGCGTGTGACGTCATTCTGACGTAATTTCGAGCTGTTGGGGGGGGTCCCGGGTCTCACGTGACTGCGGGGGGTGGGGTGTCGGGATCCTGAGGGCTGCAGGGGCCGTCGGGTGTCTGGAGAGCGGGGCTTGCGGACTGGGCCCAGGTGTGGGTCCCAGGGTGTCCCGGACAGCCACCTGCCAGCTGGTCTCGTCGGTGCGGGGGAGGGGCGGCGGCGCCGCTGCCATCTTAGTCCCCGGAGAGGCGGGAGCAGACTGGGGTGGGGGCCCGCGGTCCTGCGCTTGCTCCGCACCCGCCCCCCGCCCATCTTGCTGGCAGGTGTGACATCACGCCTCGGAAAGCTGCCCCCACAAGGGGCCGGCCCTTGGGTGCTCCCCGCGGAGGTCTCGCCCTTGTGGCGGCCTGCCCCCCGCCTCCATGGGGCAGCGGGGGTGGGGGGCGATCAGGTGGGTCTGCACTTAAGCAGGTGCTTCCGGTTAGGGCTTGTCAGTGTTTCCCAACACTAGGCTGTGTGGGTTGGTAGGAAAAGCTGGGTTGAGAGGTTGGTCTTGAGAGCAGGGCAGGGACCCAGAGGTGGGAGTGGAGCCGAGGGGTGGAGGTGGGTCAGACAGGCCGAAGGCGCAGGGTGGATGTCTGGGGAACAGGCCAGCCTCCGCATTGTGTGTGTGGACGCTTTTCTGAATGGGCAAGTTATCGTGGAGCCTCAGCGTTGAGGGGGTTGAGCTTTTTTCCTTGGGAGGAGTCTTCATTTCAGGCCTGAATGAATGAATGACCTTTCTCCCCTTCCCTGAGGCCTGGAATTGGGAGGGGCTGCCTCCGGAATGGAGAAGGGGGCCTTGCAGGGTTCTAGGTGGCCCTCTAGTTTTGAAGTGGGGTCTTAATAGTCCTGGGTGTAAAATTCAGTGAAAATTGGTCTTTCTGGGCGAAGAGCACTTGGGCCCGGCCCGGGATGTGGGATCCAGGGAAGTGAGTCCTGACCACCCTACAGCCCCACCGACTGGTTTGGCCTGGTCTAGTCCAGGCTTCCTTGGGTTCGTCTGGTTTGGGGCTTTGATGACTCGCTCTGCCCCACCCTATCTGGGACTGGAGAGGCTCCCTGTGCAGGTATGTGCAGGGATTGAACTCCAAACAGTCTCTGCTGACTGTAAACACCAGTGGGGTGGGGGCGTGGGGACCTTCCTCTGCCCGGGCCTGCCTGCTGCAGGTCACAAGCCGCTGAGTGGGCACTGCCCTTCCCATCAGGTCGAGTTAGGGGTCATTTGTGGTGGGAGAGATGCCTGTACTTCCCCTTCCACCCTGGGTGCCGCCCACTATTTCCTCACCTTCCAGAGCCGCCTGTGCCCGCTCCTTGCTGCAGGGAGCTGTACCTCCTTTTCCTCCAGTCTCTTGCTGTTTGCTTCCAGAATACCTCCAGGGCCGGTGCCTGGCCACTTGTGGGTTGTGTCTGTCATTGGCCATTCAGCCAATCTCAGTTGAACTCGTGGGTGCCAGACACTGGGGGACATCAGTGAGCAAGACAAGAACATTGCCCACATGGAATGTGAATTCTGGCTTTGTTTCCCCCCAAGCCTTTTTATGTATCCAGCTCCTGGCCTCCTTCCGGGCACCAGGTGCCTCGCTTCCCCCTCTTTCTAGAACTTACTTGGTGCCTTTGAGCGGAGCCCTCACCAGTAGGACTTTGAAAGTTCCTGAGAATAGGGTAGCAGTGGTCCAGGCTCTTGGGGGTTGGGGGCCACCTGCTCTGCTTGGCTTGTACACAGCTCCACCCTTCTCCCTGCCCCATAGGCGGCTTACTGTGGCCATGCAGTCGCCAACTCTTTACACTTGTCCAACTGGGTCAAACTCTGGTTTCATTTCTTTCTTGAGCCCATTTCTCCAGGACTTGTCTTCATCCACCTCCTTGTGCCTGCCTGCAGTTTCCAGGCTTCAGGTGTTGCCAGGATGACGGCAATCTGTGTCTGCTACCCTTGGCTCAGATGCTCCTGGCCTGCCTGGATTGGATGAGGTCCACGCTGGATCCCCGTCTCCCATTCCAGCTTCCCCTTTTTTTCTTACTTTGTGACCCAAGTCTTGTAGATTGTTTCTTTGTCCTGTTCCCGCAGGCCCGTCAGTGGCTTCCTCCCTACTCGTGGACCTGCAGAACCATCTCCTGATTTCTCTCTGTCTTGCACCATCTGGAACCGCTTCCGGCCTGGCCTGTGGAGCTGGTGTCCAGGCCTGCCCAGACCAGGCTGCTTCTCCTTCTGACAGTCTTTCTGTTCCTCCCCCTCGTTCCTCTGGTTGCTCCCCACCCCCAGCCACATTATCTCTGTGCTGCCCTCTGTGGGGATAGGCCCAGCTCACTAGCTGACTCCCCAACTGCAGCCTTGCTGGGCCCACTGCCTGGGATGCTGGCTTCCCTGTAAGGTCTCACCCGGCGCCATGCAGCAGCCTGTGTCCGTGCCCTTGCCCTTGAGTAATGAGCCCCGGCACTGGCCTGCTGTGGTGCTGCGCCTGCAGGAGGCAGCCAAAAAATTCCCTGTTGCTCCAGGAACAGCTTCATAAAGACCAGCACCTGACGGCCCGATGTCCGAGTGCGTGGGGCAGCGGCAACCATGCAGGTCCTTTGCCCTGCCCCTGCTGGCTGTTTCCCTCTGCTCCCTGCCCAGTGTCTCTGCTCCATGTGGTCTGGAATTGTCTTTCTCTTGCCCTATCTTTCTAAGTCCGCCACCTCACTGGCATCCCTCCGATCAGTTAGCTCCTGTATGAAGCCCTTGCCCAGACCTCCCCACTCTCCTGAATGTGTTGCTGTGCTTGGAGGGGCTGTTATCTGCCTCATCAGGCGCAGAGCCCCTCTGGCCTCACCGCTGCTCTGCAGTGAGTGCAGACTAGTCATCTAGCCGCCCAGCTAGGTGAGTCAGGTCCAGAGGAATGTCTGCAGCTGTCCTGGCCCTGCCACCTCTGCCCCAGGTCGGCCCCTGCTCAGCGCAGGAGCAGCCTCGGGGGCAGGCAGCGGTCAGGTGTCCTGTTTGGGCTTTCTCTGGCTTTCCCTTGTGTTTGCAAACGTTTTTCTAGACTTGGAGGACAGGCAGGAGGAGGGGGGTTTCTGGAAGGCAGTCCACCCTGGGAAGAGGAGGAGGGACGATGGCTGGGGAGACGGGAACCCTATAGTGCCTAGACACCCGCTCCCGCCTTACCGGAGAAACTGGGCTGCTTAGAGGTGTCTGCGGAGGCCTTGGGGTCGGCCTGGGTGATGACTTCACAGCCCAGTATCCTTCCTGTTCCTTGTTTTCTTTGATTGCCTCTGTCTGGTTGAGATTCTCCTCGAACTCGAGGGTTCTGGCCTGCTGTGTGCCAGGAGGGCCTTTCCTGATGGAGCTCTTCAACACACCAGCGCTGGGTGCAGCATGTTCCGGGGCCGGAGCTGTCGGGACTGCCGCGTGCCGGCTGGGGAGTGGACGAAGTTCTGGCCTAGAGCGCGAGTTGCCAGGCCAGCTTTCCCTGACCTGCCCTGCAGGGGCTCTGTGTGCTATTTTGATGTGGTCCCAGGGTTGGTGGGCTGACCCTGGCTGGACGTCTCGGCCATTGAGATATGCAGCTTGTGCTTTTCCAGGCCTTTCCTGACTTGGGAACGAGCCTGGAACCCCAGACAGGCGAGAAGCTGCCTGGAATCTGCACTGCTGCTGGGGCCCAGCTACCTGTTTGCCCGTGTGGCAGGGCAGCCTGTCCCAGCGCCCCTTTAGGGGTCTGAGGCTCTGTGGGAGCATGGGATCTGTGTAGCAGGCCTGGGGAGTGCTTGTGAGCCTGGGGTGGGGTTCCACAGGAGCGAAAGAGCCCAGGTAGGCTAGACAGCCAGGAGAGCCTCTGGGGGAGGGACAGAGGAGACGGTGAGTGCTGGCCTGTGGCCGGTCTTTCCAGAGGCCACCTCCGGCTCTCTTGCCCTCGGAGGTGAGAACTTTGCATTGGCCCTGGAATACACCAAAAGCTGCCTGCCGGGTCCTGGCCCCAGGTTCTCTGGGCTCACCTCACTTTCTCCTGCCAGCCCTGGGCGCTGCCTATGGTACAGCCAAGAGCGGCACAGGCATCGCAGCCATGTCTGTCATGCGGCCAGAGATGATCATGAAGTCCATCATCCCGGTGGTCATGGCCGGGATCATCGCCATCTACGGCCTGGTGGTGGCAGTCCTCATTGCCAACTCCCTGAATGACGGCATCAGTCTCTACAGGTGAGGGCCGGCCGGCTCTCCCCTTGCCTGCCTGGGTCGAAGCTGTGGGCGGGGAGGGGCCTTGGGTGGGCTGCTGGTGTCCGGTGGTGGACCGATGTGCCTCCTGTGTCCTCTCCCCCCCAGGAGTTTCCTTCAGCTGGGCGCGGGCCTGAGCGTGGGCCTGAGCGGGCTGGCAGCGGGCTTCGCCATCGGCATTGTGGGGGACGCGGGCGTTCGTGGTACCGCCCAGCAGCCGCGGCTCTTCGTGGGCATGATCCTCATCCTCATCTTCGCGGAGGTGCTTGGCCTCTACGGTCTCATCGTCGCCCTCATCCTCTCCACAAAGTAGCCCTGCGGGCCGCCAGCCACAGAATACGATTGATGTCAAGACCACCCCCTCCTCATTCCACAACAAACAGCCTGACACACACGCACGGGGCAGCCGCCCGCCAGTAGTCGGTCTTGTAAATGCGCAGTGTCCTAGTGCCCACCGTCTGTTGCCCCAGCCTCGCCCCTGCCCGCCCCGCCCCGTGCTGTGGACATCTGGGCCCACCAGTTCCCATCCCGGCCCTGACCAGTGAGGACGCCGGCCTCCGGCCGCCCCCACCCATCTGCCCTAGAGTGCTCTGTGTATAAGGATGAATTAGAGTTGTCATTTTCTCTTCACTGGATGTTTATTTATAAAGATTTGACCTGTTCATACGTCTGTGGAGCAGCTCTCCGTTTCCCAACTCTATAGTAACCTTAGGTAGACTGTTGTTGCGTTGTGCGGTTACCGTTTACCCTGAGACCCGTTGGATGGAACCACCTCCTGCAGCTCTGGCTGCCCTGGGCCGCGGGCCAGTGTGTCGGGCCCGTGGGCCCTGGCGCTGCTCTGTGTCCAATAAAGCTCTCAGATGTGACCGGATTCCTGTGTGTGTGTGGGTCGCTGTCTGGGCCCCGGCGCGGGGGCGGTACGCCGGGAGGGAGGGGCGGAGGGCGGTGCTGAAGCCGCTGCCACGTCACTGCGGGCCAAGCGGGTCACGTGGGCGCGCCGGTCACGTGGCTGCGCCTCCGTCAGCTGAGGGTCACGTGGGCCAGGCCGGAACCCGGCGCCTCCCGCTTGGCTGGGCTCAGGATGCGCGGCGGGCAGGGCGCGGCGCGGGCCCCGGTGATCCAGTTCACCAACTGCCGCATCCTGAGGGGTGGCGCGCTGCTCAGGTGGGCGCGGGTGCGGGGCGGGGGGCGCGGGCGGGCTACGGGCCGGCGACGCGAGCCCCCGCCCGCTCTGTGTGCAGGGAGGACCTCTGGGTGCGCGGGGGCCGCATCTTGGACCCGGAGAAGCTGTTCTTTGAGGAGCGGCGCGTTGCTGACGAGCAGCGGGACTGCGGCGGTTGCATCTTGGCGCCCGGCTTCATCGACGTGCAGATAAACGGTGCGGCCCGGGCCCGCGGGGCGGGGACCCCGAGGGGAAGCTCCGAGCCCTGGGCGACCCCCTCTTTTCTGTGGCCGCAGGTGGGTTTGGCGTTGACTTCTCACAGGCCTCGGAGGACGTGGGTTCGGGGGTTGCCCTGGTGGCCCGGAGGATCCTGTCGCATGGAGTCACCTCTTTCTGCCCCACGTTGGTCACATCACCACTGGAGGTTTATCACAAGGTGAGGTTAGGCTCCCGGCCTCAAAGGAAGGAGGCTCCGTGAGCACCTGGCCTCTTGATTTTCAAATCTTATCTCTTTGGGTCAGCCAGCACCCGGTTGGCATTCGAGCCTGGCCTCACCTGCTGGCCGCCTTCCCCCGGGCCTGGGCCCCTCTCCCGGTCTTTCTCATCCAGGTGGCCCTCTGGCTGGTCTGCCATTGCGTCGGTGCCCGCGGGCTTCCGCGTTCCGAGCCTCAGCACCTTCACCTGCCACACAGCCCTCCCCAGCCTGCACGCCGGCCGCCTCCAGGCACCAGAAACCCGCCTCCGCTCAGTCGTGTGTGTCCGTCCCTTGCCCCAGGGACTTTCAGATTGCCACATCCTAGCTGCTCATCCCCCAAAGCGGTCCGTAGCAGGCAGCTCCTGGGAACAGCTTTCATAAAGGAGCCCCATTGTCCACCCCAGGCTTCCTCTGCTGCTCTGGTCCACACCCCCTAATCTTCACTTCTTTAAGTTTTGGGATTTAGTTGTCCAAGGTCCATTGTTCCTTTAAGAAGTTTCACTCTGTACCCAGGTTTTCTGGTTTTGCTCTTTATCACATTGTATTATTCCGTCTTGTCTTGTTCTGTATATTGTTCTGTTTCTCTGAACTGTTGCAGGCATACATCATGCCTGTTTATTTGGTACTAAACTTTTTCAAACGCTTGTGGTAACACGAATAGCACAGAGTTCTTGAGTTCTCAAAGTTAATCAGGTTATCCTTTCTTCTACCTTTTAGGTCCCAGTTCTGTAGTTTTCCTCCAGAACAGGGTCCAGCCCAGGATCCCAGGTTGCCTATCTGGTACCGGGTCCCCATCTGGGGTGTGCACAGACTCACAGCCAGGGCTGGGGGAGGTTGGCCACACTCCCTGGGTTCAGTCCCAGCCTGCTGACTTCATCTGTCAGCTGAGCAACACGGGACATTCATTTCTTGTTTCCTAGTCTCATTTTCGTCAAAACTTAAACAAGGTTTAAGGTGTGAAGAACAACAGTGGAATCCATCTATTAGTGTTGTGTGCTCAGCACTACACTCGGTTCATATTAAGCCTCTGGTAGATGTCAGCTGCGCACATCTTTCTGGAAATTTCCCTCGACTCTCTCATCACAGAGTCCGGTGTCGAAAACCAAGCTGAGTTTCCTGCTGCAAACTGGCCCCAGTTCTGTGTTTTCTCGCTTAGTCATCAGGCCGTGATCTTCCTGCTCGGGACCTGGGAACAAATCCACTCTCTTGCTCCCTTATTTTTTGTCCTCATCTCTCTGGTCCCCATCAGGGGGTGTTTAGTGGCTGTTATCCAATCTCCCACCGCTGTCCCAGCCCTGCTCCTGCCTGGGTGTTTTCCGCGGGTGCCTGGCTCTGCACATCACCCACCCCTCTCCAGCTCCCCTGCAGCAGCCCAGGCAGCTCTCTCCTTTGCCCCCCAGGTGTTCTGCCCGGAAGGCCTTTGCTTTGCTCTGTCGGCCCCAGTAGTGGGCGCCTGCAGCTTCTTTACAGCATCTTCAAGGATCCTGACCTTAGGGAAGGAGTTTCCGGCCAGTAGGGCTTCCATCTTAACGTTTTCTTCCCAGCACTGGTCACCCCTCAGAAATGCCTTGGGAGGTAGATAGTAAACTGATTTGTGGAGGAAATTGAGGGGGGCTTTGAATATGAAAATGTTAATACAAGGTGATTGCCGTAGAAGCTACAGGACCGTTCACTTGCAGGCCCCCACGCGCTGCTCCTGCTGTTCGGCCCGCCTTCTTCCAGGGCCTGTTCACAGTGGGTGGAACTGGATTGCTAGTTGGTCAGAAGTTCTTCAGGTCCACTGAGGCCACCTGCTCTTTCTCTGGGGTCTCCTCCTCCCGCCTTGCCCTTTCCTGCCTTTCCAGGAGGAGGGTCAGAGTGCCTTGTCCTCCACTTCAGCCCCACTGCCTGCTGAGTTAACATCAGGCACCTCAGGGTGACAGCCAGGCTCTCTGTACCTTGCCCTTTCTGCTGCCTTCCTGCTTCGCACGTGCCTCATTCCCTTCGCTCCAAGACTGTCTGTTCTGTCAGTCTTTCTCTTTTAAAAAACTTTTCTGGGAAAACTCAGCCATTATCTCTTTTTCTTATTTTCACTCTTTAACTCTGTAGTGAATTTATGTGTATCACTTGGCTCGTTAGGAAAAACTTCAGCCCTTTGCTCCCACCAGTTCCCTCCAAGAGAGGGTCACTTTCCACTCAGCTAACCTGTGGAACTTGTCTCCATATCTCTAAAAGTTGTACCGATACTCCTGTTTTTTGGTTTACGGTAGTGTAAACGGGCTGGAAAAGATTCACGTTAGCTTCTCGGCAGCCCCCGGCCCTGTCTCACGTCCTTCTAGCCCACACCCTCCCCAGAGTCTCCCATGGTTCTGATTCACTCAGTTATCAAGACATGCAAGTCATTTTCTCATCTGTCAGCTCTGTTTTCCTTGGAATTCACCTTCTTTGTTTGCTTAGATTTTTGATCTGCTGACTCAGCCCCACAGTTTCAGCCCAGTGTCTCCCTCTGGGTTCAGAATTTTGGGGTTCCGCATAGGTTCCATCTGTCCTGTCTTCCTGTGGGAGCTTTAGCACCCTGCTCTCGCTGCGCTGGCTGCCCACGCCCGCCTGGACACCAGTGAGGCGTCCGACTCAGCCTGCCTATTTCCTGTTGTCTTTGTCCCACTGAACTTAAGCCTCTTAAAAATCCCTGTCCTTCTCCATGTTGAAGTGGGGTGTGGGCTGGGACTCCTGCCTGCTTTGTCCACCTCTGAGATGTGTCACCTGAGCGCCTGTCACACAAAGGTGACTTGGCCCCTGGTGTTCAGACCCGGGCACAGTGTGGCCGCACCCTTGGTGCCTGAGCTCTCCGGCCACTCAGCGCTGCCTTGGCGCCTCGCTCTGCCTGGATGGCGTGCACGCCTCCTGCCTCAGCCCCACTTCCTGGGCCTGCAGCTTGGCAACGTCAGGCTGGTAGCCCTGGCTGGGTCCAGGCCCTTGGTGTGCGGTCCGCTGCATCCTGGCTGCTGTCTGACGGGGCCACCTTGAGTACCCTGCTGCCTCGCTCCTGCCCCCTGCCTGGGCGCTGTCTCCATGCCTCTGGGTCATCTCGGGCAGGCCAGTCCTGAGTCCCCAGGTCATTTCTGGATTGCTGTGCTTCCTGTGGTTGAGGCCTTCAACCATCTTCTAACACCTGAGGGCAGGCCAGCAGGGGCTGGGCTCTGAACTCCGGCCTCTAACCTTGGTTGGGCTGTGACCTCTGGGTGCTGGGCCGTGGGGGCAGGGCTTTAACAGCTGGTTCCCCCCAGGTCCTTCCTCAGATCCCCGTGAAGAGTGGTGGTCCCCATGGGGCAGGGGTCCTCGGTGAGTGGCTCGCCCCTCTCCCCGCCCCTACCCTGGGAGGCTCCTTGGGGACCTGTTGGCAGCCCCTCGCCTTCCAGATGCCCGACCAGGGAGGGAGGGCAGGCAGGCAAGAGGGGCCAGGGTGGGGGCTGCAGGGCGGGGGGCCTGCTAGAACCAGCCCCTCCCCTCCCCCCCAGGGGTGCACCTGGAGGGCCCGTTCATCAGCCGGGAGAAGCGGGGCGCGCACCCGGAGGCCCACCTGCGCTCCTTTGAGGCCGACGCTTTCCAGGACCTGCTGGCCACCTACGGGGGCCTGGACAATGTCCGCATCGTGACGCTGGCCCCCGAGCTGGGCCACAGCCACGAGGTGATCCGGGCACTGACGGCCCTTGGCATCTGTGTGTCCTTAGGTAAGGGAGGGGGGCGTCCTTGCCTCAGGGGGTCTGCCCCAGCTCCCAGAGCTGAATCTGAGTTTGGGTCCCCGCAGGGCACTCGGTGGCTGACCTGGGGACGGCAGAGGAAGCTGTGCAGAGTGGGGCCACCTTCATCACCCACCTCTTCAATGCCATGCTGCCTGTGAGTCCCGGGCCTGCTCTGGAGGAGGGGGGCGGGGCCCTGCTGTCACTCACTGCCCCCTCCTGCCCCCACCCAGTTCCACCACCGTGACCCGGGCATCGTGGGGCTCCTGACCAGCGATCGGCTGCCCGCAGGCCGCCATATTTTCTATGGGATGATTGCTGATGGCATACACACCAACCCAGCCGCCCTGCGCATTGCCCACCGGGCCCATCCCAAGGGTGAGTGGCAGAGCAGGACGGGGCGGGAATGGGCGGGAAGACCCGGTGGGGCAGGTCCTGAGGCCCCTCCCCCTGCAGGGCTGGTGCTGGTCACTGATGCTGTCCCTGCACTGGGCTTGGGCAACGGCCGACACACGCTGGGGCAGCAGGAGGTGGAGGTGGACGGGCTGACAGCCTATGTGGCAGGTAAGTGACCCCGTCCCCAGCACTGCCAGCCAGACACTCGGCATGCTGGTGGGACGTGAGAACCCGGGTGTTCGCTGCTGATTCCCGGGAGTGGCCTGGGCACCTGGTGTCCTTTCCCCGCTTCCTGCCCCCAGAACCTGCCCTCTCTGCTCTCAAGGCACCAGCACGCTGAGCGGCAGCATCGCCCCAATGGATACCTGCGTGCGGCACTTCCTGCAGGCCACAGGTCAGTGAGGCTGGGGGTGTTGCCACGTGTGTGCCCCGCGGTGGGGCAGAGGCTGCCTCTGGGAGAGGCTGGAGGCAGGGACCACCAAGGCCTGTGTCTGGTGGGGTCCCCAGGAATGTGGCCACGGTCCCGCCTGCATGAGGTTCGGTCAGAAGGAGAGGGCGGCGCGAACCAGCAGAGGGCCGGAACGCAGAGCGACTGGCCCTGGAGCCACAGCACCCAAGGGTGGGGCCTGTGAGACTGTGGCTGCAGGGCTGGGGGCTGGGGGCTGTGCTCCAGGGTTGGCATGTTATGAGGGGGAGGGGTGGGTGTCTGGCAGAGGCCGTGGTGGGCCAGGCCCTGCGAGGCTGTATGCAGTGCCTTGGGGCTGGGGTGTCAGGCTGCGGGGAGCACTGTGGTCCAGGATGCTAGTTGGAGGAGCAGGGAGACAGGTTTAGGAGGCAGATGACAGCTTGGGGAGTGAAGCAGGGGCTGGAGAGAATTGGGGTACCAGCAGCATCCCCAGGTTGGGGGGGAGGGGGTTTTGAAGTTCCAGGGCTGGGGGGCACCCCGCTGGGGACCCTCTTCACACCATGCCCCACCCCAGCCCTGCAGGGACCCCACTCACAAAACACTTGGGGCCCAGATGCCTTCAGCCCCTCCCCTTGGCTTCCAGAGAGAGCACCCTTCCTGGAAGCAGGACCCCGGGTGTCCGGAGGCCACCCAGGACTCAGTCTGCCCCTCCCCCCCACCCCCACCCCGTCGAGTGGCAGAGCCAGCTGGGGGTCGGGGCTGGTCACCACCACCCGTGTCCCCAAACAGGCTGCAGTGTGGAGTGTGCTCTGGAGGCCGCGTCCCTGCACCCAGCACAGCTGCTGGGGCTGGAGAAGCGCAAGGGGACCCTGGACTTCGGGGCTGACGCAGGTCAGGGCGCAACAGGGGGTGGCCCGGGGGTTCCCAGGAGGCCTGGGACAGGGCCAGGGTGGGGGCAGGTGGGCCAGAGGCAGGCGCTTCCCCATTCCCAGGGGCTTTGCCTGGCCAGGGCCTTGGTCCGTCCCCCTTCCCCCTCGGGCAGGCCAGGACTTCTGGCTTCCGAGATGGGCCTGGCAAGGGTGTGTGGGAACACTGTTGGCTGCCCTCTGCTGCCAGGAGCCTTGCTCCCGGGGCCTCAGTTGGTCTGTGATGGGCCAGGGTGTCCCGTGGAAATCGTGTTCTGGGCCTCGGTTTCCCCTGCCCACCCCCCCCCCCCCCCAGCCTCGTGGTGGGGCAGCGGCGACCCTGCCTCTGCCCCCTTCTCACCACCCCACTCTGACCCAGACTTCGTGGTGCTCGACGACTCTCTTCACGTCCGGGCCACCTACATCTCGGGCGAGCTGGTATGGCAGGCGGAGGAGGCCAGGCCGTGACCCAGGACCACCGTTGGAGGGGATGCCCAGCCCCAGCTGGACACTGTCGGCTGCGCATCGGGGAGCTGGTCTCCAGAGAGCGAAGGGAGCCCCAGCCCAGGTGGAGGCCTCGGCCCGGAGGCGGCGGCTTGGATAAATGTGTGCCCCGTAGGGATGCGCCTGGTCTCTTGAATTTTGCTTCACAGTGGGACTTTGTTCCACCCTCACCCCGTGGCCCTTCGGTGGGGGCGGGTGGGTATCTGTCCCTTAGGGTTGGGAGTGGCCGCTGCACCCTGCCTGTGGGATTCTGGGGCTCAGTGGAGGCAGCGGGACTCCTCTTTGTTAGACAGATGTGTTGGAGGCCTCAGGCCCACAGGCAGATGGGCCGGTTGCAAAGGGGTGAAGAGCTGGAGGAAGGGGCTTAGGGAGCAAGTGTGAGGGTTGAGAAGTTTGCCTGTGGTGCTGAGGGAAAGGGAGCTACATCTTGGAATGTTCAAGAAAGAACAGGATCCATTGCTCCTGGAGACAAGGAAATGGTGGAAGGAGCTGGGGAAGGGAGGGGCCTCCAGTGGGCACCGCAGAGGGTTTGGGAGGCAAGGGTGTGCTGTGGGTCATTGTCTGCACTCTTGAGTTGGGTGGGCAGAGTGGAGGCCCAGGGCCACAGTGCTGGACCTCGACCCAGCACTGGGCCCTCCTCTCTGACCTCCGGAGTAGTCTGCACTGGCCTTGGGGCCCCTGCGCTGACCCTGGTCAACCTGCCCAACCAGCAGTCCCACGCTGCCTTGAGCCCTTGGGATAATTAGGGCTCCAACCCCACTTCCTGACCCGACTCCTGAGCGGATGCAGTGATCCATGTGCCCCCAGGGTTGGCAGAAATGTGGGTGACCCTGCCTGGTGCTGGTGGGCAGCTTGAGGTCCTCAGTGTGTGTCCCCCACCCTACCTCTGTGTTTGTCCATCAGTGTCATCCTGTGCCTTCTGTGGCCCTGGCCCTGGCAACAGCCCCCCCATGCTGGGAGCGTGGGCTCTTGGTCTCCTTGGATAGACCAACTTTGAGGTGTGGGGCGGGGGATTCGGGGGTGCCCTGCTGGCTCTGAGGACCATGACCTAGCAGGGGTTAGTGCAGCCCCAAGCCTGGGGTCGTCTTGACTTCCCTTCATTTGGGTCCTAGGTGGGCGCCCCTTCCCCCTTCACAGGGGAGCAGGTCTGGGGCAGAGTTGTCCACGGCCCCAGCCACTGCTCCTGCCTCCAGACACTAAAGGAGATGTCTGGGCCCAAGTGGACAAAGGTGGTTGCAGGTCCCAGCGACTTCTGGGAAGAGCAGCCATGTGATGCAGGGCTGAGGGGTGATCTGGGGCTGGGGCCACCTGCCAGAGGAACACAAGGCCGTCCACCTGCTCAGCCCAAGGCCTCCTCCAGGTGTTCCAGTGTATTACCCCCTCCCTTCCTTCTGTCTGTCCACAATCCAAAGGGGGTGTTCCTGTTTGTCAGCCTCATTTGTCAGCTGGGGAAGTGGGAGCATGGGGTCCCAGGGCTGGTGAACATTGGCCAGAATGTGGCCTGACTGTCTGCCCGGGGGCTTCTGATAATGCTGCCTCTGCAGAATCACGGAGGGGCCCATCAACGTGGTGGTCCGGGGGGTGACATCAGGGAGGGTGGGCTAGAGGCCAAGGGAACTGCCCTGCCCAGGCCCAGGGCTCAGGCTTAGTGTGGGGTTGGAGGGGGTGACTTTGGGGCTGGAGTGGAACTGTGGCGTGGGGAACTGAGCCCTGCAGCTGGACTGGGAGTGTGGGTTTTGAGGTGGGGCATTGGGTTTTTTTTTTTTTTTTTGATGTTAAATACACGGATCATTAGCCATTGTAACCATATTGAAGTGCAGAGTTCAGTGGCGTTGAGTATGTTCACATTGTGCAGCATCGTCTCCAGGTCTCCACAAAGCCCGACCTGCGCCACGGACACCCTCGCTCCCACCCCTTCTCACCCCATCACCCACCTCGCTCACTTGTCTGAGTTTGGAGCTGTTGGGGTTTAGACACAAGGGTGCCCCGCGTGGGCAGTAAGGAGACCCTGTGGGGTGGCAGTGGAGCCAAACTCAGGTAAAGTAGGGCACAGGCCTGCCTTGGTGTGGCCGTGGGGGGTCGGGGGAGGTGACGCCAGGTGAATGCTGAGTCACTCGTGAGCGCTGGCGACTTGCACCATTTGGAGAAGCTGGGGTGGGGTCGGGGCGGTGACCTGGCATTCTCCCAGCTTCTTCGTGGTTGGTTTGGGTGTGGCTGGACGTGGGTAAGAGGCTCTGCAGGGACGTGCCTACCCTACGCGGCCACCACGTCGCGACTCCCCCAGGCGGGGGAGGGGGCCACCTGGCGGCCAAGCCCGGGCGCTGTGAGGCTTCCCCTGGCTGTTGCTGGGGGCTCCCTCCCGAAGCCTCGGGCCCGTCTTCGAGAAGACGGGTCTCCAGGCCCCGAGCGCGCCCGGCAGCATGGTGGGCTGTGGGCTTGGAGCCGGCTGCAGGCGTGTGCAGCGATTACAGCCGGAGTAGCCGGCTAGGGGACAGGCGTGTGGATAACGCCGAGCCGGGCTGTGCCCGAGAGGCCGGGCGTCCACAACGAACCTGGTCCAACTCGCTCCGCCGCGGCTCGGGCGCCGGGCCTGAGGGTGCGCAGGTAGCGGAGGAGGTGCGGCGCCTGAAGACTCGCGCGCCCTGGGTGGGGCTGCGGCTCAGGCCAATCAGGGCCGCCCTGCGGAGGGCTGAGCCTCGGCAGAGCAATAGGGCAAGCGGAGCTCTCTGACGTCTTCAAGGGTTGGGCGAGGAGCTGGAAGTCCGGCCCTGCTCCTCTGCCCTCCTCTCCCAAACCTGTAGCCCCTGCACCCCCGTCCTCTTCTCCACGTCCCTCGGCGCCCCGCTCCCCCCAACCTGTAACAGCTGGGTGTGGTACTTCATAACGTGGTCCTGGACCCCTTTCCACATTTACGACTTTGTTTTACAAACCGGAATTGCAATTGTAATACGGTTCTGCCATTCACTACTTTTTTGAATTGAACGACATGAAGGGGAGAGCTTCCCAGGTAGGTGTATGTGGACCTGCTTCACTGTTTTAACAAGGTGTCCAGTGTTCTCCAAGATGGATATTGCTTGACTTACCCACCGTGGACCTATTGAGTTCCTCCCCACCCAACCCCAGCTGCCCTGGGGAAGATGGACTGTGGAGTGACGGACAGGGAATTCTGTGAACTCTGGTGTTCAAGTGTGTCTAGAAGGCTGCAGGGGCCCCTGCCTGGGCACTGCTTTGGGTCCTGTGGGTTCCTTCTCCATTCTGTGGCCTCAGATGGGGCTTCTGTATTAATCTCTTAGTGCTGAAAAAAAAATTTCTTAGTACTACTGGAACAAATTACCAAAACCTAAGTGGCTTAAAAAAAAAACAAAAAACTGGTTACTTTACAACTCTGGAGGTCAAATTCAAAAATAGGCCTCAGGGGCCTGAAGGCAGGGTTGTGACATCTCTGAGAATGACTGACCATCACCAGCTCATGCACACCACTGGCACTCCTTGGTTCATGACTCCCTCCCACTGGCCAGCAGTGGTGGGCTAGCCTCATGTCCCACCACTCTGCCTCTTTAAGGCAGGGGTCCCCAACCCTCAGGCCGTGGTACTGGTCCCTGGCCTGCTGGGAACCGGGCCCCACAGCGGGAGGTGAGCAGTGGACGGGCGAGCGAGCGAGGAGCCATCTGTATTTACAGCTGCTCTCCATCACTTGCTTTACTGCCTGAACTCTGCCTCCTGTCAGATCGGTAGTGGCATTAGATTCCCATAAGAGCACAAACCCTACTGTGAACGGCACACGCGAGGGATCTAGGTTGCAAGCTCCTTATGAGAATCATCCCCAAACTTTCCCCTCCTACCTGGTCCATAGAAAAATTGTCTTCCATGAAGCCTGTCACTGGAGCTAAAAACGTTGGGGACTGCTGCCTTAATAACTCGTGATTGTGTTGGGCTTACCTGGATGATCAGACTTTTAAAGTCAGCTCCCTGGCAAGCAACCTTAATTCTCCCTTTTCATGTAAGACAGCATATTCACCGGTTGGGAGATTAGGGTGTAGACATATTAGGAGGCTCTGTTATTCTCCCACTGTATCTTCTAGGGAGAAGAGACTTGGCCTGGGCTTCCCACGGCTACCATCAGTTTATGAAGGTGCTGTTGCCCTACATGCTGATCAAACCGCATGTTTTCAGTCTTTGGAGTTTTGATTGATTTGAGGAGTCAGCCCATTTTAAAGCTGAGAAAGCCCAGTTCTGCCCTCCCCCTCCCAACACATACACGTTGTCCAGGCTGTGGGATCTTAGTTTCCTGACTAGGGGTGAAACCCAAACCGTGCCCCCTGCAGTGGCAGCATGAAGTCTGGACTGCCAGGGAAGTCCCAAGAGGAAACCCAGTTTTAGAGAAGGAAGCTCACCTGAGACCTCAGGCAACTTTCTATTTCCAGAATTCCAATCTAATGTTTTCCTCACAAAGCATGATTCATATGGGAGGATGTTTAGCCAGATGGCTTGGAAATCATTGGCTGAGTCTGGCATTTTTCATCCATCCACCAGCAGCCAGGAGCAAAGGCATCTTGGGAACCTCAGGAGTGGTGACCAGGGACTTGGCAGGCAGAGGCAGAGACCACTCGTGCTCTCCAAGCCGTGATCTCCTGATACTTCCCTGTGTGTGTACTCAGTCATGTCCAACTCTGCGACTCTATGGACTGCAGCCTGCCAGGCTCCTCTGTCCATGGGATTCTCCAGGCAAGAATACTGGAGTGGGTTACCATTTCCTCCTCCAGGGGATCTTCCCAACCCAGGGATCTCGTGTCTCTTGCGACTCCTGCATTGGCAGGCAGATTCTTTACCACAGCACCACCTGGGAAGCCTGGAGAGTCCCCTTCTCTCTCCCTAACTGGATGCGCCCTGATGGTCTCCCAGCCTGTCTATTCCCAGGTACAGCCCTTTTTTTCCAGACCCACAAACCTCCAGGGGTGCAGGCCTGGCACCCTTCTTCTTTTGTCTTCCCATGTATCCCAGCAGAACTGGAGTCCTGGCTCTGCCCTTGACCAGCTGTGGTGACCAGCCTGGAAGGTGGTGCCCAGTGATCCCACTTCCTGGAACCCACACCCTCCTGCAGTGCCTCTCACGTGGTACCAAGAGGTCCCATGTGACCCGCGGACTGTCAGAAGTGATGTATTGCTTCGGACATTAGGTTATAAAAGTCACTGTGGCTTCCATTTTGGGTGTTCCCTGGGGAATCATTCTCACTGGGGACAGCCCGCCGCCATGGCATGGAGACAGACTGCCTTGCGGAGGGGCCCCCGTGATGAGGAACCCAGGCTTCCACCAGCAGCTGGGTGAATGAGCCCTCCTGGAAGTGGATCCTGCAGCTTCAGTCAAGCCTTTCAATGACTTAGCCGCCGCCGCCATCTTACCCACAACCTCACGAGAGACCCTGAGCCCAAACCCACCAGCCAAACTGCTCCCGTATTCCTGACCCACAGGAACCATGAGAGCATCAGTGTGTGCTGTTTCATGCCTCTATGTTTTGGGATGATTTGTTCACAGTGCTAGATAATTAACATACTAGCTGCGATGTTAGGCAGGTTCCATAGCCTCTGAACCCCAGTTTCTTCCTGTGCGCCCCAAGAGTCATAGAAGTGACTGAAACGTAGAAAACAGCACAGTGCAAGCACAGGGCCCGGTTTGCTGTGAGTACTCCAAACCCGTGGGCCATGAGCTTCCCGGCCCCCTCCTGCCCCTCCCTGGGCGGGACTTGACCTCACAATGTCAGGCCAAGCCAATGCACTCCTGGCCTGAGGTCACCCTTGAGCCAGTCAGGGACAGAGGCTCTGCCCAGGGAAGGGAGTAGGGGGCCATTTCTCTCCTCCAGCTGGGGCGCCAATGACCTGTGCCAGCCCAGGTGAGTCCATCTGCCCTCCTGCCCACTGCCCTGGGATGGGCAGCCAGAGGCATCCATGGAGTGGGTGCCCGGCCTCTCCCCAGGTGAGAAGAGCAGCCTGGCCTGACCTGGGCTCCGCATGCTGGTTGCCTTTCTGCCCTGTGAAGGCTGAGAATTGTCCTGCGTTCTTCTCTCACCTGCCCCTCCCTGCTGCTGCTCAGTGCCCTTCAGGGTCACAGCCTCCCCTCTCCCCTCACCCCTGCCCCTGAGTCTGGCCGGGCTCAATCCTCCCCACCTCTCCAGTGGGCTCTAGCATTGACTACAGACTTTCCCCTCAAGCTTTGTTCCCCTCCCTGTTTCTCTTTCAATAACTCAAGGTCACCATGGCCATGGTTTGGTGTCATAGACTCTAATTAAAAAAAAAAAAAAAAGACTCCAGTTCATATTCTGCAGCTTGCATCTTTGCCCTTATACTTAGTTTCTATGTTAGAGCTTTGCCTTGTGCTTTTCAGCAGCTGCAGAAAATTCAGGACGAGTGTACCTAATTCACTGCTCTCTCAATAAATATTTTTGTGTTTTTTTTTTTAATTTGGCTTTTCTGCTTTTTGCTTCATAATTAAGCCACGTGGTCATAGACATCCTCACACAGCTTTACATTCATGGGTGAGAGCTTCTTAGAATTTCCACAAAGAAGATACACCATTTTGTTAATCTTTTAAAAAATAATTTTATATTTTTCTTTCTTCATTTTATTAATCATTATTTGCATCAATGTTTAAGAGGCCAATTAGTCCTAAAGGTTGGAAATGAGAAACAACAGCACCCCCCACCTCCACCTCTCTAGCCACGTTCCACTTACCGCTGGTTCTCCCGGGAAGTATTCTGTTATTTATGTCCATCTTTCTAAATAATATCTTTGTACTTTAGGACTTGCTGTATCATTTGTGGTCATTAGCTGCTGCCTTTCTGTTAAAAGAGGGAAGGATTCAGCTGTCTCTTACCCTCCTTCCTCTCCAGGTCCTGCCAGGTGCAGTAATTACCGGTTGAATCAATGCATCTGTGTTGTGCATGCGAGTAACTATCACTCAGGCTGAGATGAGCGAGCTGCCTCCTGAACTTCAGATGGTGCTTCCTTTCTGGTATGGCTGTTTTTCTGAAGTTTTCCTTATCCGTCTATCAATTTCTTCATTCACTTTTGTTTTTTAAGAAGCCACCTTGCCTGGAAGGATCATTTTCCTTTTTTTTAATCTTTAAAAATGATTATCATTTGTTTATTGTTGGCTGTGCTGGGTCTTTGATATTGCGTGCGGGTTTTCTCTAGTTGCAGTGAGCAGGGGCTACTTTTCCTTGCAGTGCACAGGCTTCTCATTGCAGTGGCCTGTCGCAGACCACGTGCTCAGTGGTCTTGCAGCATGTGGGAGGCTGTGCTGGGTCTTTGATATTGCGTGCGGGTTTTCTCTAGTTGCAGTGAGCAGGGGCTACTTTTCCTTGCAGTGCACAGGCTTCTCATTGCAGTGGCCTCTGTCGCAGACCATGGGCTCAGTGGCCTTGCAGCATGTGGGATCTTCCCAGAGCAGGGTTCATACCCATGTCCCCTGCATTGGCAGGTGAATTCTTAACCACTGGACCACCAGGGAAGTCCCTTAATTCATTTTTTTTCCTTAATTAAATTTTTTACATGGTGAAATCTCTCATAGAAGCTATCATTTTCAGTATTTTGGGGGAGCTTTCTGAAGCCTGTTCTCCTTGTGTCTGAGGAATCTTAGGACTTCTCCCCATTATCCATTTCAAATTTCATTATCTCTCTGGGTACTCCTGAGGCCCCACTTACTTGATTTTTTTCTCCCTCACAGCACTTATCTTCCAACATCCCATAAGATTTGCTTATTTATGATGCTTGCTGCCCTCCCCGGCCCCCTCCATACACACTGTCTGCCCTCCACCGGTGGTATCAGAGTGCCATGAGGGCAGAGACTTTTGTTTTTTGTTTACCAGTGTCTAGCACAGTGCTTTGCATGGAGAGGAGGTGCAGCGCATGCTTGTTGAATGGACAGTCTCTGGGACTCCTCTTCATGGTCCTTCTATGTGCTTACTTCCTCATGTGGCAGAGCTCATCCTTCAGTAACTTTCTGAGAAAGGGTGCTTGTGAGATAGATATTTTCAGACGTCTATAGTTATTTGTATATTGACATGCACATTTAGCGTAGAGTCTGCAAATTTCTTCACATGTAGTTCAGTTCAGTTGCTCAGTCGTGCCCGACTCTTTGCGACCCCATGGACAGCAGGCTTCCCTGTCCATCACCAACTCCTAGAGCTTGCTCAGACTCATGTCCCTCGAGTCAGTGATGCCATCCAACCATATCATCCTCTGTCATTCCCTTCTCCTCCTGCCTTCAATCTTTCCCAGAATCAAGGCCTTTTCCTGTGAGTCAGTTCTTCGCATCAGATGGCCAAAGTACTGGAGTTTCAGCTTCAGCATCAGTCCTTCCAATGAGTATTCAGGACTGATTTCCTTTAGGATTGACTGGTTGGATCTCCTTGCAGTCCAAGGGACTCTCAAGAGTCTTCTCCAACACCACAGTTCAAAAGCAACAGTTTTTCAGCACTCAGCTTTCTTTATGGTCCAACTCTCACATCCATACATGACTGCTGGAAAAACCATGGCTTTGACTAGATAGATCTTTGTTGGCAAAGTAATGTCTCTGCTTTTTAATATGCTGTCCAGGATGGTCATAGTTTTTCTTCCAAGGAGCAAGTGTCTTTTAATTTCATGGCTGCAGTCACCATCTGCAGTGATTTTGGAGCTCTCCAAAATAAAGTCTGACACTGTTTCCATTATTTCCCCATTTATTTGCCATGAAGTGATGGGACCAGATGCTTCATGTTTAAGATGGTAATAAACATTGAGTCTCTCCAGGTTGTTCTGAGAAGATAAAATGGTTAGAATTCTTTGAGGACAAGGTATTAATAGTTTATGAAGATTGAAATATGTATAAAATAAGGGTTGTTGAGGCAGCTGAGTCCAGTGACTGAGAGCAGGGTGTCAGTGTAGGTCGGGCTCATTCTGAGTCCTGTGCTCTGTAACCTATTAACTCTATGACCAAGAGTAACCAAGTTACTGAAGCCTTGGCTTCCTTGTGTAAAGAATGATCATAGTACCTGTTGTTTATGGGGCAAAATCCAATACACTGCTCTGAATATACAGTAGGTGTTATTGATGTACAATATTGTTGGATGTGGCTTGGTATGGGAGTAAGGGCAGTGTTTACCTTGAACTTGCCTTTGTGTCCCCTGAGGGTTACAGTACCTGGAGTGGGGTAGCAAAGAGCAATTTACAGCAAAAGTCCTGGGAAGGATACCGGTGTTTTGACCCCCATTTCCATCTGCTAAGAATTTATCTTAAGGAAGGAAGTAAGTGTGTGTTCAGATTGACCTACAGGGCCTTGTTCATGACATAAAAGTCTGGGAACCACTTCAGTATCAGGTGGGAGCTTGATCAGTATCATAGATTTGGGGCTTACCAGGTGGATCAGTGGTAAAGAATCCGCCTGCAACACTGGAGACACTGGAGATGTGTGTTTGATCGCTGAGTTGGGAAGATCCCCTGGAGGAGGAAATGACAACCCACTCCAGTATTCTTGCCTTGAGAATCCCATGGACAGAGGAGTCTTGCGGGTTATAGTCCACGGGGTTACAAAGAGTTGGTCATTACTGACCGGCTGAGCATAGAGGCATAGACTCTAGTCTTCCTCTAGTGGAATCATCTTTAGCCCTTACAGTTGAGGAAGACAGATATCCCGAGAGCTGGACAGGATACAGGAGGGTACATTGTTAAGTGAAAAAAGTGAGTGTCAGAACAGTGGGAGCCTTCTGAGGGATGGAGGTTACATTTGCCCTTTTACTGGTTATTTATTATTTAATGTTTGGCCGTGCCACGAAGCTTATGGGATCTTAGTTCTCTGACCTGGAATTGAACCCCAGGCTCGTGGTAGAGAAAGCTTTTAACCACTAGACCACCAGGGAAGTCCCTCCTTATTGGTATTTTAAGGTTTGTAAATAGAGGATTGGATGCCTGGACAAATAGAAGTCACATAGTCTAATTGTCAAAGCACAGTCTCTGGCATGTGAGTATCAAGATCCTGGCTCTGGTGATACAGAACTCAGGGAAAGCTACAGAGTTATGCTACGCCTCAGCTTCCTCATCTGAGAAGTGAGGCAACAGTAGCTGGATGCTTGTTCTGAGTAAATGAGATTAGACATGAACATTCTTTACTGAGAGTAAGCACTGCTGCTCAATGATTAATTCTGGCCAGTGAGATTAGGGATTCACTTATCTTACTGTTACTTCTCTTTATTGTCTAAATAGTTTTTTTTTTTAAGTGAAGATATATTTCTTCTGGAAACAGAAAAAAAGATATTTTAAAATATGCAAACCTTCAGGTAACAAAGTGATTCTAATTTTGTTTGAAATAACATCTTAGGACAACAACGTGAATGTACTTAACGCCACTGAACTCTAAACTGGTTAAGGTCTTAAATCTTACCATAGTTAGAACAATAATACCACCGTCATCATCAACAATAACAACTACAAAAAAGTTAATAAGAGAAGGAAGTCCTGAAGGAGTCCCTGGGACTCTCAGCAGGGATGAGATGCGATGGTTTTCTGCCTTACCGCTGTGGCTTTAGAGCCTCGTTTTGCTTCCGTGAACACTTCTCAATTTTGCAACTAGTGAAGTTGCTTCTCTCGGTGTTTACTCAGAGCACCGCTTCCGAGTCCGCGCCGTGCGGCTGGAGCGCAGCCGCCGCTCGTGGGGCGTGACCTTGGCCGCCGCGTCCCTGCCCGGGCGAGCCTCAGTTTCCCGGTCTCGGAGCGAGGATGACAGCTCGCCGGGTACCGCGCGCAGCCCCGCCCCGCGGACCGCGGATTGGCTCTCGTGGGGTCGCCCCCCCGCTCCGGGGCGGGGCCGGGCCGCTCCCGCCTGCCAGGCCCCAACCCGGAAATGCGGCTCGGGGGCGTCGGCTGGGCTGGCCCGGACCGTGGCAGAGCGACGGCGAGGGAGACCAATGGGCGCAGGCGAATGCGGCGGCCCGGCGGAAGTCCCGCCCGGCGTCGCGCGGGGGCGGGGCGGCGCCGGGGGCGGCGGGCCGCGGGGCGGGCGCAGGATGAGGGCGGCCATTGCTGGGGCTCCGCCGCGGGGAGGAGGACGCTGAGGAGGCGCCGAGCCGCGCAGCGCTGCGGGGGAGGCGCCCGTGCCGACGCGGGGCCCATGGCCAGGACCACCAGCCAGCTGGTGAGTGCGCGGCTGCTGCCCGGGCACGCCGGCCCGTCACCCCGCTGAGCGCGGCGGTCGCCCGGGCCCGGCAAGGCGGGGCGGTCCCGGGGGCCCGGCGGCGCCTCCTCACCTGCGGTGAGCGGCCGGGCCGGGGACCGCGGGTGCCGTCGGGGCGTCGCTCGGCCGCCCTGCGAATCCCTGGCTCGGCTGAGGCGGGCTCTGGCCCGGCGCGGGCACTGACAGGCGCGCGCAGGGCGGGGGAGGCCGGGGAGGTGTCACCGGCCCGCCGCGGTGGAAGTGCTTGGAAAGTTTGTTTTCGGCGCGGCGCGGCCTGTAGCCGAGCCTCCGGCGTTACCTTTCGGGCTGTCTGCGGAGAAGCCGCTCTAGGCCTTCACTTGGGACCGGTCCCTGTGCTTCCGCTCGCCGCCGAAGCGGGATGTCCGAGTTCTTGACCGGAGCACCTGATGCTCGGGCCCCTCCTAATTCCCGGTTGGGATGAAGTCCGATGCACTCGGGTGCGCTCCTTTCCCGGCCCCGCGGGGCGGCGTGTGGGTGCTTTGCGTGCCTTGGGGCTCTGCTCCGGCACCGGAGTGATGGGATACCTCGGGGAGGCCAGGCTTGAACCCACCGCCGCGGGCTGGTGAGCGTGACCGGGCGGAGAGATTTTAGGGGAAAGGAAACGAAAAAGCGCTTGTTGGGTTAAGTGTGTTGGTGAATGTATCGCTAGTGTTTCTATGTTTTCTGTCTGTTGCTTAAAGTACCCCAGTCTATGTTTGCCCTCTCTTAAGTTCGGAAGTCTTGGGAAGACGGTTTAAGGATTTATACCTTTTATGCAATTGTGAAGTGGGTGCTAGATGAAGGTCTAGACTGCTTCGGGTTCGAAAGGAGAATCCCTCCAATAGAGGAAGACCCAAGAAATTGACTCGACCCCTTGTTTTTCTTATTTTCTGCAGTAGTGGCTGTTAATATTTTTGATTGGTCGTGAACCATTTAAAAACTCAGGTCTTCTCCGAATTTTGTAGTTACTTTGGGAGGTTCTTGAACCTTCTGCCGGGTGGTCCGTGAACTCGAGAATTCTGCTTTGTAGAGATGGGTGATAATCTGAAGTGTGAGAGGAGGAAGACCTGGGCAGGTGAGAAAAACGGTGAAAGGCGAGGGGATGTTTTTGGCTTTTGCGACACGTATGGCCGTGCCCTGGGGGGCCTGGACTACGTGCAAAAAACACCAACTAGGATGCTTGGCGGCCCTCAGTGGTGGCTGGGGCTGACAGATTGTGGAAGTTTGTGAGACGAACTTTCACACAGAGGTGCTGTGGCAATGCAAGGTGTGCACTCCGTCGGCCTCCAGGGGAAGGGGAAAAGAGCATATCATCTCATGGTCTTGGTAGTTCCATGTGACCGACACTTGACATCTGGAGGTTTCTGTGCAGAAGGCAGCTTTTTGGTACAAAAACGCTGAAATCCAGTGAGAAGAAATGAGTTCCAAAATTAAGAATGGACGTTCCCATCAGGAAGTGAGAGGAGCTAGGCTTTCGTGTTTTCGTCAGCTAGATTTTCCCCACATGTCTGGAAGAACATGCCGTGTTTCCCATCAGTAATGGCAGAGATGCCCCCAATAGTGGGTTTTTTGTGTGAAGACAGATGGATTTGCTCTGTTCAAGTGAGTTTGCACCTGGATTTTTATGGTGGCACTTTATGAGAAGCCTCCGATCTGATTATTTTCCCCTTTACATATGTAAAACCAGTGGAGCAGCAGAATGAGTGGGGAGGTCCAGCCCGGTTTGATACTAAGTGGGCCGGAAGCTGCGGCAACCGGGTGTCGAGCTCTTACTTTAAGGCGGGCCCTTTGCCAGATAGTCGTCCTCATGCTACTGGGCTTCGACAGTGTTTCGAGGTCAGCGTTGCTCCTGTTTTACAGGTGCGAAAGCTTCGGTTTCCACAGTGTGGAGAGATTGAGTACCCATCCCATGGAATGCAGTTTGAGCCCACGTCTGACTGATGGCAGAGGCCTGGGTGCCACCCTGCCTGCCCCTCCTGGGAGTGGTACCCTGAGGGAGGGTCGCAGCCTACTGCCTGCGGAAGTCCTCAGTGCCCCTGCCCAGGGCATCTTTCTGGGGGCCGTGCGTGTCCTCAGACTGCCATGCACGAGGCAGGAGGGACGTCCTCTAGTAGACGAACAGCACATTTAGTTATTTCTCTGGACAGATGGCTGAACTCTGTGACCCCTGGAGCCCGTTTCAGTCTCATGCTGTCAGAAAGCCGCTGTTTGGAAAGAGGCTCTGGTCCCTCCTTATTTGAGGGCTGATTTTCTGAATGGTGAGCTTGGGAATTCTCCCTTGGTGAGAAACTGCAGTGATGTTGTTAAAGGTGAAACTGCCTGCTGGGGAGAGTGGTCCCCTGCACACGTCGGGGTGGCTTTTGCAGGGTGGCTGTGTGCGTGGGAGGGCGGTGGGGAAGGCTGACAGCTTGGGAAGAAGTGGGCTCCGATTCTCGCACGCCCTTGTGCATAGCTTCTCGTGTGGCGTGTGCAGAGCGGTGCACTCCCACCCTGCAGCGCTTACCGAGTCGAGTCCAGAGCTGGCAGGTGGGGGCCCCGTACTCACGTACTCATGAAGGGTGAACATGTAGGTTTGCCCTCCTCCTCTGACGTGTATTTGATAAGAAGGACTGCAGCGGCAGCTTGGAGCAGTACAGGCACTGAAGAGACGCCTTGGGCTGCTCCTCAAGGCAGGATCCGGCCTTTGGGCTACCTGTAGCAGTGGTGTGGGGAGGAGGAGGAGGCAGCTCTTGGGTGGGCCCTCTTTTCAGCCTGTGCCCTCCCCCACTGACCCACCTAATGGTGGGTTTGGGTGCACGGAGGGCAAGTGTGTTACAAATTGGGAACTGGTGCAGAAGGGAGGGGGTGAACAAGGTCAGTGCCTTCCCGCTGGTGGTGTGAGGTGAGCCTCCACGGGCCCTACACTTTGCCCCTTCTTGAGGAGGAGCTTCTGTGGATGTGGACTTTGATGGGGTCCCACGTGATGCTTCACTTCTGTGACTACAGAGCGAGGAGCCACTGCTGAGGAGCGCTTGATGCAGAAATGACTCCCTCAGCAGGTGCGGGGGTTGGGGCTGGCGTGTGCGTGCTCTGTGCCTGCCCTTGTGATGACAGCTGGCCACAGGGGTGCGGAGCACAGTTGTTTTGAAGGCAGGTTCAAAGGGCAGATCACCAGGGAGGAAGTGCTGGTGTGGAAACTGTAGATTGGGACATGTATCGTTAAGGCCTTTTCAGTAATGCATTCTTCTCCAACTGTGTTGCATTCTTGTTCCCTGTGATGCCAGACCCTTTAGAAAATTATTTGAATATTGAGAACGAGTTGTGTATCCAGTCTGTATACCAGTCAACAGGCAGGGTGCGTTTTTCTCAAGAGCAGTGGGGAACGTGTTCTGGTGACGATGGCTTAAAAAGAGAGAGGTCTGTTGGGTTCATTATGGTTCGTGGGGTCTGTTTTCTGTGCTTGGCGCTGGTTGTGTTTATACAGTTGCACAAAGTCTGGTCCTATTCTCTTGGTCTAGGAAACTTTAATAATTTAAACTGACATTTTTACTCCAAGAAATCCCAAGTTGTTTTGAATGTATTGAGAGAGAGTTCGCTGTAAAGGATTTACAACTGTGGGCTTCAAATCCCTTACCAGAGCAGCTGGTTCAGGTGTCTGTCTGCATAGTTGGATTACACGTGGCCTCCCAGAAGCAAGGACTGACCGCACTGCAAGCTCTGCGTGTGAAGAGGCGGTGCAGACCTGACCTTTGCAGCTGGTTCCTGGGGGCACAGCCGTGTGGAGTGTGGCCGAGGGCCTGATGAAGGGGGCGCGGAGCTCCTGGCGGCCCAGTGACCTCCTCTGTCCTGCAGATGGGCTTGTGTGCCTACTGTGCCAGCCACTTGCTGCCTTCAGAATATTTAAAGGTGTGGTTTGAAGGTATGTCTGGAGGTCCATGTCTTCTGCCTGTTTGTGGAGCGGGTGGCAGGTCTGCCCCCGCTGAGAGGGCTGATGAGAGGCTGTGTGTGTGTGTATCTCTCGGCAGTATTTCAGTCAGAATTCATCCGGCTAAAAGCTTATTTAACAATGAATTCATTGTTAAAGTCTCATTCTTCAACCTGTTCTTTTTTGGAATTAATTTTAGCGCAGCAGGAGTTGTATCTCAAAGTGACAGCCGAATATTGGATGCTGTCAAGAAAGGTTGGTGAGATTCGCCCGGAGGCTTGGAGCCTCATTGAGGTTCTCCTTAAGTGCCGTGGAAAGCTGTGGGGAGAGGGCTTGGAGTTAACTTTTCTGTCCCCCCACCCCCACCCCCCGGATGCTGAGAGGCTGGGAGGGCCACGCTGCAGGGGACCCGGAAAATTACCACGTGCAGGGGGAGACCTTGTGTGAGCGCCTGGGCCTGAGCGCAGAGGTCGTGCCGGTGGACGCCCTCCTGCGGTGCTGTGCTGCCACGCCGCGTTCTCGTCCTGTTCTCTCGCCTGGTGGTGCTGGAAACGCGGACACACTCTCTTCTTCGTTTTCCCTTTCCTGGTGAGGAGGTGCGGGGCTGCTGGGGGGGTCCCTGAGTTCTGATGCTCCTGTGCCTTCCCTCTCCTCTCCCTGCTCGTCACTTAGCTCTCCTCCATGCCGGTCCCTCAGACACCCCCGCCGTGTGGCTGTCTCCCTGGCCTGCCCAGCCCAGGACAGGTTCAGGATCTCCGACCGCCAGGCTCTTCTCTCCAGGCCCTTCCTCTTGGCCTGAAGAGACCCCCTCAGGGGAAACAACCCCTCCCCGCCCCAGGCTCTGAAGCCTTTTCTAGCCAATCAGCTTCTTTGTGCCCCTTCCTGCCCTCCATCTGCATCAGCTCTGACTACAGGTGCAGTGTTCTGTTTCTCTGGAACGGGTGTGTATAGCCCTTGTTAAACGTGTCTCCCTGAACTTGGAGTCTCTAGATGGTTTCTGTTACTCTTTCTCACACTTTTCTCTTCATGGTTTTCATCCCTGTCATAGTTGTCACAAGCTTGTCTGACCTTTGCTGTTTATTAACAAAGACATCTCTGAATCCTGCATGTATGTTCTGACTCCCTGTATTCAGAACTGAGTATGTTTGAGGGGCGGAGGGTCTTACCGTAGTCTGTTTGTTGCTTAACATGAAAGCTTTCCAAACTAGAAGTCAGATGGTTAGAAGCATGGTCCCACGTTCCATTTCTTCATTGTTTAATGTAATTCAGAAAGGGAATATATATATGTATTATACTTCATTCTTTATACGTACTGTACCACCTACCTGAGCCTTGAAAGGTTGTATATCAAAGCCATTGGTTCTGTTTTATCCCACAGCCCCTCCTGGGAAGTTTTCTGATCAAATGTTGGGTGAAATCTGGGTGAGTGAGGAGTCAGGGTCAAGCGTGCGGTGCTGTGGGCTGAGGCTCGCCACATTGGCACTGCTGTCCTGCTCTGGACCACTGTCCTCACGGTCAGACCCTGATTGTCTAGCCTGGAGAAGTGCCAATGTTGGCGAGGTGGACCCTGACTGCAGGTCAGGTTGTCCCTAGCGGATTCTCGGACCAGATGCCAAACTGCTTTCCCCTCGTGCTGGAAGCAGCCACCCTGTGCTGCGGTCCCTTTGGCACCTCTCTGCTGCTTTGGGGCAGGTCAGAGGGAGCGTTTCCCAGCCCTGGGCTCTGCTCTGTTTGCAGGAGTGCCCTGTCCCAAGAGGAACACTTGCTCCGTGGGTCCATGCGGCCCTGGGTGTCAGTGGCTCCACCTTCCTGAGACAGCTGTGTGCTGGTGGTCCTGAGGGATGCAGGCACTGCGTGTCCAAGCAGCCCGCTGCCTTGGGGTTACCTGCTGGGCACCTGTGCGCGGCCATGCAGTGAGTGAGTGAGTGAGAGCCGGTAGCCTGGGAGGAGGGTGGCGGTGGCCTGGCGCTTGAGACCCCAGCGTGTGCCTCCTCTTGCTGCGTGCAGAGCGTCTCCTTTGGGAAGTGATGGGAACAGCCTAGTCTCTGGGAAAACTGCCCAGACACTGGCTCTGCTCAGGCGCGTTCTCACGAAGGTCTGATCCTTAGTGGCTGGGGCTGGGGGAAGCAGGTAAGTTACAAGCTCAGCAGCTGGATCATTGCTGTTTCCAGGGTCTTATCATTAGTGACCTTGAGCCCTTAGCTGTTCCATTTTCCTCTCAGAGTGGCCTGTGACTTAACCTGGACTGGAGGCTGTTCCTTCATTGCAGGGTCTCAGGCACTCAGCCTGCGCTGCCTTCTTTTCCCATGTTAACCTATTTTTTCTTCTTGCAGTTTGGCATTTTTCTTTCAGGGTTTTTTCAGAATTACAGTCTACTGATTGTATGTACATAGCTGGTTATTATCAGATGTACAGTTTTAAAAATTGAATCTAAGTATAGATTTTATTTGTGAACCTATTTATTCTCATTCCTAAAAAAACAGAACTCATGTCATCTAAATGCGTTTTTCTTTTTTTTTTTTTAATAAAATCTTAGAAAACTCGCCTGGAAGTGGCTGGCCCTGAGCTTTATGTCTCCAGGGTGGAAGTGGATGGGGAGGGCTGAGTCGTGGGTTAGAAGAGGTGTCAACAGAACAGGTCTCCGTGCTCATGCCCTGAAGGAATCCTTGGGGAAAAGGCCGCGTCTGCAGCTCATTGGGTGGAGGGCAGCTCACCGCTCTCTGAGCCCCACCAGCCATGGCCCTGCTTCGGGGAAGGAGGGAAGCACCACTATTGCAGATGGTGCCCAAGGGGAGGGCAGTGCCCTGCCAGGAGGGGGTGGCCGGCCCTTGTGGGGCTGCTGCCGTGAGAAACCCAGAAGAACCAGGCCCCAGGGTGCACAGGGTGTGTTGACCCGGGCCGGTCCTGTCCGGCAGACGTCGGGGCGGCGCTGTCCGAGGAGGGGGCGCCCCTTTGTTGCCAGGAAGACAGGTGGGCTGCGCCTGCTGTGCGTCCAGTCCTGGGTGTCTTTCCGACAGTGCATACTGAAGAAGGTGGTGGTATTTGGAAATTTATACTGAGCTTATTCAGAGTCAGGGTTTTTCCCTTCCTGTCAAGTGTATTATTTTCTTTGAGTAGCCATATATTTCTCAAATTAGTGTTCAGCATTGACTCTTGAGTCAAGTTTTTTTGGCTACACCCTGCAGCATACAGGATTTTAGTTCCCCAAACAGGGATCATACCTGTGCCCCCTGCAGTGGAAACGCAGAGTCCCCACTACTGGACCACCAGGGAAGTCCCCTGAATCAAGTTTTTAATGACACAGATGTTTTCAGATCCTTTCAGTTTGCTTGACCAACCTACACAGCATATTAAAAAGCAGAAACATTACTTTGTCAACAAAGGTCCGTCTAGTCAAAACTATGGTTTTTCCAGTAGTCATATATAGATGTGAGAGTTGGACTATAAAGAAAGCTGAGTGCCGAAGAATTGATGATTTTGAACTGTGGTGTTCGGGAAGACTCTTGAGAGTCCCTTGGACTGTAAGGAGATCCAACCAGTCCATCCTAAAAAGAAGTCAGTCCGAATATTTATTGGAAGGACTGATGTTGAAGCTGAAACTCCAATAGTTTGGGCACCTGATGCGAAGAGCTGACTCATTTGAAAACACCCTGATGCTGGTAAAGATTGAGGGCAGGAGAAGGGGACGACAGAGGATGAGATGGTTGGATGGCATCACCGACTCAATGGACATGAGTTTGAGTAAACTCCAGGAGTTGGTGATGGACAGGGAGGCCTGGTGTGCTGCGGTCCATGGGGTCGCAAAGAGTCAGACACAACTGAGCGGTTGAACTGATCAAAATGACCTTCAAAACAAACTTACTTTTAAAATAAACTTGATTTTTGGAATAAGTTTAGGTGTATAGAAAAGTTGGAAACACAATGTGGAGTTCCTGTAATACCTACCCATCATCCCACTTTCCCGGATGTTAACATGTACACAGCCCGGCCACATCCGTCAAAACTGAGCTCTAACCCTGCCAACACACTGTGACTACGCTGCAGACCTCCTGGGCTTTCCTCAGTTTCCCCCACAGTCCTCTTTCTGTCCTAGGACCCCACCCAGGGTACCACATTGCGCCTGGCTGTCACGTCTCCAGGGTCCTCTCTGCTCTATGACGGTCTCTCAGTCTTGTCTTATTTGTCATGCACCTGATGCTTTTGAAGAGGACCGCTCAGGTATTTCATGGACTGTCCTGCAATTTGGATTTGTCTGATGTCTTTTGGTGATGAAACTGGGGTTCTGAGCTAAGGAAGAATTCCAAGGACGTCAGGTACGCCTGGTACGACCTGTCACGTGTCACTGGCAAGGTGATAAGTGGTTCTGAGTGATTGGAGTCAGGCCTGTGGCCCTGCTCTGCTCTGCAGTCCTTGCTGATGGTGTGTCCCAGGATGACCACAGTACTTCACTTGGGGAGGAGCCTTCCTGCTCACCCAGTCAGATCCTTCTGGTTTCCAGATGAAGACAGTTGGGACTTGGAGGACTTCTGACTTATGTATCAGATTAGGACTGGCAGGGGGTCCAGGTGCTTTGCCTGCTCTGGCCTCTTTCTGTGGGCTTGGGCACTCGCAGGACTCTGCCAGGACAGAGCTGCTTCCGGGTGCTGAGTGAACCCAAACCCACTGACAGAAATGGTTCCTCCTGGGGGAGGCCTGTGTCCTGCGGGAGTGTCTGAAGGTTGCCGTGTGTGATCTAATTAGCGCTCCGGTCCTGTGTGCTCAGTCTCTCCGTGCCTTCTCTGCAGGTAAGAAGCTAGTCCTGTATCACCTGGGCTTCGTGAAAGTAGGTGGTCAGCTGCGATATGTTCTTCTTTGGCTCTTTTCTTGCCCATGAAGCTAGAGTGTTATTATTGTCTAAAGATCTTGAGTCGAGATTGACTTGTGGGCTGTTAACTGAGACTCTTAGATTGAACCAAGAACAGAGCTTGGAGTTTCTTCAGCAGATCTCTGAAGATAGGTATTTTCAGGAAAATAATGAGTTGGTTTTGTTTTCTTACCCATCTATGGATTTCCCCTCCAACCTCTTCTCTACATGACCACAGCGAAAACAAGACTGTTACAAAGGTAAGAATTGGTAGAAGGAATGACGAGGAAAGCACTTTGAAGAAAATGAGGGAGCCGGCTCCTGGCCGCCGCAGGGAGGCCTGAGGGTATTGCAGGCCGGCCCCGGGACTCCGGGGGGCCGGACGCTGTCTAGGTGTTGGAAGTGGGCTAAGAGAAGGTGGGACAGAGACTGGCCGGCTTGCCTGCCCTTCTTCCTTCCTCCTCCTGTCTTTGTTTCTGGTAACTGAACTCTCAGTTGGTGATCAGTGGAGGTGTGGATGAATGTCATGCTAGACAGAGTCTGTCTTTCTCTGCATGCTGATGCTGTGAAGCTTTGCTGTGGGAGTTGGCTGTTCGCAGTGGGACAAAGTCGCTCTGTCTCAGTTGGTCATTATTGTTCCCAATAAGACGCTCTTTATTCAGAATTTGTAGATAAAGGCCCTGGAAAGGAAAGCATCTGTTAGAGGAGCCTTTTCAGGTATCCAGGAGAGGCAGTCTCAGTTAGAAATAAGCTGAGTGAGTTGACACTGCTGGAAGGGCGTTCCTGCCGGATGATGTCTATATATATGGCCAGTGGCATTCTGGGGGTTGGTTGGGTTTTATTTTCTATTTCAAAGAGAGAGAAGCTTTAGAGGATTAAAAAACAAGTCTAAACACATTAATCTGGCTTTTTTTTTTTCAACAGGATAATCTGTTAGGGCTCTTAGAATAGTTACCAGTGTCAGTGTGGTTGTCTGTTTATAATGGAGGATGAACAGTACCGGGGCCTTTTGGGGATGTCCCCACAGTCCCTTTGCTGCTCTCAAGGACCCCGCACCTTGCTGAGGGAGGCGCACGAGCCGTGGGCCAGCGTGGACAGTGCAGTCCCCACTGAGGTTGAAGGACACGGGAGAGGGCAGAGCTCGTGGGCCAGGTCAGCCAGGGTAAGGTGGTGGGGCTGCCGGAGCAGTCAGAGGCGTGGGCAATGCCAAGGGTCCCAGCCCAGCAGAGGGGAAGGGGGCTGAAGAGGGGGCTTGGGAGGGCTGGGACCCTGGAGGACAGTCTCATCTCACTGACAGTGCCCGTGTGCTCTAGTTTTCATTTTAGCGTTTGATCTTTTACTCTTGGAGGCTGAGCGAGGTTTCCTCTAAGGAACTGGGTTGGGAGCTAGAGAGCAGGAAAGAGGAGCCCCAGGCCTGGCTCTTCTGGGCAGGAGCGGAGACAGCTCCGTGCTGCTGGCCTCACCATATATATGTTTACTTTCAAGATGCCCTGCTTTGGACCAAGTTAGGTATTACTTAGTTTCCCAAACTAGATTGTAGCGGAAAAACGTTAGCTGAATGGGTTTAATTCCCACGAGAAGATTCATTTGTAAGTGGTATAAGTGTGACTTGAGTTTAGAAGCTCAGTTTTTCTTCTTAGTTGTCAAGTTTAATATATTATTTTAGCAAAACAGAAGGCAAGAGCTTGTTGATATTATTGTTTACTGATTACTAATAGATTTTAGTGAGTAAAGCTTTTATACACATTATTTCTAGATTTCATTCGCATCATTTGTCTGTGAGACAGAATCTTAAGTACCTGGATGGGCTTCCCTGGTGGCTCAGATGGTAAAGAATCTTCCATGCAACGCAGGAGACCTGAGTTTTATCCCGGGGTTGAGAAGATCCCCTGGAGAAGGGAATGGCTATCCACTCCAGTATTCTTGCCTGGAGAACTTCCCCTGCGCAGAGGAACCTGGTGGGCTGAAGTCCGTGGGGTCACAAAGAGTCAGACACTACTAACACACACACAGTTACCTTTGAAGTGCTGCTGTTTTTCTGATACAGTTCTAGGATGACAGACTTCGAAAAGCAAAAGTAGGATTTCCATGCTGGGCCCCCACGGGTGGTTAATGATTTCTTCCTCACATAAAAGCTATCTAAAAGATACCAATATTCATCCGCACATTAGCAAATGCTTTTATACATCACGTGTCTTTTCTGAATGAATGAACTGATGGACCTGGAAGGAAGTTCAGGAAGTCTGTGGGCCCCTTGTGGTATCACCTGTGTCTGTTGAGGACCTCGTGGCCCCTGTGGTTGGTGTGCCATTGACAAGGTCCCTTGGAGGTCACCACTACCTCGAGCCCCTGCATCTACTGACCCTCCCCTGGTGGATTCCATCCCTTGCAACTGTCCAGGTTTGTAGTTTCAGGGAACTGACTGGAAGATCTGTCTTTCCTTCACTCAGAGGTCATCACTGTTTCCTTTCTGTATTTTTGTTTACTTATTTTAGGCAGCTCTGGGTCTTTATCGCTGGGTGCAGGCTTTCTCTAGGTGTGGAGAGTAGGCTACTGTCAGTTGTGGTGCTCAGACTTCTTGTTGCAGTGGCTTCTCTTGCTGTGGAGCCCGGGCCCTAGGTACGGGGGCTTCCGTAGTTGCAGGTGCCGAGCTCTAGAGCACACGCTCGGCAGTTGTGGCACATGGGCTTAGGTGCCCTGCGGCATGTGGGATCTCCCCAGACCAGGGATCGAACTGGTGTCTCCTGCATTGAAAGGCAGATTCTTAACCACTGGACCACCAGGGAAGCCCCTCCTTCCTGTATTTTTTGAAAAAATCAATTGGGACTCTTACTGTATATCTGAGACAGCTTGTCTCCTGTTTTCATTGTGTGTTTTGCATGAGCCGCTTGCAGTGGCTGTGTGATACTCCCCTCTGTCGGTGAACCGTGAGCAGCCATTGTTCTTTTGGTGGACATTTACATAGGCTGTTTTCAGCTGTTTGGAATAATTTCTTAATAAATGCTTTCATAGTATAAATCTTAGTATGAATTTGTTGCAGCTAGATTCAGTGTGACAGAAGTTGTCGGAAGGACTTGAGCCCAAGGCGAGTTGTGGAGTGGTCACTGACTGCTTCCTGGATGGTCCTGCATGCTTGTTCCTGGCTCACACTGAGCATCAGCTCCCCCTGTCACCGCCCCCCAGCTGGGCAGGGCCGAGGGAGTGTGCATCTGGCTTCCCTGCTGGGCTTGGGACTCAGACTGAGGGCCTGGTCTGTGCCTTAGTCTCTCAGTCTGTAAAGAGGGGTGCCAGTGGTCCTCATGCCCAGAAGTTGTTTTGAGAACTGTGATACCATGTGTGAAATGCTCAGAAGTGTGTGTTATTAAACAGTAAGTGCTTAATAAAAGTTACTAGAAGTAGAGAAAAATGGAAGTTCATTAATTTCCCTTTAAGTAATTAATGTTTTTAAATGTTGTATTTATAACGGGTACATATAGAGAATTTGAAATAAACTGGCCCGTGCCTCCACCCTCCTGTAAACACAGGGTTTTGTTGAGCTCTTAGAAGCCCCCTAAGTGGTCCTGCTGATTATAATCTCCCTTCAGCTGCCCAGAAGTCACCTGCATCCTGATGCTCACATTAATCAAGTTCATGGCTTGTAAAGTGTACCTGTATACAGTTTCAGAGTATGGCAGGGAAGTGAGAAGGGTAAAGAGATCCTATATTTCAGTGTTTTGTGGTATATACAAAGTTAACGTTGGAGGCGCCTGTTTAGCACAGTTCAGGGACAGCGTTTGCTGAGTCTTATGGTCTGTTAGACTTTACTGGTGGCTCAGGTGGTAAAGCAGCCTGCCATGCAGGAGACCTGAGTTCACATCCTGGGTTGGGAAGATCCCCTGGAGAAGGGAATGGCTGCCCACTCCAGTATTCTGGCCTGGAGAATCCATGGACAGAGGAGCCTGGTGAGCTGTAATCCATGGGGTGGTCTGTTAAGCCTGAGGACTGGACTTCATTCAGGCGGCTGGCAGCCATGACCTTGTGTTCCTCCTCCTGCCTCTGGCTGGGTGAGAATGTCCAAGGGGCTGGAGAAGGGAGGAGGGGGACAGATTAAGTGGCCACCCTTGGGGATCACCCACACGACGCTTCCCCCTTTGCTCGTGTCCTGTCTCCACCCTGGACTGCAAGGAGATCAAACCAGCCTATCTTAATGGAAATCAGTCCTGAATATTCATTAGAAGGACTGATGTTGAAGCTGAAACTCCAGTACTTTGGCCACCTGATGCGAAGAACTGATTCATTGGAAGAGACCCTGATGCTGGAAAAGATTGAAAGCGGGAGGAGAAGGGGACGACAGAGGATGAGATGGTTAGATGGCATCACCGACTTGATGGACATGAGATTGAGTAGACTCTGGGAGTTGGTGATAGACAGGGAGGCCTGGCATGCTACAGTCCATAGGGTCGCAGAGTTGGACACAACTGAGCGACTGAACTGAACTGAACTCTCTCTACCCTGCACCATGGAACAGCAGAATGTCTTACCCGGGTGTTCATTGAGATCCAGTCAGCCATCCACCTGGGAGTTCCTCGGGGTCGTTCCGTGCTGGTCAGGAGTGGTGGCATTTTGCTGTGTGTCACGCTGCACACGCTCATTGGTGACCGAGGTGTCCTGTGGGCCAGCTCCCAGTCCGCCTGTGCTTGGAGGCTCCTGTGGGTGGAGCGGGCGGCCGCCAGTGTTCTCAGCGCGCGCAGATGGGCACCCAGGCCCCGCAGTCCAGCGTCAGCAGTGGCCATGTCTTGTCTGCCTTGTGGACACAAGACATGCCCTTCCCAGAGTGCCTTTGAGCTCCTGTCTGTCGTGGGCACCCAGCAGCCCTCAAGGAGCGGGTTAGTGTTCTCGACCTCTCTTTACAGAGCAGTGAACCGTGGCTCAGAGAGTGGGGCTTAGCCCTGGTTAACCCTGATCTCAGTGAGCTCGCCGGGGATTCTCAGCTTGGCTCCTTCCCTCTGGCTCCTCATGCTGGGGTCTGGGCAGGGCTGGGGGTTGTGGTTGCTGTCTCTGCCTCTGCCAGGTTCTCTGCGCTGGGCCCAGCTTTGTGGGATTCCTTGAGCTGCGAGGAGGTTCTTACCAGAGTGTTCTTTGCCAGTGAGCACTCCTGACTGGAGAGCAGGGTCCCTTTGGGGCCGAGCTGCTTGGCTGGGGTGGGGGGCAGTCCACCGCCAGCCTCGTGCAGCACCGGGAGGGAGGTGCCCCTCTCTGCGGCGCGTTGGCTGTGCCTGGCAAGGCCTTCCGGAGCATCGCCTCACGCGGCGCCAGGGAGGCCTGTTGAATTTGGGATCCTTTCTCTCGCTGACTGAAGCCTTAGACAGCAGGATGGTATCCTGACCATAGAAGGCCTGGCTGTGATCCTGATTCCGGAGCTCAGCCATCCTGTATCATCTTGTCTGCCTCCAGTTAGAGCTGGGCCTCTTCATTCAGTACATTGTTAATTCAGGTTTACTCACAGAAAAGGGAATAGTATTTGGAAAGGGTCTTGGAGGGTTTATTTTATGATCTGATGACCCTTAGTTGGGAAAACTGTGTGTCTTCTGTGTTCTTTAATCATAAAACTGCTAATAGCATGCTCGGTCTGAGTCGGCTTGAGTGCTTTGTGTAGATTAACTCATTAAATCCTCCTGGCAAGCCTGGAAGTTCTGGTTCTCCTTATCCCTGCTATTAGGTGAAGAGTCTGAGCCGCAGAGAGGTGACATAACACGTTCAAGGTCAGATGGCTAGTGAGGAGCGGAGCTGGGGTCTGGCCTGGCAGAGTGCAGCTTTGAATAGTTTGGAGGTAACTTTTCTTCTTGTATCTGTAAACTTGTTTGTCTGAGGTGGTGACTATTAATACGTGAGAGGTTTGGGTGGTTTAGTAAGTCATGGTTAAGCGTCTGGGACAGTTTACTGTTGTGATCTCATGGCGTTACTTTCTTCCTCAGCAGGTCTGTAGGTAGAAATTTGGAACTCCTCGGAGCCAAGACACTTTGAAAGCATCTAGTTGCGATTGCTTCAGTATGGGGTGTGGGGTGTGTAGTCCTTGGCTGCGGGCGTGGAGTGACAGGCTCCCCCCTCAGGCTGAAAGACTGACTCTCATCACGCCAACCATGAGTCTAGCTTCAGACTTCCAAGCTTGTTCTTCATGTGAAATTCTTGCTTAGTGTGCACTTTATCCTTTTTAAAGAGATAAAGATACAGAGATAAGAAAGAAAGATCCAAAGGGATCCTAGGAACTTCAGGCAACCCCGCTCCCCTGCGTCCCCTCCCCTGCTTCCTGGCGCTGACTCAGGTGCTGTTTGCTTTGCTCGTCTTGGTCCCCGGGGCTCAGGTAGGATTGGACACCTGGTCAGTGCTAAGTGAATATCTGTTAGGATGAACAGATAAGTCACTTTCCATTGTAAAGTTTTTTTTTTTTTTTAATAATTTTATTCATTTTTGGCTGCGCTGGGTCTTCAGTGCCACTTGGGCTTTTCTCTGGCTGTGGTGAGCGGGGCCTGCTCTCTTGTTGGGGAGCACGGGTGGGCTGTCTTTTTGCGGAGCGTGGCTCTAGCGCGTGCGCACTTCAGCAGGTGTAGCATGCGGGTACTGGAGCGCAGACTCAGTAGTTGTGGCACATGGGCTCAGCTGCTCTGCAGCATGTGGGAGCTCCCCAGGTCAGGATCGACCCTGTGTCTCCTGCATTGGCCGGTGGATTCTTCACCACTGAGCTGCTAGGGAAGCCCCATTGTAAAGTGTGTTAAACTACATTTCAAAATGGAGGAGGAGAAACCATGAGTCTCTCGTCCTGACACAACTTCTCTGCACGCTTGCCATGGTGCCTGGAGCTGGTGCGTGGTCGCCCGCTCCGCTTCCTCCTCTGCCCGGGGCAGTCACGTCCTGCTGCCAGGTAATTAAGGTCTGGGGTGTGCTTTAAAAACACATGGCTCTGTATTTTAAAAACCAGCTTCCATTCACCCGGTGGTTGGTCTCCTAAGGATTAGGGAAGTTGTCGCCTGCAACTTGGGAAGAGGTGCCGTTGTCTGGTGTAGGAGACTTGATGGAAGCTGGAAAAGAAACCTGAGGGTCATTGTTTTCCTTTCCTCCAAATTTATTTGCATTTTCATCTATTTGTCAATCAAATAGTTGTCACATTTAGCAGTTTTGAATGTGGGATACTGGGTTTGTTTTTCAGTGTTTGTTTGTTTATTTGACTTGCGGGGTGGGGGGCGGGTTTAGTTGCGACGTGTGGGATCTAGTTCTCTGACCAGAGATGGAACCTGGGCCCCTGTACTGGAAGTGTGGAGGCTCAGCGCCTGGACCACCAGGGAAGTCCCTGGATTCTGGATATTTCGATGCTCATATTTTCCTAAACTCCCTTAGTGGTTGATAGTGTCATTAAATTAAACCTTGATGTGTTTTTGTGGATATGAAAATTAATTCATCTCAAATTAATTTTTCCTTTAGAGATTCTACCTCTTAAGAGGAGACTGCTGAACTCAATCCTCAAAGAAATTGAAAATCCTGTGTTCTTATATACACATTGCTGTAAAACTAAATATACAGAAAATGCCCGGTTTATGGACAATGCTTTTCCAAGTTCATTTGGAAGTCGGTTGTTTGAGACTTGGGCTTGTCTTCTGTTAGGGATGCTCATGTGCTGTCCTGGGCCTGCCCAGAAACGGTGGGCCCTCGGGTGCCACCTGCTAACTCGGTCACGTGACCCGATGATGGTACAGGACACGGTGTGACCGTGTTTCCAGAGACATCACAGGTGCTGGATGTTGGTGGCACCGGCTCTTCAGGCTAAGTTCAGTTGAGAACAGCCATCCGTCCTTGTCCGCCGTGGAGCAGAGCCACAGGCTCCACTTCGTGCATTTCCAGAAGTCAAAGAGGGGAGTAGAGGGGTCCCGTCCTGTGTGGGTTAGAGGGTGCTGGTACCGGGCAGTGGGGGAGCGGGGATGGGGGTTGCAGCCCCTGGCAGGGAGCTCCAGCCTTCCCTCAGTGGGAGATGCTTCACTCAGGGCGCGCCGCGTGTGTCAGGAAGGCCTGCAGTCACAACTTGTGGTGACGCTGCGCTGTCAGGATCCGGTGGAGAGCTGTGTTCTTGAGGACTTGTGACCAGGGCGGAGGAGGCTGGGGGACAGGGTGCTGGAGCTTTAAATTTCTCCTGAGATTTACATTTCAGAAGCTGTTGAGTAATCAGATGTATTTGTTTACCATAATTTAGGGTCACCAATTGGGTGGCGGGCTGATGGAGCTGTGTTGGATGGGAGTGGCTCACCCAAGGCCCTGGGCGCCCTGGGCAGTGCTGTCTCCACAGGGCGCAGGGCCTGTGGGCTGGGAGGAGGTCCTCATGAGCCTGACCCCCGCCCCGGGCCAGAGCTGGTGAGAGTCCTCCAGACCTCAGTGAGGACTCTCAGAGTTCCTTCTCAGTAGCTTAATTATCACCTCGAAATGTTACAAAATCAACCCTTTAGAGTAACAGGGGTAGTACAGATAAACATTTGGACTTTTCACACTGGGCGAGGGCTTTCTTCGTAGGCTTATTCATTTTATAGTTGATGCTTTTAAATGCTTTAAAAGGTAACATTGCGATCATCATTTTACTGCTGAATTGAAACTGTTCATTAAAACATACCCATACCAGCGAGTTATGACTTCAGGGAGAGAAAGCAGGAGCCCTGAGCTGTCCCTATGGACGGTGCTCCGTCAGCGCGGCCCCGAGAGGCAGTCTCGCGCTGAGGCACTTCGCTGGGGCACTGTGTCTGAGGCAGGAAGGAAGTTGCAGAATTCCACGAAGGAGAAAGGCTGGCAGTGACAGGTCCTTGTGTCACCATGCCCGTGGTGCTGGCGCAGAGCGGGAGCTTCTGGGGCGCATCCAGAGCTGCCGTGGTCTGGTGGCCGGCATCTGCTGCCCAGGGCTGATGTGTGACCCCACAGTGGGGTTTGCCCGGCATCAGACTCGGGTGCAGGAGGTGCCTGGACCCTACGGGAAACCCCATCTCAGGCTTCCCCCTTGAGGTTTGAGGTGCCCAGAGGGTGCCAGACGTGGCCAGAGGAGGGGGTTTCAGGGATCCTGAGGTCTTGCCTGGCATCCAGAGGTCCTGTCTGGAGGTGGCCCGTCCCGAGGGTCAAGCGGACAACTGTGAGTCTAGAGCCGCTCTGCCCCCGGGCCTTGCATTCCCCGGTCCTCTCCCTGAAGTTTCCTCGCCTCCTCAGGTCTTTGTCAAAGGTCACCTTCCCAGTGGGGGTGCCTCTGGTCGTTACATTTGTACCCCTCCTGTCTTCCTTCCCTGCTGTATTTTCTCACAGGGATTTATCACCATTTGGGACACTGGGTTTTACCTGGCTTTTGTTTTTTGGGGGTCAGCCTGCCTCCACTAGAACATGGGCCTCTTGAGGGCATGGGCTTAGTTCTTTGCTGTATCTCCAGTGCCTTGGGCAGTGCATGGTGCAGAGTAGGTGCTCAGTGAATGTTTGTTAATGAAGTAGATAAAAATGTGTTTAAAAAAATATTATTTATTCAACTGCTCCAGGTATTAGTCGTGGATCTTTGTTGCAGCATGCAGGATCTTTAGTTTTGGCATACCGATTCTTAGTTGCAGCATGTGGAATCTAGTTCCCTGACCCGGTATTGATCCCAGGCCCCCTGCATAGGGAGTACTCCGTCTTAGCCACTGGCTCACCAGGGAAGCCCCTGAAACTGTGTGGTCTTGAGGACACTGCATTTACCTTAAGTCCCTGAAGCGCCTGTGAAGTGCTAGTGGTGGCCCTGCTGTTTCTGATAAAGCCTGTGGGGGAGAAAGGCAGGTGTGTGTTTTTTTGTCTGTGTGTGTGTGTGTCTGTGTATTACATCATCTATTATTGCCATTTCAGAATGACTGGGTTTTCTTTCTGACTCATAAAGGCCGCTGAATCTGAATTTTGAGTCTCAAACATTAGAGGAAAGTGAAACTCTACCTGTGTGATGCGTGGTTAGTTACTTTTGCATCTTGCTTTGTGTGTGTGTCTCCCTGCAAGCTGTTGCAGCACCCCGAGCCACTGTCAGCCTCCTGGGACCTGCGGCAGCACTCCCCTCTCCTCCCCGCTCCCTCTAGCTTGCTCCCCCAGTCCCTCACTGCCACACCCCGGCCCCCCAAACGCTTCCACCTGTGCCCAGCTGCCTGCACACTCTCCTTGGTGAGTACTGGGTGTGAACGCGGGCCTGTCACTTCCTCTCCCTTAGGATGTGGCTCCCTAGAGGTAGGGACCACGTCTGCCTGGGCCTTTGCTAGCAGTGGCCATGTTTGTTGAGTCTTTGGCTTAATAATGTAGTTCATTTACCTCCTTTAAGAAACAGTGATGAGCAGAATGAGTGCATATATTTTTATGAAATAATAGAAGGTGTTGGAGAAGAGGATGTCCTTAGGGAAGTCACTGAGGCACTGTTGGCGGGGTGCGATCACGGTCTCTGAGCTCCGCGGCATGCTGGAGCGGGCCTGCTGTTCGGGGGTGAGGGTGCAGAGGTTCGGGGGCGGTGGCAGGCTTCTGGTATTTGAAGCCGGGACGTGCTTCTGTCCGGGTGAGGTGGCTGGTGCGTGTACAGACCCGGCGTCCTGTGCCCACCCCGCAGCCTGGCCCCAGGGTCACCTTTCCACCTGCCGGCAGCTCCAGCGCACACGGTTTCTCTGTTCCGACTCCAGTCAAGCCTTCTGCTTCAGTGCCCACCAGACTGAAGTGGGCGCAGCTTAGCTCTGGCTCCAGAACCTTCTGCAGCTGTCCAGAGCATGCCTACAGCTGCAGCCAGCTTCCAATGACAGAAGACTTACTAGTTTATGTTAGTTTATGTGGTGTGTGTCCTTCAAGAGTGGCCTGTCAGCTCCTGCCTTCAAACCTCTCATTGAAGTTGTGCTTTGGGGCTGGGAGCTTGCCAGAGTTCAGTGCTTGTGAGAATAAGCGTCAGCCTCAAGGGCCTTGATGTTTACTGGTGGGAAAACCCTGGGCTCCAGCCTTTGTCTCGTGACCAGCTTGTGGGGGATACAGGTGGCCGGAGCGTCTTCCAAGGCACTCACTGCGGACCGGTGTTGAGGAGGACCTGAACGGATTTCCTCCAGCATGACCCTCTGCTCCTTCCCTGTCATTGCCCGGCCAGGGGCGCTCCGTGTCACAGGTCTGGAGGCAGGTCCAACTGTCGAGATGGCTTGATCTTCAGCACTCCTCGTGATTTCTGTGTGTCCTCCAGATGTGCTGCCACCTGGAGGGAGGCTGCATGTGGGGTCTGTGTCACTGAGGTCAGGAGCAGACCTCTGTGTTCTGTGCTCTCCTTCGAGAACCTGTTCTGGAGAAACTGCTCTGATGGAGAGGAAGCACTCAGGAGCATGTCCGTGTCAGCTAGAGTCTCATTAGACACACCTGTCTTTGTCTTTGGAGGCTGCCTCCGTGGGCTGGACGTGTGTTCATTTCGCATCCAGGAGGCTGCAGCTGAAGAGTGCGACCCTTGACAGGTGTTCCTGAAGCCGACAGAAGCCGCGTTTACCATGTGAGCCTCCCCGGGCTGCTGACGCCAGGGCCGTCTGTCCTTGCTCTAGCTGGCTTGAGGGTGGTCGTCCCACCAGGTATTGTCCCCGTGCGTGCAGACACCCGGGGCCCGCCACCACACCCCACCTCCAGTGCCTCGCCTTGGGGCTGTCCCTCGCCTGGGCTGAGACCCCATGTGCGACCCACGTGGGCACCGTTGCTGGAATAGTCACTGGGTCCAGAAGCATGTCTGTAAAATTACCTTTTTCAGGTCCATGAATCAACTCATCACATTTTATTATCTAAAAACTTCATGTTTGAAGTTTTACTAAGTAGTTCATGTGTCAGTTTTGAATCAAAAGCAATGTTTGCCACTGTCCGGTGCATTTCCCGTTGTCTCCTCGAGCCTTGCTTGGTGGGAGGTGGGCGCTGAGGTGAGGTCAGTAACCGGGTGGGACCCGTGGTGCTCCCCCTGCCCCCCTCCCGTTGGGCAGCAGTGACTCCGCTGGGGGTGGAGCCGCCAGTCTGAAGCAGTGCCTGGGGTGGCGCTGCTGGAGTGCCGGCTCTTTCCTCCCCCGTCTCGTGGAGTCCCTTTGGGTCCCACAGCCCTGCTGTGCCTCAGTCCTGGGCCTGGGAGTTTGCACTTGGGATGACCCGCGGGCGCAGGGAGTGCTTACGCCTTGGCTGTGTCTGGGAAGCCCGTGAGGTGCTCGGTGCCCTACTGGGCACAGCCTGGGGTCATCAGGCCCCTGGCCTGGATGCTGAGCACAGCCCGGGCCTGTCTTGGTTCCTGATGGACCTCGGCATGGTGACTGTGACCTCCTCCCTACTTCCCACTGCCCTGGAGGACAGAAAGTTCCAGCTGATATCCAGGGGAAGCTACTGAATTTGATTACACTTCTGTTAGCTTCCCTGGTGGCTCAGGGGTAAAGAACTTGTCTGCAGTGCAGCAGACACAAGCGACATGGGTTCGATCCCTGGGTCAGGAAGATCCCCTGGAGGAGGGCGTGGCAACCCACTCCAGTATACTTGCCTGGAGAATCCTGGGGACAGAGGAGCCTGGCGGACTGTAGTCCGTGGTGTCACAAAGGGTCGCACACGACTGAGCAGCTAAACACATCTGTTAAGATTGTATGCTTTGTTTATAGGGACAAACCCTTAAGGTACTGGCTGAACCACAGAGCTGAGTCCAGCCCTCGGGACCTCTCCCGAGATGGAGGGTTTATGAAGCACATCAGGCACACTAGACTTACTGTGAGCCTTAGTGTGTCCATGGAGATAGCAGTTTTCCAGAAGGAACCAGTCGCCTCAGGCTCCCATTCCAGCTAGAGAGCCCGCACTGCTGGTCATGTTTGTGCTGTCAGCTACATTTAAAAAGGCAGGTTCTCTTAGATAGTCTTTACAAAGCTTGCTAGTCACAGTCTCCTAGTGTTTCATTGATTCTGTGCGTTGAGTTAATTCCTTCATATTTGTGTACCTTGCCCGAAGTGAAAATGAAGCCTGCCCATCCCAGCTGGGGTGCAGCTCTGGAGCTGGCATGTGGTGTGTCTTCTGGGGTGACCTGCCTGAGCCAGCCTTCCCTGGCCTGGCCTGCCCCACCGGGGATGGCCCAGGCTCCTGCCTTCCTTGCCATCCGCTGCCTCACTTCTCCTCCTCTGTGCTCATCACGTTCGGGTCACAGGATGTTCCATCTAGATGTGTTTCTTACTTGCTTGGCTTTTGTGCATCTTAAGATGAGCGTCTGTCTCCATCAGCTTTTTCTCTTGTGGTTGAGCTGTCGCACTCTGCACACTGTTGGTTACTGTGTCCGCCTGTCCAGCCTTTTTTGGTGCACTTCCTGTAGGACTCTGGCTTCTTTATAGTTCCCTGCATCTCTCTTCCCTGTATTAATGGAGAGAAAATTTTTATCTAGCGTTTCTGAACAAACATAGTTTGAGCAAACTGAGGGAAGCCCGCGTGCTTCATTACAGGGGGTTGCAAAGAGTCAGACACGACTGAGTGACTGAAAAACAACAATATACTTATAAGAAACAACTTTGGCCACACTCCTTTACGTATTTAAATTAATACAATTAAGTGTTCAGTTGTCTTCAGCCTGCTTTTGTGTTACCGTGTTGATGTACTTCTTACCACCTACCTGTGTGTGTTGTTGCAGTCTCGATTTTCCCCAGTTTCAGCTTATTCTTAATGGCTGTATTTAGGTTTGCAGGGACACAGCGTGGCCAGTAACAACCCCTACCCGCCAGCTTCCCTGCCTTTTCCTCCTACACAGACAGCCTCCTTTTCAGACGTAGCAGAGGATCACAGCCCATGTTGACAGCCTTCTTCCTGTTCCAACATGTGGAGCCAAGTGCTCTCCTGGGTCTTTTAAAGGGCAGGACTGTTAGGAACAAATCTGGGTGCTCTGAGTTCATTCCGTGTTGTTCCACAACAGTCTGGTGATGAGTAGGCCCATGATGTCACTGCTGGAATGCTTTAGGCTTAGACTGGAAAGGCTTTTCTTTTTAATGGTTGTGGGCACAACTTTTGTGTATTTCTGATTTAACTTCACTATCTAAAATTCCTTCCTTAATGGCCATCTAAATTTTAACTGTATGTCCGTCCACCTCTCATAAGTGTTTTTGTGTATCCCACTGGTGAAAGTTTTATCGTCACTTTGTTGACGGGTCACCGTATCGCTGTCCAGAACCATTTTAGTAGCAGCACGGGTTCATGGTCCCAGCCACAGCTATATGGGTCGGCTTGTCCTGTATGGGTTGGCATAGTCCTGCCAGCCTTTGGTGTCTCTGTGTTGTAAACATACTTAATCATTCTTCTTATCTAGTAATTCATCCTCCCAGCCTCTCGCCATAGTTAAAAATGTGTGCCACGGTCTCTGGCGCTCTCGCTTGTATTTGAGACACACATTTTCACAACTCTGAGCTACTTGAGTTTTTTTGGTGCCTATTCTTGTGTTAAAAAACAGTCTTGATGGTTTATGGATTCGAATGAGATCTTATATATAAGTTTATGTAGTCATTTGTGATACAGCTATTTTTATAACAGCTTATTGAGATATTCATATACTGTATAATCCACCCATTTAAAATGTGTAATTCAGTGGTTTTAGTGTATTTATGAGGTTATATGTCTCCACTTTCCAATTCCAGGACATCCTCATCATTCCAGAAAGAAACCCCTGACCATCAGCAGCCACTCTGTTCTCCCCTCCTGCCAGCCGCTGACAACCACCAATTTTCCTTTCTTTGTAGATCTGCCTCATCTGGACATTTCATACAGATGGAATCACACAATATGTGGCTTTTGTGTCAGGCCCTTTTCACATCCCATAGTGTTTGCATGTTCATCTGGTTTGTAGAGTATATCAGTACTTCCTTTTTATGGCTGAGTGTTCAGTTTTTTTTATAGCTGCAGTGCATTTTGTTTATTCATTTATCTGTTGATTGTCCTTTCCAACCCTTTTAGTTATCTATAATGCTGCTGTGAACATGCTTGTACAAGATTTGTGTGGACCTGTGTTTTCATTTCTAGGAGTGGGATTGCTCAGTTGTATGGTACCTGTTTCCTTTTGAGGAACTGTTGTAATGTTTTCTGATGTGGTTGCCCCATTTGACATCCTACCAGCAGTGTGAGGGTTCCAACTTCTGTGTGTCTCCATCAACACTTGTTATCTCTTTGATCCTGGTATGTGTGAAATGGAATCTCACTGTGGCTTTGACTTGCATTTCTGTAGTAGCTAATGATGTTGAACCTCTTTTCAGGTACTTTTTGGCCATTTGTATGGTTTTTTCCTTGTTTACTCAGATTTGTTGACTGTTTTTAAATTGTGTTTTGTTTCGTTTTTAATTGAATTGTTTGAGTTCTTTATATAGTCTGAATACAAGTCCGTTATCAGATAGATGGTTTGTAAATATTTTCTCCCATTCTTTGGGTGGTTCTTTGCCTTTGAAGCACAGAAGTTTTAAATTTTGATCAAGTCCCTTTGATCTGTTTCTTCTTTTGTTCCTGTGCTTTTGGTTTCATATCTAAGAAACCATTGCCAAGATCATAAAGATTTACTCCTATATTTTCTTCTAAGAGTTTTCTAGTTTTATTTCTTACAGGTAGATCTTTGATCCATTTGAGTTAAATTTTGATGTGGGAAAGGCAGCCACTTTTGTTTTTCTGCGTGTGGATGTCCAGTACCATTGGCAGAAAAAGGCTTTTTCCCCTTGAAGGGTCTTGGCACCCTTCTCAAAGATTGGCCATAGACTTAGGAGTTTACTTCTAGACTGTTCCATTCCCCAATGTGTGTATCATTATACAGTACCACACTGTCTTGATTACTATAGCTTTGTAATGAATTTGGAAATCAGGTAGTGTGAGTCCTCCAGTTTTGTTCTTTTTTTTTTGAGATTGTTTGGCTATTCTGGATTCCTTGAATTTCCATAAGAATTTTAGAATCATCTTGTCAGTTTCTGCAAGGAAGCCGGCTTCTTTTAATAGGGATTGCAAATTTTAAAACCTTGTTAGGTTTTAAAATTTATTTAAATAACTAAAAAAACATACAACTCTTTAATTGATTTGGAGGTAACTTGGGTGTGCAGTGAGCATTTTGGCTCTGAATCAGTTACTTTTTCAAGATGTTAAGCATTATTCCACTGCTGTTCTTTCTGAGCGGCTCATTTCTTCTCCATCAGCTGTGCCTTGCATGCGCAGCGGCAGCTCTTGGACTCTTCTTTGCGTTCAGTCACTCTCCCTGTTCCGGGACCGCTGAGGTGCCCTCCCTGTTCAGCTGTGGGACACAGTCTTTCGCTGCCCTTTCTGTCCAAGCCCTGGTGCCTTTTGTGAGTCTCGCCTGGTATCGCGTGTGGGTGGGTGAGCAGGGAGGAGTTCTGGGAAGGGAGACCCTGAGGTCACAGGGTTTGGACCAGCTTGCTCTGTGACAGGCCACAGAATGCATTTAGGCCAGGCCCTGTGGTGGGAAGGCCAGCTGAGCGGGGCTGGGGGCGCTGGGGGCGTACGCAGTGCTGAGGGAGAGGGTGCAGGCGGGGGGGTCTGTGGGCACGCAGACGGGGCAGGGCGAGGTTTCAGCGGGACGAGACTTCTGAGTAGAGGGCCATGGCCTGGGCTGCACGTCTGAGCGCTGGACGGCCTGCCCTGTGCTTGGTGGGGGCTCAGCGACTTGAGTTCATACGTTCAGAAAAGTGAGCCGCCTTGAACCTTACCTCTTTTTTCCTGTGTCCCCCAGTATGACACGGTTCCCATTCAGTCCAGCGTGGTGTTATGCTCCTGCCCATCCCCATCAATGGTGAGGACCCAGACTGAGTCCAGCACGGCCCCCGGCGTTCCCAGCGGGGGGAGCAGGCAGGGCCCTGCCATGGACGGCACCGCGGCCCAGCCCCGGGCGAGCGCCAGCGCTCTGCAGCACGCCGCGCAGCCCCCGCAGCCCCGGAAGAAACGGCCCGAGGACTTCAAGTTCGGGAAGATTCTCGGTGAAGGCTCGTTTTCAACAGTGAGTACACGCCGCTGCCGTTTGTCGGATGAGGGTGTTCTCCTTGGGAGCACTGGCCTTTCTCGGACACGGAGCTGGGCGCCGAGATGCTGTGGTGGCGCTCCACCCCAGAAGAGCGTCTCGGGCCCCTTGGGGACTCGTCTCCTGCAGTGACGGTGACTTGGGGCTGGCTGCCACCAGGCAGATCAGATGGTTAACATATCTAAGCTCTGATTTTTGTAGGTGAAAGCTTTAAAAGGCATTTCATGATCTTGTTTTTAATTTTCTAAAGAAATTTTATTCTTGTCAGGCATCGGCAACTGACATTTCATATCATTGTGTCCTATTGGCAAGACCCTGGGAGTTTTCCTTAGATTGAATGTCAGTATTGGTGTCAGTGTCTGTTCATAGTTGTTGGGAGACATTCAGTTCGGTTCAGTCGCTCAGTTGTGTCCAACTCTTTGCGACCCCATAGATCGCAGCACGCCAGGCCTCCCTGTCCATCACCAACTCCCAGATTTACTCAAACTCATGTCCATCGAGTCGGTGATGCCATCCAACTATCTCATCCTCTGTCGTCCCCTTCTCCTCCTGCCTTCAGTCTTTCCCAGCATCAGGGTCTTTTCAAATGGGAAACATTGAACAACCTTTATTATTTCTGTTGTTTTTAAAATGTATGTAAAAAGTACACACTTGATGCTTGCTCGAGTTGCAGCCCACGACCTGCTAGCTTCCAGATCTTTGTGTCCTCAGTTTCATGAACAGAAGCATTATCACAGCACTGTTGAGTCACACTTGCGGTACATTCTTTTTGTTTTCTGAGAGAGTTGACCTGTCTTGTAGTATTTTTCCTCTTCAAGCAAAGATATGAAGGTGCAAAGCAGCTGTTTGCTGAGGAGGAGGCCTTATGAGCTGTGGTGGGGCAGGAGGCTCGCTGCAGGCACAGGGAGGCCAGAACCGCGGTCCCCCAGCTGGCGTGGGGTCTTGTCTCCTGTGCCTTCATGAGAGACAGGCCCCTGCCGCCTGCCCTGGTCTCCTCACGGCAGCAGAGATCCTGAATAATGAGACTTCCCTGCCTGGCCTTTCTGTGAAGAAACCTTGTATGAAATTTGTTTTCCTTTTCTCTTTTTCCATTTGTGAAATATTTCAAAATACAAAAAACATGACATACTACAGCTCACCCATGCTCCCAATATAATTTTAATTGTTAATTTTTGCTCTGTTTACATTTTTAATTTAGATTTTTTTATTGGCAGTATTTAAGTTATGAAAGAATTCAGTCCTCATGATAAAAACCTTCAACTTTGAGGATCTGCTCCAGTAGCTCTCGTACTCACAGGTTCTTTCAGAAAGAGAAAAACTTTTGGAAAGAACCTTGGATGTTTTGCAGTTACTTGCATGAGTCCAGTAAAAGAAGCAGGGTTCTTTCCTTCTCTCAGCTGTCCCTCACAGGATGTTTATGTTGCCTGGAAAATGAGGACATGTTTGTGACGTCCCCCCAGTGTCCCTGGGTTTCCACCGTGGGTGAAAGTGTGTGCCATCTGTTCTGGATGCAGAGAAGCCCCAGGCTCTTTTCTGGCACTGCTGGGAGTCCTGCAGCCTGGGGTCTCCAATTCCATCTGCTCCCCACAGGTTTCTCCCACCACTCTTGCAGCAAGTCTCTAGGGCGGGAGTGGAGGAGAAGAGGCGGCTCCCAGGGTGGATCCTGGGCGGACCCTCCCTGGGGTGGAGCTGGTGCTGGCGAGGGGAAGCCTGGTCCCCTGCCCGCAGCTCCCTGAGGGTGCTCCTGCCGTCAGCTTGGGCCGCGTGGACGGACATAGGAAACCTGCATGGAATGTGTGGAGTTCACACGACAGAAAGATGACACAGTGTCTCCTTCAGATAGGGTTCCATTAAATGTTAGCACTCGAGCCGTGCCCTTCCTCTTTCTCTCCTTACCTGGCCAGTGTGTGCTGCTGTCAGCCTTGCGTGGGTCCGTAACCTCGAGGAGGCCGGCTCTTCACCAGCCCCTCTCCTTATGCTCTAGCACCTGAAGGTAGTCTAGGGTTCCTCTTCCACAGAGATCCTTCCCGTCTTCCCACCTGAGCACACGTAATCCAGCCTTGCTCTTACTGAGTGCAGAGCGTCACACAGTGCCCAGGGTCACTTGTGATGAACTGGAGGGATTCTGTGATGGGGTAGAACTCACAGCCCTGGAGTAGGCGGGTTTCCATTTGCTCGTGGGTCCTCCGCCGTTCCCTGCAGGTGTCGCAGGAGAGGAGTTGGCACCGGATGCTGGTGGTGGGGGCCGCCCCCACTCACTGCCTGGGGGCCATTGGGCACTGGGAGGTTGTTGCTCAGGTTGTGCCCAGGTGTGTGTGGGAAGGTCTCTTCTGTTGTGTGGGGCCCCACCAGTGCTCCGTCCCCGGGGTTGAGGGTCAGTTGAGGGTCAGGCGGGGCTGTGCCAGGAGAGGGCACAGCCGGGGGGTGGTGCTGGCACGCTGGAGGTGGCTCTGCCTCCCTTTCCCGCACCCTCCAGGCAGGTGTGGGATTTATAGCATCTGCGGGGGGCATCAAGTGAAATGGATGGTAACTGTTATTGGTAAAAGCCCAAATTCAGGGCAGCCTTTTGCAGTGAGCATGTACCAGGGACATACCCATGGAGTTACCTTTTGAAGGAATTCCCAATACCCACTTTGTGGAGGTATCTTGCTGCTGCTTCCCACAGTTTGGGATGGTTACGCCAGTGCTAAGGTGTTTGTGAATATATATCTCACCACATCGAGGAACATTAGCAGATGTTGAGGACCCTTCTGGAAACATGTGAGGAACATCTGTTCCTTTACCTGTGAGAACACGTTATCTTAGTCACTGACCGTTTGTCCGCACAGGGCCGAGAGTGTGTCAAGAGGAATTTCAGAGGGGGCGGGGTAGTCCTTGTGGTTGGTTGCAGGGTGACTCGTGAGACTCTGTGCCCTAGTTACATTGGTTGTTTTTTCTCCTTTTTCCCCCTTTTCTTTCCAAACCAGGTTGTCCTGGCCCGAGAACTGGCAACCTCAAGGGAATATGCTAGTAAGTAACTAACTCCAGCGAGCTAGGCTGCTCAGTGTCTAGGAAGCAGGAACAGCGCCCCGGCCCGCCCTCGCAGGGCTCTGCGCTGGTCTCGGGGGACAGGATGCTATTGGTCTTAGAGATCACAAAGCTGGTGGGTGTGTTTTGTGAAACACTTTAATTTGTATCTGATAGTTTATGTATTGTGTCTTTAGTGTTTTCTTACCATTTCCAATTGCAGTAACTTGCTTTCTCTCTTAAGTTAAAATTCTAGAGAAACGCCACATTATCAAAGAGAACAAAGTCCCGTATGTAACCAGAGAGCGAGACGTGATGTCGCGGCTGGATCATCCCTTCTTTGTTAAACTTTACTTCACGTTTCAGGATGATGAAAAGCTGTGTATCCTTTGAACAGTCAAAGCCTCTGAAATGCCATGCCAGCAATCGCTTATTGTTTTGGAACCATGACTGGTTTTGTTTTCAGAAGTAGCCCCTTCTCTGGAAAGCAAAGGGTAGCAAGCATATTCTAGATACAGATGAATTCACATCACTTGCTTTGGGACCCCTGGGACTGCAGACAGTCACTGAAGTCGAACATTGCTTCAAGGGAGATCATCACAGCCGCTTTTGAGGTTTTCTGTTGGTAAGCTTCATAGTTCAAGAACTGTTTCAATGCTGATGTTGCTAGACCTTTATTGAAAGGCGTTCCCCCCCATTCCTTTTAAGCAGTGTCCGTGCAGTGTCTATCAGGTGTCACATCCTGTGCGCAGAGCAGGGACGTGAGCGAGAAGGGTCATGGGCATCCAGGGAGCCTGGGAGGTGGGCCCCACTCTGCCCTCCCTGGCCTGGGGCTCTGGGGTTTGGGTGGAAGGGGCATCTTCCCCAGGCTCAGCTGCCAGGTGAGAACTTCAGGGAGCGACCCCCAGAAACCCAGAACCTTTCTCCCTGCCTCTGGGGCTGTCCTCCCTGAGCCAGGTCCTCTCTAGCCCTCCGTCCTTCCCTCCCTGCCCCTCTGTCCAGGGCTGTGCTCCCTGCTTCTCCAGCTGCTTCTCTGGCAGGGATGGCACACCCTGCCGATTCTTCACTTAATTTCGGGGCATCCCCTGAACCGGTTCCCTGACTTGTGCTCTAACCCCTGAGCACTGTCATTTTTCTTGCTCCTTTGCTCGGGGTTGGGGAGCCCTGTCTATGCTCTCAGCTTGTCGAGCCGGCCCGTGCTCCCTGCTCCCAGCCCCTCTCCTGCAGCTGTTCTTCCAAACCTAGCCTTTCCTGGCCCCCGGCTGCCCGGAGACGCTGTCTGAGCCCCAGCAGCAGCTCGATGCGGGAGGTCACTCAGGTTTAAACCTTGTTCAGGCTTAAACCTCAGTCTGTGCATCTGCTCTCTTTCTTCTGCCCTTGGGTCACCAGAGCCCCTTCTCCGCCCTCCTCCCCACCTCGGGGTGGGCCTGTCCCAAACCCCCTCCCCTCCCGCCCTCCTCTCCACTCTCCACCTTCTGGGTTAAAACTTGTCTTGATCCTGTTTCCCCTTTCACACCACTTTCTGGCTCTTTCAGCCATCAGTTGAATGTTCTTTTGTTCATTGAGAAGGCCTTGTTGAGTGCCGGGGTGGGAACACGCTGGTGTGTCAGGTGAGGGCTCTGCCTTGGGGGGGCTTGCATTTCCCTGCAGAGTTAGATCTACACGGATGATTCCTGGCTGTGTGTAGGAATCAGGCCAGTGGGAGTGTTGGAGCTGCTGTTTTAGTGGTCGGAGGAGAGGACGTCAGCCAGAGGCCTGGACAGAGCAGGGGCAGGTGTGGGTTGGTTGGGGGGGCGCCGGGCCCACGAGACTGGAGTCCCAGCAAGAGTTCTGGGTTTTCTTCTGAGTGTGGTGCGGAGCCCAGCGGGGTCTGGAGCAGCCGCCTCACGCTCTCGCCTGGGCTGCTGCTGGGAGGAGGCTCTTGGGAGGGGGCTGGGAGGCCGGGGCCTCGGAACCTGTGCACATCGCTCCCGCACCTGACATGCATGCTGGTGCCTGCCGCTTGAGACCCCGAGGTCAGGTCGGTGTGCAGACTGGGGGGCTTGAGGGCCGGAGTGGACCCAGCAGGGCAGAGCTCCAGAGAGTGGAGACAGCAGATCCCAGGGCCACGGCCGACTGGTTCCAGTGAGGGTGCTGGCTGCCCGGCCGGACAATGCCAGGTAGGCCAGTACTAGGGCACAGGCCTGAATTGTGGATCGGCCCCCAGGGAGGTGTGGAGAGTGCAGTCTGGGTGGGGCGCGAGTCTTGAGAGGGGCGAGCAGGCCCAGCTGGTTTTCCTGGGGTGCTCTCAAGGGGACCGGTGAAGGGGTCCAGCGACCACGGCCTGCGGGGCAGGGACCCCTGCGGGCTTGCTTGCGGTGTCACAGCGGGTGCACCTCCACCTGGCCTTAGCATCACCCACCCCGCCTGCGTGCTGCCCGAGGCCTCCTGAGGACGGCGGAGCGTCCCTCAGCCTGCTCTGGGTCTCACCTCTGAGGCCGCCTTGACCCCTTGCTCCTCGTGCTCCTCTCTGAGCCTGGGGGCCTCTCCAGGCCAGTTTTCTGGAGTCCCAGGCCTGGGCTTCCAGCAGGGTCCCTGGAGAATGTGTCTTGTTGGCTGGGAGGCTCTGGCAGGTTGCGCACTGACATCGTCTTCTCCCAAGGTTGCAAGCAGTGGGAGCAGGCCCTCAGAGGCTGGGTGAGGGAGCTTGCTGTCTGATTTCAGACGGGACTGGCCAGAGTAATGCAGGCAAAGGGAACTCTCGGTCTGTCCAGTGATATCTGTTGCTCTTGACCTTTTAAGACCCCTTTGAAAGCCTGTGGAGATTGCAGGGGCTCACTTACCTCTGACAGGAGCGAGACCTGGCGGACTTGTACCTTACTCAAAATCTTTTGTGGCGCACAGTGTGTTGAAAGAGAAAGCAAAGGAGACAGTCTGCCTGAAGCAGAGCCCCAGCGTGCATGGCATCCTCCCTGTAGCCGTGATGTGCCTGCTGGGGTGAACGGTGCCTCCTGCAACTGCAGGGTATCCCCCCTGCCCCCCGGGACAGACATGGCAGGACCTGGAGACACCCCTGCCACAGCCTGAGAGCAGGCAGGTCGGTCCTCGAGGGGACTCCTGGGCTCTGGCAGCCTTTTTGCCCTCTGGAGGTTCAGCTTGACTGACTCAGTCCCTGCTCCCAGGAGAGGCTGAGCTCAGGGCAGCCTGCCCTCCCTCCCTGGGTGAGGGGCAGGGCTGGGCGCTAGAGCCAGACGGCCAGGGTGCCTTTCCTCCAGCAGGGGTGAAGCTGGAGGGACTTCAGGACTGTTGCCGGGCCAGCCTGCGTTTTTCCTCCGCCGCCCCCTACCCGCGCTTGGTGTCCTCTTCCAGCTTGGGAACAGGAATGGTGCACTAGACCTCAGGAAGCTGCGCTCCAGGCTGTGTGACCTTGAGTCAGTTGCTTAGCTTCTCTGGGCTGGGTTCGCCTGCAAAGTGCTGGCATTGGGCCCAGCAGGCTCTCCAGCTCTGCCACGTGCCTGTGCTCCTCATCCCAGGAATTCCCCTGTTGCCGGTGAGAGAGCAGCCTTGTCTCCTGCCCTGAGGCCTTCGCTGTGCTGGGGAGGAGGAGTGGAGCAGTGAGCTCTGAGAGTATTCCTGGGGAATGAGGAACGTTTGTGGGCAGAGAGAACACGGACTTGGAGCCGTGATCCTCAGCATTTGTCGTGTTTAGAATCGTCGATCACTAGCTCCCTGGCTGGACAGAGAACTCAGGGTGTCCTTCACACAGGAAACAGGAACTCAGGGACTGGGCAGATAAGGGGCAAAACCTGTGAAGCCGGAAGAGGCCCCGTGGCCGTGGCCGAGCCTCTCACCGGGGCTGCTGGTCTCTGGGAGACCGCGCTCCTGAGTGGGGGAGGCACCGTGGCCAGTCCGGGGCAAGTGGGACCTCTGCTCAGAGTTGGCTGGGCTGGAGTCTGCAGGCCACTGGAGGCTGGCCATGGGTGCTGGCCTTTCCCGAGGAGGGGTTGGAGCAAGGCGAGGAGGGAGGGGGCCCTGACTGAGGCCCTTTGCTTTCCCTGGAAGTAAGGTTGGTTTTCCGCTTCGGCTGCCTGTTGCACGTTGTTCTAATTGGAAAGGCTTGGGTGGCCTCGGAGGGGGCTCGCTCAGAAAACAGCTTCGAGCAGCTTCGGTTGCTGGTCTTTTCCCTCCTGGCCTTGTCCTTCCTGCACCGCAGTGTCAGGCACCTTCCTCTGTGGGCGATGCAGGGCTTGGCGAACAGAAACCAGATGGAACACCTTGACTACAGGCCACCCCCTGCCCCCGGAGCCATTGCTCAGGGTGGGCGAGGCCTTGGGTCACCCTGCCCCTGGTGGCCTGTAGCTTCCATTAAGAGGCACTGTGTTCCGTGCTTCCAGGAGGAAGCAGTTCTATGGGATCTGTCACTTGTTTCAGCCTTTAGTCCACTTTGAAAAAGGGAGAAGAGAAGCAAAACAGCACACTGCGGTGTCCAAGGGAAGGGAAGAAGACTGGGCTCCTCGAGTCCCCTGGGGGGCCGATAGAGTCAGAGTTAGTGAGACAGCATTTCTCCCATAGAACTTCTCACTTCACACATGCCGGGAGCCTACTTTTGAGGAGCCTTTCCATGACTTGGCTCCACACAGCCTGAGGTGCGAGGCTGGCGCAGGCTGTGAGGGTGGAAGCTCTGCCCACATCTCCAGCGGCTCCCTTCACAGAGCCCACAGGGGTCTTCTGGGAATGGGCGTCCGGAAGGGGCACTTGGCCAAGAGGCCGGTGTTTCTGTGCTGTTGGTGAGAACCCCCGGAGGCCTGTCGTGGAGCCAGCCCTGGGGATCCCTCCAGACCCAGCTCCGCAGGTCTGTGTGGGGCCTGGCTGGGGGCCGGGCAGCTATCTCTGGCCACAGGTACCTTCAGTTTTCATTAATTTAAAAAAATTGCTACTGGGGTGCTAAGATTAGTTTAAAAGAATGACTTTTTGCTGTCTTCCTTAACCATGCAATGTTTAGATTTTGGCCTTAGTTATGCCAAAAATGGAGAACTACTTAAATACATTCGGAAAATCGGTTCATTCGATGAGACATGCACCCGATTTTACACGGCCGAGATGGTGTCTGCCCTGGAGTACTTGCACGGCAAGGGTGTCATTCACAGGTACCGAGCCGGGCTGCTGGCTGCTCCCCGTGCCCGTGGCCAGCTCCCAGCGCTCTCCTGGGGGTGGGCCGCCTCCCTGTGGAAACCCAGAAGCGGGCCCCTCTCCCTGACGCTGAGACCGCGGACCTGACATCCCAGGTGAAACTGGCCGGATGTCTCTTTAGCCAGGCTAGTGATTCTTTTAGCCATCTTGGCTGCTGCTTTTACTTTATCAGATTCTGTATGTACTTACTTCTGGTCTCATTTTCCAGTAGTCAAATTGAAAGTATTCATTTGAGCTTTTTTTTTCCCTTACAGATTTTTTTTTTTTTTTGGTGGTGGTAGTGGTAGTGAAATACACATAACATAAAAATTTATCATTTAATCTTTTTCCCCCTCCCTGTTTTATTGAGAAGTAGTTGACATCCCAAGTTTAAGGTATGCGTTGTGATGGTTTTATTCACATTTATTGTGTAATGATACCACAGGAAGTTTAAAGGCTCTTTATAAACATGAGAGATTATACTTCAGTTAAAAGTTTATTAAAATGATAGATGCAGTTATGAAATGATTGATTTGAATGTCCTCACTGGATACAGTTGATATTGTTCAGTGCTAACTTTAGACTTGCATTCTTGGTCGTTAGTCTATATAAAGATTATAGGTATTAACCAGTTCATTTTGTTTATAGCTAAGTTTGGAGTACGTAATGTTACTGTTTCAAATATTTCATGTCAAGTGTGAAAAATCTGCCTTCACAGGGACCTGAAACCAGAAAATATTTTGTTAAATGAAGACATGCACATCCAGATCACAGATTTTGGAACAGCGAAAGTGTTATCCCCAGAGAGTAAACAAGGTGTGTGTTTCATTTCCTGCAGACCCTGCTCTGTGCTTCAGATCAAAAACCTCCTAGAAACCGGTGGAGTGCCCTGTGCTCATCATTAGTGACAGTTGTTTGTAGTACCTGTGTTATTGTAAAGGAGGTGCTTGCCTGTTCATCAGGGAAGCCCCTGCCTCCGGGCGGCTCTAGCAGAGGGCCTGGTTGGTGAGGGCCTGGTCTAGTGGCGGCCGGGAGGAGGCTTCCCCAGCACCCGTGGTTGGTCGGTCTTCCTGGCCTTGAGTGCTGCTGGGTCCCCAGGCGCTTTCTGCAGCTTGTCACAGGGCCTCAGCCGCCTGCCGTGCCTCAACCTCCCAGTTATCTTCTTGGGAGGTGCTGGGTGCTTCATCTGTTCTGGTCTCCCTACAGGGGCGTGGGCTCAGTGCGGTCAGCTCCTGTTGGCACTGTGGGTTCTCCAGGGCAGGGGAAAACACATTCACGATGCCCACTGTCTGCCTGTCTCCTGTGTGCAAATGCCAGGGGTGGTGGCCCCAGCATGCCGATCACCCATTCTGTAAGGTCACAGAGTGAGTGGGGGCTGGCTTTCCCTGCTGGTCCAGTGCGCATTCATCACTGCAGACCCTCCTAACCACTGCCCCTCTCTGCTGTTTCCTAGCTGGGTTATGTGCCGTGACAGTTGCTGACAGCCTGCCTGGGGTAGAGGAGAGCCTGGATGTCTTAGCTAGCCAGGGGCATCTCGGTCAGGGTGGGGGGTGCAGGCGTCTTTCAGCCCTGCAGGTGTGTGTTGACTGGAAATGGTAAACTTCGAAGTATACAGAATGGCAGTTTAACTCTGAAAACTGTGTTCAGGTGTTGAGGTAGAGAGAGAGAACATAAAGTTCCGTGTAGTGAGGTTGCAGGAAGCTCAAGGCCCCTGTGTGAATTAATAAATGACCCTGAAAATGAACCTGGGGTGTGGGGCCAGGTGTGACGGTCAGAGCTCCCCTGACCTGAGAAGCTGCTGCAGGGACCCCCATGTAGGGCCTGTGCTTCTGCTGGGGCTCATGGGTACCTGAGACAAGAACCTTGGGGGAGTGGGGACAGACATCCTGGGGTGGGTAGAGGGTTTGCTGGTGGAAGGAAGGTTCAGACAGAAGCCTCCACTTTGCTGCCGCTGCTCTTTTTATCTGTAGCTTCTTGGCATCTCTGTTTTTTCCCCTTGTGTCTTTTGAAGAAACCAGGTCATTTGTCTTGCAGAGCTTCCCAGAGTTTGTTGATGGCACCTCTGTGGAGTCCTGTAGCGTGCTCCTTTCCCCTCTGTACTTCTTGAAAGTCAGGAGTTGGATGTGGCTGCTTGATGACATTCAGGCTCAGTCCTTTCACACCTGCTGCTGGTGTGCGTAGCATGTTCTTCATTTGGGAGCATGTAACATCCAGTCATCTCTCCCTCTGTGACATCAGCAGCCCCTTATAGCTGCAATGGCCTAGATCTATCGGTTCATTAGCGAAGGCAGAGTGATCGTAGCCCAGTTCTTTCATTCTGGAGCTGGAATTCTTTCAAGAGAAACTTCTCCTTTGCCACTATTTGGTTAACTAGTGACATTGATTGTAAAGGAAAAGCCGGATAAATGCCCGCTTCTTTCCCCTTTATTTACAGCTTTTGAAAAGTGTGAATTGGTTCACTGTCCTGATGACTAGTTCATCAAAAACATTATTACCCCACCTCACACCGTACACAGAAGTTAACTTGGATAGATCAGAGATCTGAATGTAGGAGCTAAAATGATTACACTCTTGGAAGAAGGCATTGGAATAAATCTCCATGACCTTGGGTGACGTAGTGGTTCCTTAGATACAATACCAAAAGTATAAGCAGCAGAACAAGTTTTAAAACTTTGGTGCTTCAATACATTAAGAAAGTGAAAAAGACAACCCGTGGGGTTGAAGAGGAAAAAAATTTTCAGCTCCCATATCTGATAAGGGACTTGTACTCAGAATCTATGAAGACTTTGTAACAACAAAAAAATTTTGATGGGTCTGAGTAGAGATTTTCTCCAAAGAAGATAAACAAATGGCTGATAAACACATGAAAAGATGCTCAATATCACTCATTACTAGAGAAATGCAAATCAAAACTACAATGAGATAGCACCTCACACCAGTCAGAATGACCTGATCATCAAGAAGTCTACAAACAATAAATGCAGGAGAGGGTGTGGAGAAAAGGGAACGCTCTTACACTGTTGGTGGGAATGTAAACTGAACAGCCACTATGAAAGATGGTACGGAGATTCCTTAAAAAACTAGGAATAAAACCACCATATGACCCAGCAATCCCACTCCTAGGCATATACCCTGAGGAGATCAAAATTGAAAAAGACACATGTACATCCCGTTCATTGCAACACTATTTAAAATAGCTAGAACATGGAAGCAACCTAGATGTCCATTGACAGATAAATAGATAAAGAAGTTGTGGTACATATACATAGTGGAATATTACTCAGCCATAAAAAGGAATGCCTTTGAGTCAGTTCTAATGAGGTGGATGAACCTAGAGCCTATTATACAGAGTGAAATAAGTCAGAGAAAGATAAATATTGTATTCAAACACACATATATGGGATCTAGAAAAATGGTACTGAAGAATTTATTTACAGGGCAGCAGTGGAGAAACAGATATAGAGAATAGACTTATGGGGAGAGGGGAGGAGAGGGTGAGATGTATGGAGAGAATTAATAGGGAAACTTACATTACCATATGTAAAATAGATAGCCTATGGGAATTTGCTGAATGACTCAGAAAACTCAAACAGGGGCTGTGTATCAACCTAGAGGGTTGGGATGGGGCAGGAGATGGGAGGGAGGTTCAAAAGGGAGGGGATGTATGTATACCTTTGGCTGATTCATGTCAGGGTTTGACAGAAGACAACAAAATTCTGTAAAGCAGTTATCTTTCAATTAAAAAAATTATTAAAAGCATTTAGAAGGGAAAAGGAAAAAAAAGAAAATACATAAAAGGAAAGAAATAAGAGCAGAAATCAGTGAAATTGGAAAAAAAAAAAAAACTGTATAGAAATTTAACAGAGCCAAAGTCCAGAGGGAAAGAGGCTGAGTGGTCTGGGGATGTCAAATGTGAGGACTGTGGGTCTGAGAGGGAAGAATGCCCCTCAGTGTTACCAGGTCTTTGTGGAAACACCCAGTCCCTTGGGGGTCTTTTTGACACTGACATTTTGCCTCAGTACAGAGTTGGGAGGCTGGTATTATTTTAACGGCATTTGAAATTTAAAAATGTTGGCATAATCTTATGTTGTGCCTGTCACTTTTCTATGCTTCCATTAGCTCTTTCTGCCATTCACCACCCTTAAGACCTTCTCTATTTCTCACCACCATTGCCTTTGCTGGCTCGCAGCAATATACAGTACACACCTATGAAGATTTTACTCAGGACGCAGTACCTGTAGGGCTGGACTTGGGCTTGATACAAGGTCTCCAGGAGAGCCATTTCTGGAAGAGAGGGCTCCCTGTTCTTGCTTCAGTTTAATATGTTGAAATTTGCAAATTCCATGCTTACTTGTAAGAATGTCAGTTACAATTTAGTCTATAGGAAATGACCATTTGATCAATAAATTTTTGCTTTTAATTATAAAAAAGGTGGAAAAGGACAACCCATGGGGTTGAGGAGGGAAAAAAAATTTCAGCTTCTGTATCCGTTAAGAGACTTGTACCCACGATATATAAAGAACTCATAACCAAAAAAAAAAAAATTGTTTTTTAATGGGTCTGAATAGATATTTTCTCCAAAGAAGAGAAACAAGGGGCTGATAAACACATGAAAAGATGCTCAAGATCCTTAGGGAAATGCAACTCAAAACTACAGTGAGACACCACTCCACACCCACTAGGATAATTGTGGTCGAAAAGACCATAAGAAGTGTTAGCAAGGTTGGGGAGAAATTGCAGCCCTCATATTCTGCAGATGGGGTTGTCAAATGATGCAGCGGCTTTGGAAAAGTCTGGCAGTTCCTTAAAAGGTTAAGCATAGTTATGTTGTAATCGACAGTTCAGCGTCTAGTTAATATATCCAAGAGAACTGAAAGACGTTTATATAAAAGGTTGTACACTGGTGCTCATAGCAGCTTAGTTTGTAATAACCAATGAGTGGAAACAGCTCAGGTGTCCATCAACTGACGGATGGATAGACAAAGTGTGGCTCTCTGTCCAGTGCAGTGTCACTTAGCCTTGGAAGGGGTGCAGTTCTCATACAGGCTGCAGCCTTGGTGTGCTTGAGTGACAGCCAGTGGGGGTCAGGGTGGGGCTTGTGTTGCGTGGACAGGTCGGTTTGGGAGTGCTGCTGTCTTAACAGTGTTGTCTTCTGACCCTTCACTGTGGAATGTCTTTCTGTATATAGCTTCTGTAATTTCAAAAATTTTTTGTAGTTTTTGGTATTATAAGCTTTGTGCTTCTTTCGTTAAAGTTATTCCTAAGAATTTTTTATTTTACTTTTGAGGTTATTGTAAATGCAGTTGTTTCCTTAATTTTCAGATTTTTCATTGAGAGTGTTTAGGAATATGGTTTACCTTTTTGGTATACTGATCTTATGTCCTGCGGCCTGGATGGACTTGTGTATTACTTCTGATAGTTTTCGAGCAACTTCCTGGGGACCTTTTATGTATAAGATGGTGTCATCTGTCATTAGAGATAGTTTTACTTCCTTTGCAGCCAGGATGCCTTTTGCTTCATGTTCTTTCCTGCTTTGACCCTCCCATTGACTAGTGAGAGCAGGCATCCTTGTCTTGTTACTGATCTTAGGGGGAGAGTTTTCAGTCTTTGACTGTTGATGTTCACCACTGAGTGTGACGTTCCTTGCGGGTTTTTCATGGAGTCTTTCTCAGGTTGAGGATGCTCCCTTACTGTTCCTAGTTTGTTTTGTAATTCATCATGAATGAATATTGAATTTTGTTAGATGCTTTTAATGCATTTCTTGATCAAGTTGTCATGTGGTTTTTGTTCTCTATTCATTTCTTTGTGGCTGTGCTGGGTCTTTGTTGCTATGCATGGGCTTTCTCTAGTTGTGGCAGGTGGGGGCTACTCTGCGTGGCGGTGCACAAGCTTCTCATTGCATTGGCTTCTCGTTTCAGAGCAAGGGCTCTCGGCATGCGGGCCTCAGTAGTTGGGGCGCATGGGCTTGGTTGGTTGCCCCGCAGCATGTGAGATTGTCCTGGGCCGGGGGTTGAACCTGCGTCTCCTGCCTTGGCAGGTGGATTCTCAACCACTGGACCACCAAGGACGTCCTTGTCCTATATTCTAATGATATGATGTCATAAACTGATTGGCTTTTAACGTGCTGAACCACCCTTGCATTTGCAAGATAAATCCCACTTGGTCATGGTGCACACTCCTTTTTATGTGTTGTTTGTCTTCTGTCCTAGGGCTAATAAGCACATTTTATGGAGTGTTTGCTTTGCCTCCTGTGTGGGTTCATGGGTGAGGCAGCGGCAGTCTGCACTTTTGGCTTTGGAGAGAGTGTGGGTGTCTTCGGACCTCAGCAGCACGTCCGGTCCCTCTACCCCCACTGGCACCGTGGGGTCCGACTTGCAGATCTGTGGTGGCCAGAGTGGTTCCCAGCCCAGGGTACTGGACAGGTGTTTTGAATCGCTTGGAGGGTGGAGATGAGAACCCAGCTGAAACCCTCCTCCTTTGGCCTGACCCTGTGGCCCTGGGGAAGTGGTTCTGGGCCTGGTCTCCAGGGCCTGGGGGAGTTTGCCCTCTGGCTGATCTCTGAACTTCCAGGGGAGGTAACTAGATTACCTCTGTGGTTTGCTCATGCGCTCTCGGGCTCTTACCTGAGTTGCAGATAGAAACCTGCTATTTGTGAAGCTGGAGAGGAGAACAGTCCTTGTTTTCACTAACCTTTCAGTGAAATGGAACATTTTTTTCAGTTATGAAGGTGGGAGCAGACGTCTGTCAGTAGAAACCACAGATGTTTGCGTGTCCTGTCCCGGTCAGCACAGAGTCCTGGTCTGTTGTTTGTGCTCACCGCTGGCTCTTGTTAGTGCATTAAAAAAAAAAAACACCAGACACTGGTACTTTATGCATTTATTACTTTAATATTTTGATAACTTTCATTATGTATATAGTCTTATATATTTTACTTTATATTTTCAGAACATCATTCTGAGGACAGGAGTTCTTTTCCATACTGTGGAGGAGTGATTCATCTCTAGACTAGTGAAAGAGCTCCTTTCCCGGGGGGTGACTCAGTACACCCCCAGGGTCTTGGAGTCCCTTTAAGAAGGTGGGGCTCCTGGGAAGAGGAAGCAGCAAGGGAGGCAGGAGACAAGCAGACGTAGGCCCAGAAAACTTAGCGCAGTGGCAGCAACAGCAGCACGGTCCAGTGCCATCGCAATTTGCTCTTTAAAGCCCTGCTGTGCAGTGGGGGGGTGTGTCCAGTCCACTTGTTTTGTGCAAAATGTAGCTATTGCAAAGCATCAATGCCTCTGCATACTTTGTGAAAGCCTGAATTATTTAATTATGTGTAATGCTTATCTTTTCATATAAAGTATATTTCTAGAGCTTTTTAATAGTAGCGTTAAAAAAAATAAATCGTAGAAGAAATGCAGGATTATTATGAAGAGCAGAAACACTGCCCGGGTGAAGTATCTTGTGCAGGCCCAGCCCCCAAAGGGTTGTGTTTTTGTCCTGCTGTCCGTGCTGACTTCATCCTGGAGGATCAGGTGCCAGAAGGGGAACTGTGGGGTCAGAGGGCAAACCTGCCTCTTCTCTGTGGCCTTTGATGTTTGTTGAAAAATTGCTCCCCAAAGTCACGTCATTTCACATTCCCACCAGTAGTGCTGCAAGGTCTTCCTCCTCACATCCTGGTCAGCACTGTGTATTTTCCTTCTCTCTCGTCGTTTCTGGTTTGATGGGCTGTCGAGTGTTCACTGACGTGTCTGATTCATTGTGAGGTTGAAGGGTTTCACTTGGCTTCGGCTCCTGCTGTGTTTTCTTCCTCTTGCAGTCATCTCCGAGCTCTTGGTGTATCCTGGTCCTGGCGGCTGCAGGAGAGTCCCTGGCCTTGGGGACCAGTCACAGGTCACAGGGCCCTAAGAAGCTGGATCCCTCTGCAGGACCGAGTGCCCCTTGGCCCCAGGAAGGCGCTGGGAGGGGGTGGGAGGGCTGTGGCCTGGGGGTGGGCCAGGAGGAAGAATCCCCAGCTCTCCTTTCTCCCCTGGGGAGGCCCTGGTGGTTCCAGGGCCTGGAGACCAAAGCCGGGAACAAAGCGGGAGGAGGCAGCAGGGTGGCCTTGTCTCTGTTCCTTAGCCTCTGCCTTTGGAGGTCGTTGGACGCAGGCAGGAGGTCGCCCCCATGGGAAGCCCTGCTGGGTGCCCACCCCAGGGATGGCAGGTGGGGAGCTGAGGGCCACTGTGGCCAGTGGGCAGCAGGCCATTGCATGCAGAAGTGGTGTGGCCATTGGCCCTGGGTGTTTTTACCTTTCCATTTTGGTATTAGGTTATTTGTACCTGTGTGCGGTGAAGACTCAAGCTGTGGGCAGACATAGCACGGGTCTGGCAGGTTTACCACAGGCAGCCGCACCCCATCAGGCTGTTTGAGGCAGCCCGAGCTGAGGCACCCAGGACAGAGCCTTCAGCCTGTGCGGGGGTGCAGCGTGGCCCCTGGACTGGAGCTCTGGGTGGAGCAGGTGGTGGGCTTCGAGAAGGAGACGAGAAGGTGCTCCCTGCCGTCCTGCCTCCCCAGCTTTAGAGCAGCCCCACACCAGGCCGGCTGCCCCTGTAGCGTGCGGGGCCGGAGCTCGTGTCTGAGAGAGCGCTGTTGCGGCCCCTGGGCCTGTGGGCTTGGAGAGGTCCTGGTGAGGGGCTGTCTGATGCCCCGTCAGTGTGCTTAGGTGCACCCCTGGCTTCTGTCCCCTTGGTGACGGCAGCCGCTTCCCACCCCTCTGTCCAGGAGCCATTTGTCCACAGCTGAGGCGGGGCCAGCAGGCGGGCCCCTCGCCCAGCACCCATTCCTGTCCTTGGCGTTGTCTGACTCCAGGTGAGCCTGCAGGGCCAGAGCCTTCTCAGTGGTTGGCATGTAATGTTGCGCCTGGCACACTTCCCAGCTCGGCTCAGGAAAAGGTGAACAGAGAGACTGGTAGTTTCTAGCCCAGGTTATTAAAGATGGTGAAGGAAAAGTCAGCTTGACCTCAGAGGGTCAGGCCAGCTGAAAGGGCCTGGTGTGTCTGGAGCCTGTGGTGTTGAGCTGGGCCCTGTTGCCATGCGGGGACCTGTTGGAGGGACCGGTGCCATGGGTGTCCCTGGGGACCCACCAGTGGGGTGACAGTACTTGATGGCGGGGCGCTCATAGGAATCCCCGGCCCCGTGTCCTCTGGCTGTGGGCAAGGCCAAGAGCGGCTGTTCATACCCATCACAGGCATGCCTCCGGGGTAGGGGCAGGGGGCGCATGCACTGGCTGTGCAGCTCTGTCAGGGCTGCTAGCTGGGGAGGAGCCCCAGGATCTCCTAGGGTGACGCAGCGTCTCGCCTCCTCACGGCCGTGATGAGTGGGTCCGGCACCAGACCCTGCAGGGCTGCAGTTGACCTTGGCAAGCCTTGCTGGCACAGTCTAGGACTAGAGGGGACAGAATGTTGGAAGGAGGATGGGCCGCCTGAGTCTTATTCCCCTTCTGGCCCCTTGGCCCCCTCAGCTATTGTTACGAGGAGGGGGTCTCCCTGCGGGGGGGGGGGGTGTCCAGTCCTGGCCACACGCTGCGTGTGTGTAAGGCTGGTTTAGGCACCCCAGCTCCAGCAGTGAGCAGATGGGAGCCCGTCTGCAAGGTGCTCCCAGCTGACAGTGCGCTGGGCAAGGGCCACTCCAGCGTGTGGGCGGGAGAAGGGCGGGTCAGAGGGCTGCCTGGAGTCAGGGCCACCTGGGAGCCTTGGGGCGGGGGTGGGCCCCAGAAGGGGATGTGGGGGTGGGGCCCCAACAAGTCCCACTCTCAGGAGGGTACAGGCGGATGGCTGGTGACCGCGGCGTCCTGAGAGGTGAACGCCGATGGCAGCATCCGCGGTGGAAGCGCTGTCTCAGCATGACCGTCTCCTCTCCCCTCTTCTCATCAGCCAGGGCCAACTCGTTTGTGGGAACAGCCCAGTATGTCTCTCCAGAGCTGCTCACAGAGAAATCGGCCTGTAAGAGGTAACCTGCTTTCCTCTGACCCATGCTTCTCTCTCCTCTAAAGTAGCTGATACTTCTTTCAGGTGAAATCAGTAGTTAAGAGAATGCCTTTCATGGCCTTTATCTAGCCGAGCCTCCTTTGGAAGAAGTTAGCATTTTTTTTAACCAGTATCTTTCCTTTGATAACCTGCTTGTTAACTTTATTATCACTGCTTATCCTGCCTGGGTGGTGGTTACTTTTATGCTCTGAGATTTGGTCTTGCTCCTGTAGGAACTGCTGACTGTGCAATGGGGAACAGCATGGCCAGCAGGTCTGTCTGATTGACTTGAGGCTTCCTGCCGTGGCCTGGAGCCCGGGGAGCCTTGGTGCCACCTCTGCTCAGGCCAGCTGCTGAGTGTGCCACGCTCTGCAGAGTGCAGGGTAGGCCCAGCCGGCCCTCCAGGAGCCAGGCCCGGTGGTGGCCACAGGTTGGAGGACCTGGACGGAGGCCTCAGTTGTGGAAATGAGAGGTGCGGGGGCTGGGATCCTGTTCCCAGAGGGACGTCCGGAGCGTGGAGAGGGTTGGCGACAGACAGTGGAGGTAAAGCAGGTGGGCGCCGATGGCCTGGGGCTGGGGGCATCTGGGAGGCTGTGTGGAGCAGGTGTGAGGCGGGCGAGGACGCAGAGGTGGCGGTAGGAGTGGGCCATCAGGTTTCGGGGACAGGTTCTGTGATGAGACCTTTTCGGCTCTTCCTGCCCTGGGCCAGGCCCTCAGCCTGCTGGTGCCATCGGAGCTGACAAGGGCCCAACGGCCAGTGTCTGCGCCCGTGGGCTGCACGGCCACCTTCTGACGCCGCGAGCCAATGCCAGAGGCAGCAGAGGTGAGGATGGTTCTGGGCACAGCAGCTGTTTCTGAGCCTGAAGGCTTTTCAGAAACTCAGGGAGTGGATGGACCCACAGGGCACAGGCATGATGGGCAGCAGGACGTTAGGAAAACTGGGCCGTCTTAGCAGTTGCTGGACTCTTTGCTGTTTGTTTTGTTTACTCAATCAGCATACTTGGAGCTCTTCCTGTGGCCAGACGCTGTTGTGGGCCAGGGCTTCCCCGTGGGGCAGTTCCGCCCACCAGGGGACTTCTGGTCTGGACAGTTCTGATGTCATACTTCACAGGGGGAGGCACTGGGTGGAGCCGGGGGTGCTGCCCAGCATCCTACAGTGTGAAGGATCCATCGAGGATGGCGGGTCCCAGACACCCCGAGGGCCCTGCTGAGGAGCCCTCCTCCAGGCGCACTCAGCCAGACTCTCCAGTGTGTCCCTGCTGGCCGGGAACTGGCTTTTCCTCTCGTTGGGGTCACTTGTAGAAAGAGGAAGCTCTCAGTGCTGATAGAGGAAGGTCTCCAGGCTCTGCTGAGGGAGAGGAGGGCACAGGATCGCTTGTCTGTGCGTTTAAACCTCTACAGGTACACGCAGGGCGTGGACAACTGGCTGTCTGTGGGGCAAGGGCTACACCAAGACCATGAGGGACATGCCAGTGGGTATCCTTTATGCTTTTAATTCTTAAAGGCATGTGATACTTAAAAGTAGTTAAGAATTTTTTTTTCCTGATTGTAAAAATGATACCTTTTCATTATAAAGAATTCATAGAAAATACGAAGACTTAAAAAAAGCAATTAATAGGGAGTTCCCTGGTGGTCTAGTGGTTAGGATTCAGCACTTGCGCTGCTGTGGCCCGGTTTCAGTCCTTGGTCGGGGAATGAGATTCCTTAAGGCGAGCAGTCAAAGCAAGAGCAAAGAAAACGCCCTCACAGTCCCCAGCCCACCTGCACTCACAGATTGGTGCGTCTGTCTCTCCAGCTCCTTTTTTCTCTGTGTTGGATATGTGTTTACACAGTTTTTGTGCAGCTGGAATCACACTGAATGACCAGTTTTGAATCACACTCCCTGCGATTAGCTGATGGACGTCTCCCATGTCCCTCACAGTGTTGCAGAAATCTCTTAAGAGCTGTCTGGTCTCCTCACCTATGACCTGGGTGTATCTCATCCAACTTCGCTGTGGTTCCTCCCATGTCGCGTCAGGCCGCGCCTCCTAAGGCCGGTCGCTGCGCTGCCCCGTGGTCTGCTTTGAATTTCAAGAATAGAGTGACTTGGTTGAACTGAGCATTTAAAAAAATCACTGGTGCATACTGCTTTCCAGAAATGCTCACTGGCTTCCCCTTTTAGTTTTCATCATATTAAAAAACATTAAAGATAAGACGCTTGTGGAAGGTTAGCCTGTAGCTGGTTCTGCTAGCAGTCTTGCTCCCTGTAGATGACCTGGGACAGCTAGGGAGGCAGCCCCCCGACACGCACACAGTCCGCCCCCCCGTCTCTGGACACCGTCACAGCACAAGGCCGATGCTTTTCTGTCGGCATTTGCTTGTGTAGCTCTGTCTCTTAACTACACCAGACAGCAGAGAATGCCAAGTGTTAAGAACTAGTTATTGAGAATGCACATTTGTTTTTAACATGCCTTCACCCCACCTGTGTGTTGTGACTCAGATTTCTGATCTGTGGCATTTTTAACTCATATCGAGTCCTTCATCTGCCTGCCGTGCTGGTGATACGGGTCCGAGGACAGAGCCTCCACTGAGGCCCCCAGCTCTGTAACTGGCCCGTTGTCTTGCCCACGACTTATGAGCTCGTCTTCGGAATGCCCGGTGTGGCCTTTTCCAGGAGATGCCTGTGTCCAGCACCCCATGAGCCTCGTACGTTTAGGGCTTGCGGGGCGGCAGCTGGCCATGCAGGGCCAGTTGCCTCTTGGTGCTTTCCTAGAGCTGAGTTGGGAATAGAATGCGGAACTTGCAGAGGAAATAAAGTATGCAAAGTAGTTCTCAACGAGGACTGTGATGCCCTGAGGGGAGGGCATGGGTGGGAGCAGGGCGGCCCCTCCAGGGTTCTTGCAGCTGGTTGTGGAAGCTCAGAGCCCCAGGGTGGCTTTCCGAGTGTGTGGTTGAAATGCTCACGAGGGGGGTGGGCTGTGCACCACGAGTCCAGGCCGGGGAAGAGAAGTGCTCTGTACGGGCCTGATAAGAACAGTGTCCGTGTCCTCCTGGCAATGGTGACTGAGGAGGGACTCTGAGCCTGTGCCCTCCCTGGCCCTGGAGGAGGGCTTTTCTGTCAGTGGCTACTGCCCTCAGGAGTGACCACTGCTCCCTGGTCAGGCCAGGCCAGGCCTGTGGGGGCGCTGGTTGCCCCCGAGGGAGGCACCTGGCCTGGCCCAGTGGCGCCTGTGGTGTGTGCTGGACCCTCTGGTCCCAGACCAGCAGGGAGGCATCCTCAAGGGGAGCCCAGAGCAAGTGAGGTTCCCACCGCACACTGACCTGGTTTTAAAGGAGAGGAAGGGGTGAGATGCTGACTCGGGTGGTGTGAACAGATGGAGGGACGTGAGCTCTGCTCACCGCTGAAGTGTTACAAATGTCACTCTTCTGTGTTTTCTCTTCCCGTAAAGTTCAGACCTTTGGGCACTTGGATGCATCATATACCAGCTTGTGGCAGGACTGCCTCCATTCCGAGCCGGGTAAGAGACCCTGCCCGGCTCTGGCCAGCCCTTCGCAGCAGCCTGATGGAGGGGAGAGGGCGGTCCTGGGGCGTGGGGTGGGCGCGTTGTGACGGCTCTTTAGTGACCGCGGTGGCTCTCTGTGGGCGAGGGAGCCGGCTGCACCTGGAGGGGTGCAACTCTGTCCTGGGATGGGCTGGGGTCTGTGTGCCCCCACCCAGAATGACGGCTTTTCTTGTTTTACAGAAACGAGTATCTTATATTTCAGAAGATCATTAAGTTGGAGTATGACTTCCCTGAAAAATTCTTTCCTAAGGCAAGAGATCTTGTGGAAAAACTTCTGGTAAATGTTTTGCATTTTCTTCTGGTGAGCTCATCCAGTAGCCACACCCTGAGTCCCTCTCATCTTGTGGTCAGAGGGGCTTTCCCTGGCAGCACCGTGTTTAATGAAGGGCGTTTGAGGGTAGATAATGGTTGTAGGCAGATGCGTGTCTTTAGTCTCTTCCTGTCAGGCCCTTTCAGTTTCCAGGTATCTGATTTTTGACCTTAGTGAGACAGGAAGTTACTCTAGCACTCTGCGGTTGCTCGCCAGCACACGCAGCACTTTAGATTGCGGGGCGCTGGGACTGGCTGTGCTGCGTGGCTGGTGGTGTCAGTTCCGCCCAGCGATGTTGGTGGGTGTCCGCCTTGGAGTCAGGTCTGCGAGGTGTCAGATGTCAGCACAGGGACCGGGTGCCCGGGAAGGGAGTGTCTGTGTGTTCTGGAAACTGCAGTGTCCTTCCCCTGGTGTGTGTTGGCTGCATACATTCCCTTTGCTTGATCTGGACGAGAGGGGTCCGTCTGCCCCTGCCCGCCTGGCCCTCTTGCTCTGTCCCCAGTGAGGGAGGCCTTCATCTTCCATGGGGCTGGGGGCAGTCAGATGCTGAGGTCCCTTGGAGCCCTCTGCATGAACTCTTCATTCTCTCACTGAAGCCAGTGAGTTCCTCTTTTTCTTGTTTTAGGATTTTAAGAGGATACTTGCCACTATTCATGAACTTTCAATGTCGTGATTTATTTTCACCTGTGTGAGGAGGGGCAGAGACTCCAGAAAAGTGAAAGGATTCCTGAGGGTGACTCCGTTGTCCACAGCCCTCCATGTCCTTCCAAGTTCCAAGAGACCCCAAGAATTGAGAACTGCTCAGAAGAGTTTCTTTTGGTCAGAATTGTGTTTTAACCCCAATGCTGACGTGTCTCAACTGCTGTTTCAGGTTTTAGATGCTACAAAACGATTGGGCTGTGAAGAAATGGAGGGGTATGGCCCTCTGAAAGCCCACCCGTTCTTTGAGTCCATCACGTGGGAGGACTTGCATCAGCAGACGCCCCCGAAGCTCACGGCTTACTTGCCGGCCATGTCGGAGGATGACGAGGACTGCTATGGCAACGTGAGCCGCCAGGGGCGTCCCTGGGGGTGGGATGGTGGCTGAAGCAAGAGCCCGTGGAGGTCCGTGGTGGAAGGCGGTGAACACTGTGGCCTCAGAGGTCCCCACTGGGACTGAAGAGGCTTCCGTCTGCCCCGAGCACAGAGTGCCAGGCCCTGAGCTGCGTGCGTCCCTTTCTCCTTTCCTCTAGTTAATTTTTGCTCAAAGGGATTGGCCTAGAGCCTGGGCACCAGTTCTGGTGGGCTTCTGTCTTTGGGTTTTGGCTGGTGTCTGTATAATTGTGTATCTGAAGACATTCTGGAATGCTCCCTGTATTTCCCAGAGCCCTGGGCACTGCTGCTTTGAGCGTTCAGGGGACGTAGCGTTGAGGATGGACGCTGGTTGCTGTCAGCTCTTCGCGCCCGACGCCAGGCCTGAGGGGTGGGCAGCAGAGGTCCTTGGTCTCCTTGGTTCCTTAACTCTCCTGGGGAAGGTTGTCATGTGCACTTTCAGATGTTTTTATTGTCAACCACAGTCCATTTTTCTGGTGAGATTTCTGTCATTGTGGCTTGTAACCAGTCATCATATATAGTGCTTCATCTCTGTTGACTGGGGAATTCTAGAGTTTATCTTAAAAGTCACTCACAGCTGAGTTAAAATTACAACAGGCATCGCCTCCTGGAGATCAAGAGCGCCTTTTCATGTCTTCCACACTGTTTAAAGCAGCACATCCCCCTTCTTTTGCCCTAAAATATCCTTTATGCTCAGACTCAAGGAGAGCCAGACGTGGGGCGTCATCTGTGCCCCCCTCTCTGGTCTGCTTCCCTGTCTCACTGGCTTCAGCTGTCCGCGGCCTTTGCACACGCAGAAGACTTCCTCCCTGGCCCTAGTGGCCGACCAGGCCCTTGAGCCCTGATGCTGGCATGGGCAGGGTCCCCAGGGCCTGTGGCAGGGGGGGTCCCACAGAGGGCCACACTCTGCTGGCTGGGCTCCAAGGGAGGAGTTGTCTCTGATCTCATTGCCCGGGGACCTTGGCTCCACAGGGCCTGTGTACACTTCTGCGTTGTCGTGTGCAGGCCCTCTGTCTGCTGTCTCATCGTGTTTACCAGGGTGAGAGCCCTGGTGTTGCCACCTTAATTCTGACCTGCAGGGCGGCATGGGACCCACGGAGGTCAGCAGGCCCAGGTCCTGGCTCTCCCCTTCCTATAGGTCAGGACTGAAGATAAGCGCCTCTTTCAAGGGTGAACAGCTTCTGAGGTTGCTGTCAGAAGCGGGGCGCAGGGCAGGCCGGGCCCAGCCTGAGGCTTGGTGTCCAGCTGTGTAGTGAGGAGAAGTCTGAGTGGCCCATACTGGTCAGGATACTCCAAGCGGGGCCACTGGTCGGCAGCTTGTCTCCCCAGGGCCTCGACCTTCAGGGTGTGGGCCACGGGGTTCCTTCCAGGGCAGGGGGCCAGGACCCTGGGGGCGGAGGGGAGCCAGGAGCCGGGTGCTGCACTCACTGCCTGTTCTCCCTGCAGTACGACAATCTCCTGAGCCAGTTCGGCTGCATGCAGGTGTCTGCGTCCTCCTCTTCTCACTCCCTGTCAGCCGTGGACGCGGGGCTGCCCCAGCGGGCGGGCAGCAACATCGAGCAGTACATCCACGACCTGGACACGAACTCCTTTGAACTGGACTTGCAGTTTTCTGAAGATGAGAAGAGGTTGTTGTTGGAGAAGCAGGCCAGCGGAAACCCTTGGTAAGGACACACAGGCGTGAGCAGCACCGCGGGTCCCGCCCTTTGTCCCCGCTGCCGTCAGGGCCCCGTCACGCGCAGCTGCCTTTTGCACATGAGGACCCAACCCTCGAAGCGCCGAACTGGAAGTGGGCGTTTGGAGCACTGGCTGGGGGCTGTGTGGGGTTGACCCCCCTGGGGCTCAGTGTGCCAGGCACGCCAGCAATGTGGTTGGACTGGGATTGGCTGTAATGTGAATAACCACCACCCCCTGGTGGAATGTTTAGGATGTCCCGAGTTTTTGCTGCTCCAGATGACCCTCTGCGCGTGGCTTTCCTCATTTGTGTCTTTCACGGTGCGCCCTGAAGTGGCGGGTGGGGGTGTGCCTGTTTAAGAAGTCGGTTCTCTGTGTCCACAGCGAATCTCCGTTTCCGGAGGGCCCGCCTGCCCTTGAGCGTCCGGCTGCTCTAGAAATGGGCCGTGTGAGCGGGCGCCTGTATTCTGGTTGGGGCATAGCTCTTCCATGTGTGTTGGCCACTTGTATTTATTTTTTGAGGTACTTTTGTGTTCTTTGATCCTTTTTGGGGGTACATTTTGCGTCTTTTGAAAATTGGCTTTTCAGCGCCATGGAAATGAAGAACTGTTCCTTGTTTATTTTGAGAAAGCGTTATTTTTCAGTTTATTTTTTCATTCTATTTGTGCATCATGTTTTTGGGAGGGGAAGTTGCAAATTCTTACAAAGTCAAACCAGTTGGTGTGTTTCTTTTCTGCTTTCCGTCTTGGTCCTGTTGAGAAGAGGTTCTCTGCCTGGACATTGTCTTCAAGCATTTTCATGGTTTCACCTTTTGCACGGGCAGAGAGGAGCCTTTGCGGGGCCAAGAGGAAGACCCTGAGTTCTCTGAATCATGGGAGGGAGGAATCCACTCCAGAGAAACTGGGCACAGCTGTATGAAACAGAAGCAAGACAGACGCTGCTTTCCCTGCTGTGGGGTGTGAGCAAATTGCCGTGTTGTGTCTGTGAACAGTATCATTGCTGTTTTGGTGCCCGAGAAGTTGCAGCAGCATCTGGAGACCAGTCACTCAGAATTTCAGAGATAAAGGAATGGAATGTTGTAAGTGACACGTGACAAGCTCTTTCCAACCCAGACATCGTGAAGCCCCTGGAGCGCCTTAGCCTCGAGTTAGGTGTGGCGGAGTGCTGGGAGTCCGGAGAGTCTCAGGCCACTGGCCCTGCTGACAGCCACTGGGGCCATGAGCATGGTCTGTGACTCACTGGATTAACAATGTGGCTGCTGACATGGGGAGAGAGTTGGTATCTCTGCCTCCACGTGGTCCTCTTCCCTTGCAGATGGACAGAACTCCAGTGGGACTGCACTTACTACTTTGCTGGCGTTTGTCTGGTGTTTGCCCCAGCTTGCCATCAAAGAAAGTGTTCTTTTACATTTTCCCTGTGTGCTTGGCAGGAAGCGCAGTGTGTGAGACAGTCTGTGTTGAGCACCTCTTTTGAATGTCACGATTTGTTCTGGAACAAATGTGTGGCCGTGTAGTGATGGTGCCAGAGCAGTTGTGGGCAGACCCGCCAGCCGCAGGGCCAGACCTTGCGGGAGGAGCCGGCTCTTAGAGCCACCGGTCACAGGCAGAGGAAGACAAGCAGGGAGGACACATCTGGGGAGTGTGCTGTGGAGCGGGTGAGAGGCCTGCAGAACGCCTCCTGCTGCCCCTGCCTCCAGGGCGAGACCGCTCAAGACGGGCTCTGTGTGCTGACCTCGCTGGGAGCTGGACGACTGGTCTGGTCCTGGACGCCCATTTCCGCTGGAAGGTCTGCCTGCCAGTTGGGGTTATTCACTCAGCTGTTCAACCAGTGTTCTTCTGGGAAATGAATGGAATGAGCCTGTAACTTCAGGGAAAACAACTGCTAGCATTTGTTACCAATGATAAAATCACAACCTTCAAGTGAAAATTAGAATTTGGGGAAGCTTTACCCGTCACTGTGAGCTCGACATCTTCCCAGTGCTTAAAAGACTTTTGAGGAGAAAGGTAGTGATGTTTGTGGATTTATTTGTTGATATCATAGAATGAAATTGGTCAGGATTCAGAAGATCTCCGTGACTAAGCGAACCAGTATTTTTCAGATGACCAGTTTTGGGTGCTGTCAGACCATGTCAGGGCGGAGGATCTAATCACAGCGCAAGGTGATGGGTGGGTTCTGATGTCATGGAGTATGAAAACTTCATTCCTGGGGATTTGGATTCCATGTGGCAGCTAACCTGTAAGAAACGACAGTCGGAGACTTCAGGTGTAGTGTCAAAGAAGATGCGCACAGATACCTGGGAGGCATTAAAGTGCTCCTCTGAGGTCTTTGTGCGCTTCAGCCTGGATGCCGCAGCACAGCAGAGTGAAGGCAGGACGGACAGGAAAACCCAGCTCCCTGTGGAGCCGGGTATTAGGGGGGGTTTGCAGAACATAGAGCAGCATTATGCGTCTCGTTAATTACCTTTGTTTTGAAAGAAGTTATTTTTAAAATTAAATCATTTATATTAATATGGGGTGGATTTATTTCATCTTTTAATGAGCTAAACGTTTGAAATCTGTTTTAATTTCTTACACATAAGCATCAACGCATCTGACCCAAATAAAGGAGAGCTCTTTGGGGTTTTCGTAAAGTTGAATGCATAAAGGGGCCTCACGCCCTGAAGGCTTCAGAGAGGGCACTTGGAGCGAGCTGGCCATGGCTGCCTGGCCCTCCCTCCCCTGCCTGGCAGCCTGGTGTGGGGGCCCCGCCGCGGGGCCTGTGGAGCCGTCTCGGGGCCGTGGCTGGCTGACAGTCCTCCTGCAGTGGCCCGGGCTCGCTGGTGGCCTTGAGGTGGGCCTTCTTAGGCTCTGGGTGAGGTGGGAGAAGGTGAGGAGGAGGGAGCTGGCTCTGGAGTCGGGAAAGGGGGGTTACCTGTCACCCCATGTGAAGTGACATGGGCAGCTGGCACCTGAGCGGTGGAAGCCGGAGGCTGTGGGGCGGTAGGCTGTGTTAAAGCCGCGGCCACACGCCGCCTACGTGCTGAGAGTCAGGTGTGTCTCTGACTTGGGTCTACATGCCTGCCAGAGAGGCGGTGCCAGCGCCGGGTGGGGCCTGGGGCGCTCCCCTCAGGAAAGTGGGGATTGACTTTCGGAAGTGAAAGATGAAAATGCTTCCTTAGTCCTTACACGTTTCAGGGTAGCCGACGGGTGGGTCAGCCGAGTGAGTGGGCTGCCGAGCTGTGGCTGCTGCCCAGCCCTCTGCGCGCTGCTCCTGGGCTCTCACTGCGGCCGCCGCATCCAGCCTGTGCCCAGCTCGGGCTGCTCCCGCCCTGCCCACCGTGGTTCTCCTGTCTCGGGAGAAACCGGGAGGGAGCATGGGGCCAGAGGCCCTGCGTCTGCAGGTTCACGGACGTGATGGTTCCTGCTGTGAGCGTGCGTGCTTCTCTTTGTTGTCTTTTCATCCTGAGGGTAAATTCCTGGGAGCTTTTCATCCTGAGGGTAAATTCCTGGGAGCGGGATTCCTGTGGTATTCCTGGGAGTCCCTCCCGCGGTCACAGTACCCCAGTGCACCCCAGGAGAATGCCAGAAGAGTAGGGCTCGGTTTCTTTGTTCAGAGCCATGGAGAATTTGGGGCCATTTCATTTTTGGGGAGAGTTTCCAGTCCGTGTCCTTTGCTCAGCTTTCTCTCGGGGTTTTAACCCTTCTATGCTGCTTTGTGTGCACTCTGTGGAGCACAGGTGTTGGCTCTCTGTAGGCTGTATTTGCGGAAGGTCTTCTCCAGCCTGTTTTCCTGTAAACTGTGGCTATTTCTGTAGTTAGAGGTTCCTTTTGTTCCCTTTATCGTGTCTGTTACTCTGTTTGGTGACTTGTTTTCAGCATAGAGAAGGGTCCCTCCCACCGAAGCTTGCCCACTGTCACCTGCTCTCTGGTCCTCCTCCTATGTGACCTCTTTATGCCGTCCCTGCTGAGGCTGCGGAGGCTGCTGCTGTCCATGCCTGTCTGGCTTCCCGGTGACCCGGCCCCTGCTGCCCAGTTAACTGCGGGCCTTGGCGGTGAGGTCCTTGACCAGCCTGGGACGAGACTGTACTCGGGGGACACACGCAGAGACACAGATGCACACACGCACACACACACCTGGGACAAGACTGTACTCGGGGGACACACAGAGACACAGATGCACACACACACACACCTGGGACAAGACTGTACTTGGGACACATACACACACATAACCCTGTTATCAGATCAGATAATCTGATCATCTCAAGTTGTTTTCAAAATCCACCTGGTGCTGTGTCAGTTTAACTGGTCTGGGTCCTTTGTCAGGGGGCCCTGGTTTAGTGGGCTCTGTGGAGTGGGTGTTATCTGGTGGGTTCAGTGGTGCAGACCTGGAGGCCAGTTAAACTCACAGGAGAACGTGGCCCCCCAGCCAGGCTGGTCTCTTCACCCATGTGCCAGTCCCAGGATGAGTCAGGGAAGTGGGTGGTCTGTTCACTTCTGTGGTAAGATCCTCACTGTGTGAGGGGACAAGTGTCTTATGCCTTTCACTGTTTCTACAGTAGAACCTTTAGACAGGAATTTCGGTCAAGTCAGACAAAACATAAAGCGGTAACGGCTAGCTTTAACCAAGAAGAGAATCTGCAGACACTAAGGTTCCAGGAGTCAAAGTGGCCGGTGCTTGTCACCAAGATGTTTTAAGTCAGAGTCTGTGATTGGGAGTTTTTCTTCTAAATTCCTGCCATGTTTGGGTGCAAGTACTTTGTTACTATTGATAGAAACACCAGGTGAGATGTTCTTAAACCAAGTTTCCAATTTGGCTCTTTCGGGATTTGTGATTCCAAAGAGCTCAGTGGTTTCTGAGTGCCGTGTCGGGGTCCCAGCTTAGCGCGGTGACGTGAGAACAGCAGTCTCTCTTTCACCCCAGCTTTGCTTCCAGGTGGTGAGCACATGTGTTCCTGCCATCTGCCTTCGCCTTCTCCTGTTGAGCAGACGCTGCTGAGGAGAGCCGAGGCTGGGGTCCTGCCAGCGCCTGTGGCCACGGGCTCAGGGGCAGGCGCGGTTCTGTGTGGTGTGAGCGCTGAGGCGCGTCTGCAGTTTCCTCCCCTCACTGGAGTGCGCTTGGGTCTCTGAAGGGAGAGGCTTGATTGAGGCAGAGTTCACAGTGCCGTCGGGGAGTTTGTTCTGAGGGAGGAGTTTGGAGAGTTTCTGACTCTGATATGAGTATCTGATCCTTGTTTTCTTCTTTTTATAGGCACCAGTTTGTAGAAAATAATTTAATACTAAAAATGGGTCCAGTAGACAAGCGGAAGGTAAGTTAAGAGTCCAGAGGTGTCTTCCTGAGCGTCCGTGTCTTCCTCCCATTCCTCCCTCTCAGAGATCGTCTCTGCATGTCAGCGCTGAAGATGGCCTCAGGCGCTCAGGGAGGCCTCTGAGAGCACACGGAGGCTGGGCAGACAGAAATTCGGCCTCTTGTTGCTGACTGGGGAGCCAGGGTTCTGATTTCTGCCCAGTGCTGGGGTTGGTCACTGAGGTCAAGGTTTCTGTCTGGTTGAGGAGCCTCTGTTTAAGTCCCAGCAATTTATTTATTACTTTATCAGGATTGTTTTTGAAAATCTTACTTTGTTTTATGAATTAATTAAATGGGTTAACGTGTCCAAAAATATCAGACTCTGCGCATGTTCTCTCTCTGCTGCTATGGGCCCTTGTCGGCTCAGGCTTCCCCACCCTGGGCTGCTCTGCCCCGAGAGCCTCTGTGAAGGCGGTGGGTGGGGGGGTCAGCATTCAGGACTCGGCCTTGGCGTGGAGCAGAGAGCCTGGGAAGCGGCAGGGCCTGGGTGCTGAGGGCAGGCACTGGGGGCCAGGGTGCGGCCCCGCCCGCGTGGCAGCCAGAGCAGGACGCCCCATCCTGCATGTCGGGTTCTGGCTCATGCCAGCAAGCGTAGTGCCGCCACTTCCATCTGACTCAGGGGCCTGGTCCTGGTCGGAGGAGGTGCGTCCACTCCTGTCCCAGGCCAGTGGGCAGGGGCTGGTGGTGGTCCCCATGCTGGAGCACCCCAACAGTCCAGCATCCGAGCAGCAGCGGGAGCGCCCAGCCTCCACTCTGAGCCTTAACGGGCAGTGTCCTTTCTTTCCTGTTGTCATTTGTACCAGGGTTTATTTGCACGGCGACGACAGTTGCTGCTCACGGAAGGGCCACACTTGTATTATGTGGATCCTGTCAACAAAGTCTTGAAAGGTGAAATTCCATGGTCACAGGAACTCCGACCAGAGGCCAAGAATTTTAAAACCTTCTTTGTACACACGGTGAGTTTGTCCCCATGGGCTCTCCCTCGCCGGGCACTCTGGCCTCTTTGCTTCCATCCAGAGCGGCCGAATGCTGTGGCCCAGCGGGGCAGGTGGAGTGGGGGGTCGTGGTCCCCCCTTCCCCATGCGCCAGGGATCCCAGTGTTCACGGCTCAGCTCAGAGTTGGGTCAGGAGACACCCATGCTTGTTCTCAGTTTCGGGGTGACCTCACCCCCAGGGAACTGCAGGTCCTCACCTGCACATTGACCCTCCTCACAAACATGGAAGGAAAACGCCCACCTGCTCTCGGGCTTCCTGGAGGTGCTTGTGGCCGCGGGAGCCGGCACCTTTGTTCGGTTTCTCACTACCGGGTGGGTGCCGGTCATGCTGGGACCCCTAGGGGAAGAGTCAGCGTGTCTCTCTCTGCAGCCGAACAGGACATATTACCTGATGGACCCCAGCGGGAACGCGCACAAGTGGTGCCGAAAGATCCAGGAGGTGTGGCGGCACAGGTACCAGAGCCACCCGGATGCCGCCGTGCAGTGACGCCGCTGCCCGCCCTCGCCGCAGGGCCATGCCCCGCACAGCCTGCCGCCTCCGGACGCTTCCAGACCACCTGCCGGCCATCTCAAGGGGGAGGCAGACGGCGGAACCTTGCAGCTTTTTTATTTAAAAGAAAAGAAGAAAAAAACGCCCAACCACACAAAGAACAAAACCAATAACGAAAAGGAATTCAGGGTCGCTTTGCTTGCTCTCTGTGCTGTGTGGAGCTCTCCACGCTCTGCTCGCCGTGGGGACCAGCGCCGTGCACGTCCGCCTGGCTCCCGCCCCGACTCGGGGACAGACTCGCGGCACCAACTCTCCACCACGGGCCTGTTACGCCCGTCCTGCTGTGGCCCCTGGGCCCAGGCGTGTCTCTGGGCTCTCCCTGCCCCTGGATCATCGGGGAACCAACTCTTCCCCAGGGAGCCAGGCAGGCCCCTGCTGGGGGGCCTCCAGCTCTGCGGGCGGGGGGTTCTTGGCTTTTGTCCGTTTCCCCTTTCTTCTCGTTCCCCGTGTCTGGCCTCATCCCCACGACCGCGCTTGGCTCCTCCAGTAGTCGTGGCTGTGAGATTCCTGCGGTCCTTGCTGTCTGTCTGCAAGCACTCCTGCGTCATGTCGGTCGGGCAGGCTCTGGGCGCTGAGAAATGGAACAGGTTGTCCAGGCAAAGTGTGGAGCCGCTGCTGTGTCAGAGGGCGCCGGCCAGGCGTTCCAGTGTGACACCCCACGGAGTAGCATTGCCCCGGGGAGCCCCAGGAGATGGGTCTGTGGCCCCCTCCCCACGTGAGGCTGGGCCAGCGGGGCAGACAGGCCTGGGGCCTCCTCTCGGAGGAGTCAGCGCCAGTGGCCCTTCTGAGAGTCTGGTTGGAAGGTGGAGTGTGTCTGGGTGAAGTTGGGGCTGCGAGGTGCCCAGCATTGGCACACGGGCTGGTCCTTCATCACACCAAGGCCGCCCCGCGCACCCTTCTCCTGCTAAAGTTGCCCCTTCTAGTCTAGCTCAGAGCATTTTCACGTGTTCACCAGGAACGTCGAAAAGCCCTCTCACGTCGTCAGGCCATCCGGTCGCCGTCACGTGGGCTTCGCCTGGAGAAGCGTGGCGTCACTCCGCGGGGGCAGGAACAGCACACTTGAAGCCGGGCTGCCGGCTCCTCTCCAGTTTCAGGCTATTTCATCTTGCTCTGTAGGGGCGCACCCTGCCCAGGGGGTCCCTGGGGGCAACCCTCAGTCCCAGTGGAGGAGGAGCAGGCGCTGTGGCCCTGTCCTCAGGGGAGGGCTGACTGCCATTTCCTCTGGACTTTCACAAAGGCACCGATTTAAACTCCCATGGAAAAGGTCCCCTGACGACTTCTGTGCCCCTACCTCCTGTCTCACCCATCACCGTGTGTGATCCACGGTCCACGTGGAGGGAAGGATGTCTTAACCTCTATTGGTGATGTCACAACAGTGGCTGTTAAACTTGGAAGGAGGTTGGGCTGTGGGGAATCGCACTGCGGTGGCCAGCAGGGGGGCTGGAGGGGCGCAGAGATGCAGCTGGGTTCACGTGTGTGTGTGTGTGTGTGTGTGTGTGTGTGTGTGTGTGTGTGTGTGTGTGTGTGTGTGTGTGTGTGAGTGTGTGTGAGAGAGATACCAAGGCGCAGGGGGTGCCTGCCCGGGGCAGGGGGCGGCCCAGAAATAAGGCACTGACCTGGGCGTTTAGCCGTAGACTGAGCCCCCTCTCCTCCTTGCTTTGGAAAAGGCTTGCCTGTATTCACCTGCTTTCCAAAAAGTGAGTCTGTCTTGAGCCTTTCTTTCAGGATCAGGACTTGGGTTTCAGGTGCACACCCTGTTCAAATGTCCTCTCGCCACAGCGCCTGCATCTGTGTGCACACTTGGAGGGCAGGGAGCCGCTCCCTGCGGCGTCTGTTCTGGGTGCGGGGGTGATAGGCAGAGCTGAGTCCTGGCTGTAAAAGCGCACTTGGCCGGGCCGCTCAGGGAGAGACAGTGCTCCCACTGCATTCTTCCCTCCTGAGAGCACCACTACCTCCTGGGCTCAACCGACAAGCTCCATCTTAACCTCCAGAGCCAGAGACCCAGGGCTTTGGGGTTGAGCTTGCAGCTGGCAGAGTGAAGTGACTGCCCTGGCCTGAGCCAGTGACAGCTGAGCCCTTCTTTGTTGGCCACCTTTCTCTACTCACTCACAAGCCTCTTCCCTTGTTTTTTCTTTGAAAGGCCCTTACATATTCTCTTCTTACCCTGTGCTTCCTCATGTAATCTTTAGTTTTATCCACCTCGTCCTTTGAGCCATCATCCTGGCAGGCAGGTGCCTTACGTTCTAAGATGTGGATGTGGGTGGATGTCAGTCTCCGTACACACGCAGACATGCCTGGAAACATATACATAAACGTGGGCTGATCCAGGGTGAGAAAGAGAACGCCCTAGTGTTCAACAGCTCAGGAGCCCGGAGTCCTACCGAGAAGGGCAGGGCTGGTGGGGGGGGCGGAGCCGGAGCCAGTGCCTGTTGGACAGCGCCACTCCCTCACTGCCCGGCCCCTCGCCACAGAGCAGGGGCAGGAGGGCTCTGCCGGCTGGCAATGCCTGGCCTCCCTCCAGGGGCGTGAGGAAGCCAGGTGTGACCTGGCCAGGGCAGTGGGCAGCCCCACTCCGAGAGGGCACCACGGGCCTGCCATCCTGAACCTTGAGTCTCAGGAGGCTGGTTAGACTTGCTTTGGGAAAGATGACTCTTGGGGTCAGGCTGGAGCTGATGGGAGCTGCACCTGCCCCAGCCCCCTTGGGGGACAGGCTGTGGTGCTTGTGGTACAGGCCCGAAGGAACTGCAGAAGGCCCATGGCACGGACCCCCGAGGACGGGGTGTCAGCATGGGGCTCCGGGGCATGTTGTGTTTGCTTAAAACATCTGTGCTCTGAAAACAGCGCGAGCCTCAGCACCCAGGAACGACCGCTGCGTGCGTTAGTGTACAGGCCCAGCCTGCCGCCTCGCTGCCCCACCTGCACACGTGTGTTCGCTCTTGTAACTGACCTGGGAACATGACAACGCACACCATTTTGCATCCAGCTTTTCCCACTTGGTATTTTTTGTTAATGTGTCATGTTTGAATAGTGATTGAAAAATCTTATTTTTAATGATTGTAGAGTTTAATATTGGTTAATAATTTTTATCATAATTTATCTGACCATTTCACTGCTATAAAATATTTAGGTGGCTTCTGGTTTTTCACCATTTAAATAATGCTGTGATTAATATCCTCATAAATCTTTGATTTTGGACTCTGAATCTCCCTCGCCCCAACCCTGCCCAGATTCCTAGAAGTGGTGTTTTGGGGTCAAAGAGTTTGTTCATTTTAAAGGTAGTGCAGTGTCTCTTCTCCTCTGTCTTGATCTGATGAGTAGATGCTCAGAGTTCCAGTACAGAACTTCCTTAGTTGTGTTCTGCAGATTCTGAACAAACCAATTTCTGGTAAGCTGTGTGTTCCCAAGAATGTTTGAGTAAGATTGCTCCCCCCACCCCCCTTAATCCTAAAGTGATGTCATTACTGCAGGCCATTTGTGACATATTTTTCCAAAAGCCAGTTTCCTTATTTTCATTGAGAAAACCTGGTTATGCTTGCATGTTACCTTCCCCCCCCCCCCTGCTGCTATGGCTTTCAAGTGCTTGGTGACACTTCCAGAATCTTGTACTTTGTGTCCACAATGGTACTGAATTTGCATCTGCACAGTCAGCAGAGATAAAGTGTTGAACTGACCTTGCCACATACTTAGTGGATAATTTGTAATGAAGTTTGTAGACTCAGAAAGTACACTGGGCCATTTGGAATCAGCAAAAGAGCAAAGGCTCTACTTGAAACCATGTAGACAATTGGATTTTAGGGAAGTGTGCTTGCCCTCATGTTCTTCAGATCACAGGACTTAGGTCTTAGCAGTTCATTAGAGCATGCTGGCCAGGTTTTTTCATTGTAGAATGTGACTGTCCTGGCTGACAAGGATTTAAGGATTTCTCCTCCCCTCTCCTTGCCCACCAGTGTTTCAGGTTGCCTAGTTGTCTTTTAAGTCCAGACCACCCAAATTTGGCTTCATCCTTAATTTCTGCACTTTAGATTGGGGTCTGTCAATTCTGAGGTGAAACACGCATGAGAGACTTTTCTGGGTGCCATGCTCAGTGCCACTGGACATTGTCAGAGGTTGTGGCCAGATTGTGCAGAATTAGATCTCCTCCCTTCCCTCTGATCACCTCCTTCTGGTTGGGCCATAGACCAGAGCAGAGGCTGAGCAGCTGTGAGATCATGGTGAAGGTACTGTTCTTGGAGATGGCACCATATGCGTTTCCCCATGTTGTTTCCTTTCATACCCAAACCTAGCATGAACTGATGGTGACTCAAGTGGGTGTGGCCCTTGCCTCCTAGGCAGACTACATGGCAAGTGCCTTAACTCAGGGCAGGATTCACTCCCAGAGCCTCTGAGGGGTGCAGGCTGCTGGCCCAAGACTGCAGGGTTGTGAACTAGGTTGCCTGTGGAGATCTGGCCTGGGGAGGAAGCTGTTCAGCAGAGGGCAGTATTATCTGAGCTCAGACAGCATGGTGGGCAAGCCTCCAAGGATACCTGAATTTCCCCCAGACCCATTTCTTCACTATGAAGAAATACCAAACTATGTACAGAGAACTTTTTACAAAAGGCAAACTTTTTTAGCTGTGTAATAACACCCTAGTCTAACCCATCTGGCTGAATACTATGAATAGGGGTTCATTTTGCTGATGAAAAGCCTCTATCGTGATGTTTGATTGGACATCGACAAAATCAAATTTTTGCAATATTTAGAGCTGCTGTAGCTGTTCCTTAACAACACAAAATAGGATGAATCAGTAGTATGTTAGCTGTCTTTCAGGTTGGTGGCAGTCAGTTATAACGTGTAATATTCTCTACCTGGTCTGTAGCTGTAACTGTGATGTACAGGCAAAGCAAAAATTAAAAAAAGAACTTATGAAAACAAATAATGCAATGATATTAGGATATACACTTTTGTATTTTTATTCTTATATAAGGTTATTTGCTGGCTATTGTTGGCCTCTAGTTCAGTCTGTGTTATTTAAAATCTAATATATGAATTATTTGGATTGAATTCATGTTCGGGGCCACGTTGTTGTATGTATGGATGTACAGCCTTGAATGTGAATAATTATTGTAAACTATATTTTACAACTTTTTTTTCTGGCTTTATTATATAAATTTTCTATTTGGTCGATGATTTAATCATATCATAATTTAATGAATCTGTTTATTCCTTTTTTTTTTTTCCAAATATTTGTGCTTTAGATGTAGTTACCGGATGATGAATTTTCCACGTATGCTCGGTAGTCTTGTAATAAAAAAGCATGTAGAGTGTAGACGCTCGCTGACGTAGCTCTTCCTTTGGCCGGGGCGGTCGGGCGTGGTCGGGCGACCAGGACTCGAGCCCGGGAACTGGGTGTCCAGGCATGGCACGCGCCCGGCGGAGGCTGGCGAACCCCTCTCGAGCCCGACACCCGGCTCCACCGCGGCTCGCCTACGTCGGCGTCACCGGACCACGCCGCGCAGGGCTCCGGCCGGAAGAGGGTACTGCCGGCCGCTTTTCCGGACCGGAACTTCCGCCTCTCGCGTGACGCCGGGGTGGGCGCTTTACGAAGGCGGACCCGTGGGCGGGACAGAGCTCGGAGGACCGTATTAAAGACCGGACGCTTCCGGTGGCGAGGAGCTCTGGCGGGGCTTGCTGGGATCATGGCGGAGAATCACTGCGAGCTGCTGCCACCGGCCCCGGGCGGCCTCGGGGCGGGGCTGGGAGGCGGCCTGTGCCGGCGCTGCAGCGCGGGGCTCGGCGCCTTGGCCCAGCGTCCCGGCAGCGTGTCCAAGTGGGTCCGGCTCAACGTCGGCGGCACCTATTTCCTCACCACTCGGCAGACGCTGTGCCGGGATCCGAAATCCTTCCTGTACCGTTTGTGCCAGGCCGACCCCGACCTGGACTCGGACAAGGTGAGGGCCGCGCGGTCCAGTCAGGAGGGTTTGGGTCGTCTTGGTCAGCGGCCCGCCGCACGCCCCCTGCCCCACGCTGAGGAGATTCGCCTCGGCTCCGAGCCCCGCGTTCTCCGTCACCAGCTTGACCCAGGTTCGCGACTCCTTTTCTCGGGCTGGGGAAGGAGAGGATGGCGCCCTGGCGCCCACCACCCTCAAGGATCCCCGGCCCGTCCGTCTCGAGGTGTCTCTCTGTCTCGTCCTCTGGTCTGTGGAGGAGGTTTTCCAGACCCCAGAGTACTGTGGATCTACTTTCTTTCCTCCCTAGATTCTTTGGCCCCTGGTGCGGACACCTCTTCTCCGTCCCGTGTACTTACTGGCCCTGAAATCTGAGAGCCCCGTGTTCTCGTCTTCTCACGTTCCAGACGCTTGTCTGTACGTTGCTGTGGGGGTTTACACCGGTGGCCTCTCTTTCCCAGTGACTTGCATTTAGAGAGTTGGCGCTCCATGGTTTTCAGCCGCAACACGTACCCACTGAGGACTCTGAGAAAGTGCCGTCCATAGAGTGCTTTTTCAAAAGGAAGGTTGCTCACATTAAGGGATGGCTTAGGCGTGTTAAGGAAGGGCTAGGTAGGAAATTTTGTTCAGTCTTCTTTCTAATTAACCTAGTTTTCTTAGTGCTTGCTCCAAAGGATAGGAATCTCTCGGTTGGTTTGCCGATTGTCTTTTATCAGATTAAATGCTCTTACGGTTGTGCAGAAACTATTCTGATGACTACACTTATAAGATTTGTGTGCCTGAAGAAGACTGCCTCGAGCTGAACAGCGCTGGCACTCAGAAAAGGCCCTTGGAAGAACAGTTTTTACCTATATTTTCCCTCGTTCACAAGTCTTATTCTAACTTTCCTGTGTCTTTCACTTGAGCCTACATAATTGCACTTGGCTTGGAGCCTTGCCAGCCCAGCATTTGCCAGGCATAGGCTTCTCAGATTCAGATCTGCTTCAGGATGCAAAGCTTGACCAAGACCATCCTCTGTGTGGCATGACCTTATGGTCAGGAAAGGAGAGCTCAAGTTACCACAAAACCACCAGTCATGGGTAGAAATCAGAGTTTGGGCTGCCAGCTCCTGGGTTCCCACCGCCCCACACACACCCTCCCCCGCAGCTGCCCAGCTGTTTCCATTGCGCATTTGACCAAGCTCTCTGCTCTCAGAGAATTGACCTCCCAGAAAATGACAGTCATCTCCAGGATAGAAATAGGCTTTTGTTAGCTGTGATTTTCCTTTTATAGTGTGGGTGTATGTTTTACTGTTTAAGCAGTGAGCGTTAGTGGTCATTCACTTGCATTTCTACTTGAGCCTTTCTCTTTTGTATACTGAGTCCATTTTTATATTGCTCTTGTCCATTGGGTTGTTTTGAGGCAGTGCTGTCTATTCAGCACTGAGGCAGTTGATTCAGGGCTGATTAACTATAGTTTGCCTGTTAAGTCAGTTTATCCCTTCATTTTAATATCTCAAGACTACTTAAAAAAATTATACTTTATAGTAGTTTTTTGCAGGGGGTAATTTATCAGAGTATAAATTATATCTGTTACAGCTGCTGTTTTTCATCTGTTTGTAAAGTTGGAATTCAGAACATGAAGGTAATGCAGCAGATATGGTTTCTGTCTCACAAAAGAGTTGATAGTAACTATGAGTTAGTTTTAGCCACAGATGTGAACTTGCCAGAAAGAGTAATGCTAATTCCCTTTAGTCATGATAGTAGAGTGTTCTACTTCAAATGAGAAAATGTATAAGGTACTCATTCTCCTCAGTCTCCCCCTGCCCCCCCGACTTTGGTTCTGATGAAAGAATGTCCCAGAGATTCACTCCTGGGTAACAAAATCTTGAGTAAGGAAGTCTTGAGGTTGAGGGTGGAGGAGGGAAAGGGCGCGTTTGGAAGAGTGGGATGCTAGCAGTTATGTGATGGAAGAGAAAACAGGATGTTGATTCACGTGTAAAAATCTCCAAGCCCTGACCTCATAGTTAAGACTGATGGATGCACACCTCAAAGATATGCACAGGGCTGGATGCACCTAGTGGACGATTTCCTGCTGGGCATATTTCTTGTGTTAATTGAGCACTTGGGCTCTCAGAGTAGTGCTTGGGTCATGTTTGGGTGGGGAGACTTAATGGGGAGGAGTTCCCAGACTTCGAAGGCTGGAATCTCTCGGGAGCCTGATGGGTTTGGAGTTTGCTGGGAGAGTGCCTAGAGCTTGCTATTAAACACAGAATGTCTGGCAGGAGCTCTGTCGGGAAGGCCGGTGGGAAAGGTGGTGTCAGGATATTTCTCTGGAGGAGTGCTTTGTTCAGCAGCAGACAGCCAGGTTGTTAGGGGCGCTGGGAGCCAGGCTGTCACTGGGCCCCACTGCTCACTGGGCCCTCTCGTCTGCTGTTCTGACCCAGGCCCCTGGCAGCCGTGACGTTCTCTCTGCAGTTAGCCCCAGTGTGAGTTCTCACTTCCTCCTGGTGCTTCCCCAGCAGGGCTGGGGCTGCGCCCTTCATTTCGGCCTCTGTTCATCTACTGTCCTGGGCCATTTTTCTCTGCCCTCTTCCATCAGGGACGGGCCAGGTGTAGCACCTCTTCCCAGAAGTGCTGTGTAAATACCCAGCATGTGATTCACTTGGGCTGTCTCTCTATTCCACAGTTCCTGGCCCGGTGGCGTGTTGAAAACAGGTTTGAGTTTGTTCAGAGTTGAGTCCGTCCCTGCTTCTGTGGGGAGATGCTTTAAGAATTAGCGGGAAACAGGAAATACTGCTTGGTGGTTGGAAACCACTCAGATTAAGTAGGATTTGCAGGGGAGGGGGTTCATTCTGTGCCGCTGAGCCAGGTCTGGAGAAAACTGCGTTTCTCATCGGCCTTTGCCCTTCAGCAGGGCCCTTGTCCAAGTTTCGGGGCTGCAGGTGAGGGGGCATCAGGTGGATCTCTGAGGGGTGAGCCATCAAGGTGTTTCTGATAACATGCTGTATCTCACACAGGTCTTGGCCTGTGCTGACCCCCAGGTGTTGGCTAGGGTTTCAGGATTAGAACGATAGTGAAAGGAGTTTCACAGACAGGCCTAAGTGACGGGGGTGTGGGTGGAAGGACTATCTTTTAAGCCGCTTGGCAGGAGAAGTGGGGATTACTTAGAGTGAAACGGCAGATTATGTTCTGTGTGACTAAGTCAGAGGCGAAGGCTGTGAGCATCGTAGCCCCACCGAGAGGGCTGAGGTCTGGTTTGAGGCAGGATTGGGGGTCCCCAGAGGCTGTGCGTTTCATCTCACACTTTGCTTGAGTTCCAAGCACGTCCTCAGCCCTGGCCCCAGGCCTGGCTCAGACCCCTGGCGGGGGTTGTCCCAGTGCAGGGGGGCTCACTCGCTGAGGATGCCGCGGTCATCTCTTCACAAGGCCCCTTGGCCCTGACCAGCCCGTGCGGCAGAGCAGGGGCGTCCTGAGAAAGGGCTTGCTTCTGGGGGAGAGCTGCTGCGGGCCAGTGGACTCGGCCGCCCGGCCGTCCGCGGGAGGCCGGGAGGAAGTGGTCGTCTGCTGCAGAGCAGTTCCTCTTTCTGCCGACAGCTTGGGCGGCCTTCACTCACTCTTGGCCGGCGGGCCAGTGACTGGCCTCGGTTTCCAGCAGCAGTCAGAAAGCTGTGGTCCACCTGCCTGTTTTGCAAACAGAGTTGTACAAACGTAGAGGTGCCGGCTCCCGGGGCTTGGCTGTGGCCACATTCCCCTGGGGTGGCCATGCTCGGCTTCTTTCCGGAGGTGCCTGAGAACCGCAGTCACTGGGCTGACCATCTTTAAACGCACTGACTCTGCCTTGTACCCAGGGCACAGTCTGCGTGGCCAGGGAGCCCGCAGGCCGCCTCGAGCATGGGGCGCTCCCCAGGCCTCCCTTGGGCAGCTCTCCCCAGCCTGCAGAGCACCCAGCACATTGCAGTCTAGAGTTGGTGGGCTGCGGGGGTTGGGGTGCAGGACGTCTTTCCTGGTGGCCAAGTTAGACTCACGCCTGACTTTGACTCCACCCATAACCCAACCTGCCCTGATGTGTGGCAGTTCCTGGACCTCTCTGAGCCAGAGTCCCAGGGGAGTTTGAGGACCAGGGACGCGGGCGTCAGCTCCCCTGCCGCTTGCCCCACGCTGTGTCAGCGCAGGAAATAGAGATGGCACTCCCTGGGCTTTATTTACCTCCGTACATTGTTTTTAGAAAGAATGTCCCAAGAATGCTGTTTTCTTGCTCGGAACTTGTTTTTTGTTCCCGTTTGTCACTTACACATACTCACTCAGGCGTGCACACCTCATGCCGCTGGCAGAGAGTCCTGGCTGCTGAGCCAGCCCCGTGGTGGGGCGTGGACACTGGGCTCTGCAGACCCCCCAGAGGCCTCCCAAGCTGCCAGTTCTCAGGACAGGCCCTGGGGGTCCGTTCCCAGCGAGGCATTGGGGCTGTGCCGTGGGGGAGGGGCACAGTTTCCCTGCTCACGAGGACCTTGATGCCCTCGAGCCTGCAGGGCGCAGCTCCTCCCATGTGCCTCTGGGGCGGGCTCCTGGCCTCAGGGAGGCTGTGTACCCTGCATCTCTTTTCCCTGTCCGGGGTCCATTCCGGGGGGCTCTGGTGTCCTCAGGCTGGGCGTCCATGTTCCTGGCCGGCTTTGCAAGTCAGACTTAGCTGGGGCTGGCTCTGGAGCCCCTCTGCTGCTGAACAGAGCAAGGCGGGCTTCTCAAAGCAGTAAGGGAGAGGCCGGCAGGCCTTGGTGAGCACGGAGTTGGGTGAGGGTGCAGAGGAGCTGTGGGCCTGCCCTTCGGCCCGGCAGAAAGGGAGGGTGAACTCTGCACTCGCTCCGCCAGCAAGGCCGGGCTCAGAGAACAGAGGCTGCCGGGAGCCAGCAGGGCGGCGCCATGGGGGCTTTGGGAGCAGCGGGTGCAGCGTGAGCCTGCGGTCGGCGTCCTGGCTGCAGTGTCCTGCCTGCCCGCTGTAACTGGCATCCAGGGGACCAGAGTCACCGGGCCTGAGGGGCCCCACGTCCAGGCTGGCAGAGCTGCTGGGGAGCTTTGTGCCAGGGGCCCTGGGCCTTGTCTGCGGGTGCTTCTGTCCCAGGCTTCCTGCCTGTTTCCACCTCAGGGTGACCTCCTGGCTGCTCGTGCGCACGCTCGCTGTCTCTCCCCTCCCTCTCCTCTCTCTCTCTCCCCCCACCAAGATAAGTAGCATGGCATCTGTAGGGGATTTCTGTGCAGGTGTTCTGTAACTGGACTGTCCGTAGGCAGGGAAGTACCTGAGAGGTCTGAACAGGTGGCTGCCCCCTTGCCTTTGACAGAGGTGTTCGTGGCTCGTGGGTCTCCCCATGGCATCCTGCTCACAACTGGCCCGCACCCTGGGTGCCCGGCCCCTATCTCTGCACACAGTTGATATGGTGTCAGCTCTGAGCGGGCCCAGGTCCTATGAGCCATCTCTGCTTGTTCAGGGAGCTTGGTGTGATTCCCCACACCCCCACCCTCTGGTGGATTGGGAGCACGTTGGTTCTAAGAGAAGAACCAGGAGCCTCCTGTGGGGGTCCTGTCACACATCCTGTGGTTTGCTTCCGAGTGAGCTTCATTGGAGTCGTGGGTGTCACCCTAGATTCTGTTCCTAAGCCACACTAGGACTGCAAGGCACCCAGGGGTCGGGGCCCCAAGAGCCCAGGGCCTTGCTTCTCTTTTGTTCCCTGACTGTGCCGTGGGGGTGCCCCACCAAGGTGCACAGGGCGGCATGGGGTCAGGGCCACCGGCTCTCCCACACTCGTCAGCACGGCCGCTACCTGCGTGGGCCTCTACTCTCTGGCTTCTGTTTCCACATTTGGAACTGGTGATGTCTCAGGCCTCTTCTAGGTCAGTGATTTGCCAAACGGTAGAAAACAAAAGAGAAAAGAGGGCAGAGGTGAAGGTTTTAAGTGACACAGAATCCCTTAAATGGATAATTTCAGAGTGAGACGTCTTTCTAATTATGTTGATCGCAGATGTTTGTGCACAGATAACTGCACACTTCTGCATTTAGATTTCAGATGGGTAATTTTGACAGCCCACCTTGTGTTTAGCTGGGGACACTCAACCCCCTTAACTTATAGCCTCCAATGGCCGTGCGTTTCTCTTCCAACAACCGTGATCATGTTCTGTTTCCTGGTGTGTTTGCTGTGGTTGGGAAGGTGGCTGAGAGGAGCTGGGTACAGTGAGATGGTAACAGGATTCGTCTCTGTTTACAGTCTCACCTGAGGGCCCAACTTCTCCACCCTTGTCCCTTATGACCCTTTTCCTTTTTATGGCCCTTTGCGTGGGCGGCTTCCTGCTGTGACCCACGGTGCTTGCTGGGCAGGGCCTTCAAGCCTGCCTGGACTGTGCGGGCCCGGCACAGGCAGGCAGGCACGCTGCCTCCTAACCAGCACCAGGGGCTGGAGGGGGCGGAGGTAGCACACAGGATCTCCCATCGGGATTCCCCTCCCTGCCTCCCTACTCTGACTGCAGGTCAGGGGTCCCCTGGGTGCCTGTGGCGTAGGCTTCTCCAGAGGAGGAACGCGGGCAGGGCGCTCCTGGCCATGGCCAGGGCGTTGCCTCTGTGGGCCAAGGCCCAGGTTCACTGTTCACTGGAGCCCAAGGCTCAGCCCAGGGCAGGGAGCGAGCAGACAGTGAGAGACGCGTGGTGGGCATGGCCTCTGTTAAATATTCATGACCAAGTTCAGCAGTTCTCTCTTCTGAGACTTTAGGGTGGATGTATATTTAAAAGCCAGCACTGCGGAAGTAGGTCAAATGCTAACTCAGTGAGAAGAGGGGATAGTCAATAAAAAAAGGGTTTGTTGAGCAAGCAATCTTAATTCTGGCTCTTTTACAAAAAAATAAAACCCTCAAGCCTCGCCACTCTATGAATGTGACACAGGCTTGTTAGGTAAACTGAGGGCAGGAGAGAGATCCTCGAGCCTTCCTGCCTGTTGTTTGCCTGGCCGGGCCAGGCGCACGTCACAAGCTTATCCTCCCGACTGGACAGCACGGAGACCGCCCTCCCTGTCCTGTGGCTCAAGTGAGCCTGAGGCTGCTGAATCTGGGACGTAGGGGTCTGCTCTTTCTCTGTGCTCTGTGTTTTTCTTTATTTCTGCCTTAGGCTGGATGCCCCGGGGCTGCTTACACACAAACAGCCTGAGGGCCCAGGGCCCTGGCGCGCCCCAGGTGCAGCCTAGTGCCCAGGGCACAGCTGCCCTCGCCGGCACAGACACACTGCAGCAGCGCGGGCTCCAGCGCGGGCGTGGTTTCTGCAGAGCTTCTGCCTGTGTGCCTTAAGTGAGCATGTACGGTCTTCTGGGCGGGGGCCCAAGATGAAGCCCAGTGGAATTTGGGGGGCCCATGCGCCTTGTAGAATGAGCACCCGCGCCGCGCCCCCCCCCCCCCCCCCCCCCCCCCCCCCCCGGCTGCTCAGCCCGTCCTGACTCTGGAGTCTCGACCTTGTTTCTTAAGGAAGCCCTTCCGGTTAGAACAGGTGCTCGCAGAGAGACTGGGCCTGAGAGCTGTGTGGGGTCCACCAGGAGGCCGCCGAGAAGCCTCCTCAGGTCCGCCCTGAAGAGGTGGGCCCGTCGCTGCCAGAAGGTGGCCTCTTCCCTGCAGCGTCTCAGGGTGCCCGGCGCCTGCACTTCCAGGGCCAGGTGGGGGTTCCCTCCCTAGAGGGGTTGCAGGGCCGTGCAGCTGGGGCCGGCGAGGCGGCTGCTGAACTGAGTGTCCCGCCCTCAGCTGGCGACACTGAAGGGGAGATGCGTGGAGTGTCAGGGCCCCCCCTGAAGCCCACTCCAACTGGCCCCGTCCCCTGGAGGCCAGCTCAGGCAGTGGGTCCTGGGACCCCAGGGAGCTGGCGCTTGTGCCCTGAGGATGGGTGGGTGCCCAGCTCTGGGCAGCCATGCTCTGGTGCGGAGGCAGTTGAGATAGAAAACGGTAGAAGTAGACGGAAGGCATACATGCTCGTGTCCCCTGGTCCATCCCAGAGTTCGCCTTTCCTCCTCATGGACTTGACAGAAAACCCCTGAGGCCCCCAGGTTTACTCCATGAGATTCTGGGATCTGATGCTCACGAGGGAGAAGGGAGCGCTCGCCCAGCACGTCACCTCACTGTTGAGAGTGGCTCTGTTACCCACAGGCTCACCTCGTCCAGGAGGTTCGGGGGTCCTACTGCACCCCCTCCTAGGACCTCTGCCTCATCCCAGCAGGCGCCTTCTGGACAGGGAGGCCAGGCCGATGCTTCCTGACTTACGAGCCACCTTGTCTCAGCGGAGTCCTGGGGCCCTTGGTCCAGGTGCCGAGGGAAGGGGGCCCCTGTGTGGGGAGGAGCCGCTCAGTCCCCCACCCTGCCGGCAGCCCAGGCCAGGTCGCACTCAGCAGACCAGAGAGCCGTGCAGCCCAGGACACGGTGTCCTGGAAGAGGCGGGGCCGTGGCCTTCCCTGGACGCCAGACGCCGTGGCCCTTGTCCTCCGCACAGACCCTGCCCTGCCTGCGCATCGAGGGCTGCCACAGGCCTCCACGCGGGCGCCCCCACGTGTGGGGACCACAGCCTCCCCACTGCCAGGGCGTGTGTGCCCGCCTCCCTCGGCCACGCCTGCGATGGCCACTGAGCTGACGCTGAGGACCCCCCGTGGGCAGTGAGGGATCAGAAAGACCCTGGCCCTGCGGGGGGAGCAGGGCCCACCAGGTGCAGAGGGGTGCCTTCTGAAGACAGGCTCGGGGAACCGCCTCCTGTCGGGGAGGCGTCCTCAGTGGTCAGTCACAGGGAAGCTCTGTTACCTGAGCCTGGGACCCCACCCCCAGCCCTGTCCAGGGAGGAACCCCGAAATGAGGAGGGCAGCCCAGGTCTCCGAGGCCTTCAGACACCGACCCGGCATCAGCCGCTGTCCCGGGGAGAGTGTGGGGTCACTGGGGGGCGGGCCTGACTGAGTGAAAGGTGCACCCGCCTCAGGAGTCCTGGGAGCTGAGCAGAGAGGCCTTGTGCACGGCCCCCTGCCCCTGAATGGGGGTCACCTTGCCGCCACAGAGCTGAGACTCGGCTTCACCTGCAGTGGTGACGGGTCAGGGTCAGCAGCCGCCTGTGGCTGAGGCAGGCGACACTGCTTATGGGTCCCTTGAAGTACCACGAGCACTGATGCACCGGTTGTGGGTGAGACCTCTCTGGCTGTGGCCTGGCAGCCAGCTGCAGCAACCGCCCTGTTGTCTGGGCTCAGCTGGTCTGTTGCTTTCTGCAGGACGAAACAGGTGCCTACTTAATCGACAGAGACCCCACCTACTTCGGGCCCGTGCTGAACTACCTGAGACACGGGAAGCTGGTCATAAACAAAGACCTGGCCGAGGAAGGTGAGTCAGAGGGGGCGGGGCAGGTGGTGGGGGCCCTCCAGCCCCCGGAGCAGAGCCCCGCTCCTTCCCCAGCTCACTCCCTGTCCTTTGGGGAGGGCAGCTCTGGCCCAGGGTTCACTGCTCTCCGGGGGTCCTGGCTGACACAACCTGGGGGCCATATACCTCCTGGGGTCGGCCACCCTGGGTCTGCTCCCCTCCGGGGCAGCCTGGTCACCCCCTCTGCGTTCTGCCGGCGTTTGTAGATGCTGGCCATGCTCCGGCTCCCAGCTTGGAGCCGGGTGTCCTGAGGGCCCAGGTCTCGGCCCGTTTTGCTTGTTGAGCTGCGCCCACTCCCTCCTTCATTCTGGCCCATCTTGCTCCTGCGACCAACCTGTCTGCATCTTTTTCTGCAGCATCTATTAAGTGCATACACGTGTGTTTTGTATGTTTTATTTGTGCATGGGCCTTGGGTTCACTGTGGGGCAGACACAGCATTTATTTGATCTGGTGGAAATCAGTTATTTTTCTTTATCCTAGGGGTATTGGAGGAAGCGGAATTTTACAATATCACCTCACTAATAAAACTTGTCAAGGACAAAATTAGAGAGCGAGACAGCAAAACATCACAGGTGAGATGGGCGACTGGCACCAGAACCTTCCAAGCCCTACTTGGTGACAAGGCTCGCTGCCTTCTCCCAGCTGACCAGTTCCTCTGGAGCTGTCCTGGGGCCCTGCCTTGCCCTCCAGGCACCTCTCGCAGTGCCTGCCAGCTGGCGCCCTGACCAGCAAGGAGGGGTGGAGGAAGAGCGAGAGGCCTACACGGGCCTGTGTGTGTAGCCATCATCTTAGGGCAGATGTTGCAGGCAGAGCTCCACAAGTTCGAAGGTCCTGTGGTGGCCAAGTCCTTGGCGCATTTGGAAGGCTGGCGGGGAGCACGGGGGAGCTGGCGGTGGGCTGGCGCTGATGGAGACTGGGGTGTAGGCAGAGCGGGCTTGGCTCTGATCGGGAAGGAAGGGCTCAGTGGACAGCTCTTGATGCTGACCCTGTCCCAAGGGTATGGAGTCCGCGTGGGACCTGTTTGCACGTGGCCACAGTCAGCAGTGCCAAAGCCAGTGTGGGCACTGCACTGCCTGTTGGGCTGGTGTTCTTTGAGGCAGCTGTCTGGCGCTGTCCCTGAGGCAGGCTCCTGAGGGCCTCGGCAGCGGTTCTGTCGTGGTGCCAGCTCTGCGGTGGCTGCAGTAAGGCCCCTGCCCGGGGCCGCTGTTCACGCCTTCCCTGAGAGCCCGTGTTCCTGACTAAGCTTCGCTGCCCTCTCACCGCCCTGCCACTGCCTTCCAAGCCGGGCTTCTCCCCGGGGGCCTGCAGGCCCAGGGCTGGCCCTCTCGGCCTCTCTGAAGAGCTTGCTGACCATCGGCTGCTCCAGGTGGCTGGTCAGGGGCCAGGGGAGGGCAGGTGATGGTGGCCACAGGCTCCGCAGTCATCTCCGGCCAGTGTGCGGCCTCGCTCCCCGCTGCCAGCCCCCTCGGAGACAAAGCCTGTGACTGGGCCGGCCTGGCCCTCTGTGCCCGTGGGGACGTGGGAGAGGCCCCCACGGACAGGGCAGCACTCTGCGCCCTCCCTGTGTCCCAGGTGAAGGCTTTGGGGCCCTATGGGGACCGGAGCACTGGGGCTGCGACCCTGTCCCTGGGGCGGCCTCAGGGCAGAGCTCTGGCCGTGTGCCCTGGGCTGGGAGCGGAGCTGGGTGGAGTTTGGGGTGGGCGTGGGCGGATGGGAAGGCCCATGGGCTCCCGTCCAGCCACGTGCTCCGCTGAGCACGGTCTTCCGGGGGCGAGCCCGGGTCAGTCCTGCCCGGCACTGCTGCTGGGTCAGACCTTGGTGCGCCTCCCCAGGGTGCTGGCGGGGCTGCCCCTGTGCGTTCGCATCCAGCCACAGGTGCTCTTGGGGTTTCAGGAACATGACTCATTTTATTTTGGAATTTAGAAGTAGAAATATTTTTGGAGGTGGATGGGGAAGCAGGGCGCGGCAGCTGTTCCAGCATGTTTGTTTTGCTTTGTGGATATCTTTGGGGTTCCTGTGGGCGTCACGACCTGGGCTGAGAGGTGGGGGGCCCCGTGGCTGTCCCCGGCGTGGCCCCCACGGGAACGCTCACCCGTGGCTGCTCTCAGGTGCCGGTGAAGCACGTGTATCGTGTCCTGCAGTGTCAGGAGGAGGAGCTCACACAGATGGTCTCCACCATGTCCGACGGCTGGAAGTTCGAGCAGGTAATGGCCTCTGAGCCCACAGGACGGTGAAGCTTCTGATTACCAAGGCCCTGCCCGGTGCTCAGGGCAGCTGGCTCCGGGGACCAGTAATGAGATGTCGGGCGGCCTGCGGTTCCTGGAAGCTTGGTCCCCGGTGTGTCCCCCACGTCTCTCACCAGCAGCAGCCTGTGCCAGGCCAGGCTGGATCACCCATGGGCGCGGGGCGTGGGGCTGGGGGCGGCAGGAGTTGGTCTCAGGGTCCCACTGCCCAATCTTGGCTCCACAGTTATCTTTCCTCGTCCAGTCACTTCTTTGTGGTACGACTGTTCCCTGGGCTTCTCTGTGTGCGTGTGTGTGTGTGTACGTGTACGCGTGCGTCCTTGAGTATATACATGTGTGTGCTTCTGTGTGCGTGTGTGATTGTGTATGTACTTGTGTGTGTACATATATCTGTGTCGTGTATATACATGTGTGTGCATGTCTGTGTCTACATATTTTTGTACGCGTGTCCTCATGTATATACGTGTATTTGTGTGTGTACATGTGTGTGGTTGTGTGCCGTGTGTACGTGTGTGCATGTATGCATGCATGCATGTGTGTACCTGTGTGTATCTATGTGTGCGTATGTATGTATATCTGTGTACGCGTGTGGACGTGTGTGTATCGGTGAGTGTGTGTGTGTGTCCGTCCTTGTGTATATAGGTGTGTGTGTATCTGTGTGTGTGTCTGTCCTTGTGTATGTAGGTGTGTGTGTATCTGTGTGCGTGTGTACCTGTGTGTATCTATGTGCTCGTGTGTATCTATGTGTGCGTATGCATGTATACCTGTGTGTATGCCTGTGCACATGTGTCGGTATGTGTGTATGTGTGTGTGTGTCCGTCCTTGTGTATATAGGTGTGTGTGTGTATCTATGTGTGTGTGTTCCCCACCCACTGGCCTGTGTCTGCCTCGGCCCCCCAGGCCCTTGGTGCTGCTGTTGGCACCAGGGCCCTTCCTGGGGGTGCTGCCCGGAGGGCTCCTGCCCAGTCCTTCCCGTGACTGAGCAGCACTGCTGACTCTGGCCTGACCCAGCCGCTTGCTTCCTCAGCAGTGCCCCGGCAGGACCACAGGGAGAAGGGCCGAGAGCAGAGTCTCTTCTGCCCGCCCGCCCACCGCCCTATCCAGGGCGCTCTTGACAGTCCTGCAGGCACACTGCCCCCCGTTCCAGGGGCCCGAAGCCTGTTGGGGGCCTCTGCCCGCGGCCAGGGTGTCCTGTGAGTGGGCAGTGCCCCACAAGATCAGTGTCCCTGTCCATGTGTCTCAGGCTGAGACTCTGAGGTTTAACCTCACGACCCCATAACCCCGCTGGCCCTCTGGCTCCTGACAGTGTCCCCTGGAGCAGACTGCCAAGGGGAGAAATTACAGGGCTCCTCCCGGAATCTCTCCTGATTAAGGTGACCCCTTTTAGGGGTGTTTGAAATAATCACACTGTCCTTGGCGCCCCTGTGAGTCGTCATGAAAGGGGCTGGCTCGGCCCTCCTTGGCCAGCAGCCTTGGAGCGAGGAGGCCCCAGCCTGGCTTCCCTGCAGGGTCTCGCCTTCGTGTGTGCTCACGCACGTGTGCTCTGGCCCATGCTCACAGGCAGGACAGAGCACTGTGGCCCCCTCCTGCTCCTGGGCCCAGCTCCAAGGTGTCCCCCAGCACCCTGCCTGCTCGGTGCCGGCTCCAGCACCATGCTCCCCTCCCTTTCACTGCTCGTCCCCTGTGGGCCCAGCCAGGACCCCCAAGAGGAGCTGGGCACGCGGCACAGGAGGCCAGTCCCGCATGGCACGCGTGTGTGCATGCACAAGCACGCGTGCATCTGAGCCTGACCCCAGGTGTTTGGAGACTGTGTTTTCAGCAAGTTTATAAAAAGTCTCTCGACTGAACCCTGTCCCTGGCTTCTCTGGCTGGGTGTCTCTGAAGGCTTCCCTCCCGGTGGGGCTGGTCCTGAGCTGGGGGGTGGCTGTTGACCCACATCCCACTGGTCCTCTGTCCCCCAGCTGGTCAGCATCGGCTCCTCCTACAACTACGGCAGCGAGGACCAGGCCGAGTTCCTGTGTGTCGTCTCCAAGGAGCTGCACAACTCGCCGCATGGCCCCGCCAGCGAGCCCAGTGAGAAGGCCAAGGTGGGTGCGCTGTGCCCTCTGCCCGCGGGGCTGGCTCCCTCCTTCCCGCGTCGCTGCTCACCGTCATCCCTGCGCTGCGGCCTCACGGGCTTCCTAGCCGCCCGCTCTCCCTGTGCGTCTGCTCTGTCGTTCCTCACTCACCCTGGGCGTGTCGGGAACAAAACTCGGGAATGGAGGGTGCAGACGTCCCTGGGCCGTGGGGTGTGGGGTCGCTGGACACCCAGGCCCCCACCCCTGCCCACAGGCCTGCTCCTGAAAGTGCCCTCCTTGGTGGGGCCTGCCCTTCTGAGTGGTGTTTTCTTGGGGATGGGACGTTGAGGCTGGAGGGCAGGGCCTCCATCACCTGTGTGGGGGTAGATGGAGCAGATCTGGTGGGTGTGTGATTCTCTGATTCCACAGAGCGCAGTCTCGGCCTGGCACTGGCCCCTCCCTGCGGGCCAGCGGGCACTTCTCCCCAGAGCAGCTCGAGTGAAACCGGCAGGGAGTGGTTGCTACCTTTGCCCGAAGGCAACAGGTTCTAAGGGCACGTCTTCTGGGCTCATCCCTGGATCAGGACTCCACATGTGTCTGTCTGTGCAGAGTCCAGCGTCGGCGTGGGCAGGACTTCCGAACCTGTGGGCCAAGTGGTGCCTGGACGACCCTGCAGCTGGCTCAGGGGTGCCCAGGGGCTCTGTGGCGGCCAGCCCATGAGGCCAGGCCTGCAGACGGCCCTGGTGGAAGGCTCAGGCGGCTGTCAGAGGTGTTCTGAGGGAGTGTGGGAAAGGTCAGAGTCAGGAGGGTTTTGACTGATGACATTAAACTACGGCTCCCCGGCCTTCCCCACACTCTTGCCCAGAGGACTGGACACCCCATCTGCTCCAGGCCTACAACTGTTGCCGTGAGCCTTTCAGGGTCTTCCTTGGAGGCATGCCCACAGTCCGTGGTGGCCGTTCCCCTCTTTCTCCAGGAGCTGCAGGCACCTCCTCACCAGGGCTCCACCGGGGTCTGGAGGTGAGGGACACTGGTGGCTTGCCTGGGTGGGGCTTCAGGGGCTCGGAGTCGGCCCACCTCCCGAGAGCCCCAGCCTCCAAAGAAGCCTCGTCTCCCTGAGCGTTTGCAGGGCTCCTTTGTAAGTTGTCTGTTTTTAGCAGCTTTTATTTCTGAACTTGAAAAATTCTCGTAGCCGAGCTCCCCAGGCAACCACTTGGTTCATCGTCCTCAGGTGGTTTTCAGCCGCAGGAGGACGCGTCTGTGCCACCGGGTGTGACCCCAGATCCCTTTGCCAGTGAAAGTGCGGCCCTGTTTCTCTCTCCAGAAATACCTGGCCCTGGAGTGTGGTCACCGCAGCAGCTTCTAAATGGGGGTGGTAGCAGAGGGGGCCTCGGAGCTGTGGGGCATAGTTGGGGGCACCTGCGCGCTGTCTGGGGGTAGCAGTGCTGTGTGCTCCGAGGGCCCCATCACGGTGGCCCCTCTGGGCCACGGCCGGGCTGGCCTCCCCCACACTCGCGTCTCCGGGGAAGTGACCCAAGAGAGCGGGGGCGGGGCAACCGGACGAGGGGCCGAGGGGCCCAGGCGCCCGGGTCAGGCACGGCCGCGTCACTCAGAGCTCGCTGCCCGCCGTTACGCGCACAGGAAGCTTGGCGCGGATGTGGGGCAGAGGCTAGGAAGTGGGCCCACCTGGAGTTCACACTCAGGGGTGCCCCTTGGGCCACGGGGCCCTGCCCCCAGGGACGCACCCCCAGTTTCTGTGTCCAGCCAGTCTGCGGGGCTTGGTCAGGTAGGCGTGATTGATCCATGGATCAGTAATTGATCACCTATGTGCCTGATCGCAGCCTCCAGCCCCCCGGCCAACTGACCCCACCCCCATCACATGGTCAGACTCTGGTGTGTCCTGGAGGTCATGGCCTCCCAGGAGCCGAGGGTAACGACCAAGCTCTGGGCCTGGCCCAGTGCTTCACGACGAAGAGGGAAGGAGAACTCTGCAGCTTCAGGGGCCCAGGGACGGCATGGCTCGCTCCGCTGTGGCCAGCATGGCTACTCCGAGGAGTCTGGCCCGTCTGGGTGGGCTCCCCCCGCCCCCGCCCTGCCTGCACTGAAGGGTGGGCGCCCCCCGCCCCGCCCACACTGACGCGCCCTCTCTTCTTCTCCTCCCTGCCGCCCGCCACGTGCCGAGCCAGAGTGACGACGAGGACACGGGTCCCGGTGACAGTGACTCAGATTAAGTGTAAATGTCACGGTGAGCCTGCCACCCTCGAATCTGACCACGCACCTTTGCGTCCTTGACTCCCACCTCCCCCGCCACGTCTGTCCACACCTGTAGTTGACAGAGGCCCTTCCGTGCTCAGTACCAGTGCCGACCTGTCCGGGAGCAGGGCTGTCTGTCCCCCGGAGGATGCCCGCATGGGGGTGGGACCTGGGCCGAGCCCCCGGGCGCTGTGTGTATCGGCCTGGGGGCGCAGCCGGGCCTCGGGCCTGTGCCTCAGTCTCTCCACCCTGTCCCAGCCAGTCCCCGGGCTCAGGGCCGAGGAGTTGCTCTTGTGCCTCAGAGGGGGGCCCTGACGCCCTGCTCGCCACACCTCATGAGGCTTGCTGGTGGACAGGGGTCTGTGCCGACCCTCTAGTTGGCTGTTTCCAGAGACCCCGGGGCGCCCCTTGGCCCCGCTGCTCGTCAGGCCTCTGCTGCTGCCTGGCCAGAACCTGGTCATCAGCGAGTGCCAGGCCTGCCCCCGCACGGCCAGTGGAGGTGGAGCTCTGAGGAGCCAGGCGCAGGCATCTCCCGGGGTCCCCTGAGCCCTGAGGTTTGGTCTGGGGGTGCGGGCCAAGAATGGCTTCTTCGTTGTTAGTGGTGGTTTTTCTGGTGGCTGTATGAGTACATATCCTCAGTGTGCCTCTTGACCCAGAAATCGTGTGGTGTCTGCCGCCTGGCCTTTTGAGCAAAGTCTGCAGGGCCTGGTCTGGGCCGGTGCAGCGCGGGCTCCAGCTGTCGTTTTAAACTTTCCAGCGTCCATGTGGACAAAGAGAAGGGACACGGGGAATGGGTGCAAAGACCGTCAGCTGTGACGGGCCTGACACTCGTTTCACCCAAGAAATCAATGAGGGGTCTCACTTCCCTCTTCTCAGCTGGAGTCAGGCGTGCAGTTTGCGGGTGGGGCCCCTCTCACCTCCCGGCTGGAGGTGAGCCACCCTGGGGGTGCGGGAGCGCAGAGGAGCCAACCTCCCGGAGGAGGGTGGGGCTTCTTTCAGCACCAGCCTGGTTATAGCTGTCGGGTGTGCCGGCAGGAGACCCTAACTCCGGGCGTGGCCCACTGGGAGTGCTGCCCTGGACCTGGAGTGGCCCCGGCCCTTGGAGGCCGTGCTGCTGCGTGCCAGGCTCGGCCTGCTCTGTGCCTGTGGTGGCTGAGGTGAAAGCCCGTCCCGGTAGACGGACCATGCCCACCACAGCTCCCGAGCCGGGTCTCCGCCCTCATGTGCAGACAGTGCTGGGGCTCTGGCTGCAGCGGGCTGCTCCCTCCTGCGCAGTCCCTCACTCTCAGCCTGCCTTGACCTTTCCATGTCTCAGCCCTGTGAGCTCAGACGCCCGCTGCCCTGCTGGCCTCCACGGAGTGGGCAGCTCGCAGCCCTCCAGACTCCAGCTTTTCGTGCTGACTGCCACGGGGCTAGGGCGAGTCCAAGTTGGGGGCTTGCCCTGTCCAGCCTGAGGAGGGGCCGTCTGCCCATGGCCCCCCCAGCCCGGTGGAAGGTGCACCTCCTGGGTGGCCGGTGGTGGGCAGGGTGGGAGGGCGGCCTGGAGGCCCGGAGCTGTCGGACGCCGAGGCAGGCGGGGGCTGTCGGGGTTGGCCGGAGAGCTTGAACTTCTGAGTCACTGGAACACACCCGTGGGGCGTGATAGCTGGATGCCTGGCTCCGGGCGGCTGTGCTGGTGGGGAGCCGCTGGCCTCGAGACAGCAGTCTGTCGGTGCCCACAGGGCCTCACCTGACTGGCCTCCGTGTGAGCTTGCCCTGCCAGGCACGGCCCGAGCGCAGGGGGTCCAGGGCTCAGCACCGCTCTTCAAGGCCTTATCTCTCTCAGCTCTGAAACGCAAGTGGAAGATGCCCCCAGGAGGCCTCTTTCGCTGCCAGTGAGGTCGCAGGGAAGGTCATCTTACCGCTTTGGCCTGGGCTGGGTCAGCCTGGCCGGACAGTGGCCTTCCTGTCCTGGTACCAGGGGTCAGAAGTGTGTCCCAGTCCCGTCTGGTTACAAGGAGGGAGCTGGCCCCCCAGTCTGGGGGTCTGGTTACAGAAGGCAAGACTCAGCCAGGCAGTGTATGGATGAGGGGGTGACAGGCAGGCCTGGGGGCCGGGTGGAAGGGTGTGGATTGCAGTGGGGCATGGAAGGAAAAAGAGGCCGGTTGGGCGGGGGCCCTGGTGGCACACCTGTGTCTTCCAACTGGACCAAGCTGGGCTGGAGAGAAAAATCAAGATTTGGGGGCAGTTAACCCCCAGGTGGGTGCTGGCACCCTTGGGAGTGGGGAGCCTCCCGCCCTTGGGAGGCCGTTGAGGGAGACAGCGCTGGGATCCTCTGGGCCTCAGTGAGGAGCTGTCCCCCGGGGCTGCGCTGGTGAGTCTCAGGCAGTCCTGGAGGCGCCGTGGGGATAGGCCCGTGACTGCCCCGGGCGTGAGCTCACTCTGTGGTCTCCTGCAGCCTCCATGCGTCCATTGCTTCCCGGGTCGCAGCCCACAAAGCTGCCTTTCTGTTCACGGCCTGAGTCCTCACTGTCTGCCTTTGGCATTTTCAGATTTTGCAAGAACGGGGCTCAAGGATGTGAGGAACAGTGTTGAAGCTGAAGAGACGTTTTACCTTTTCCCAAGATGCAATGATCCGCCATGTCGAGGAAGCTTGGCCGTGGAAGAAACGTGCTTTTGACAATTTCTCTAGAGATTTGGGTGTGAATGCTTTTTCTGCCTCTGAGGTGGGTGGTGAGAGACGGGCCCAGCTGTCCGAAGCCGGGCATTGCTGCGTGCAGGCGGCTTCTGCTGCGTGGGCATCTCTGCGGGGACCTCCGCTTGGTTTCCCAAGTGCCGCTCGGGCCCGAGGCAGGGCTCCTGACTGACCCTTACATCACCGAAGATCATTTCAAGGACTGCGTTCTTGGTGCTACATAAACAGTCTGTAACGGAGCCTGGACCTCGCTGGTAGGAGGTGGGCACAGGGCCCCGGGCTCTGGGTGCCCCCGGCCACCCTGGTCCTTGGGGCAGGGGGTCTGCTGTGCCTCGCAGACGTGGCGGCTTGGTGGTCTCTCCCGACCTCCGCGTGTTCACTACTTCCCGGGCCTGACCCGGCCCAGCCAACCCAGGCTTCTCCGTTTGTAGTTTCCAGACAAGAGACTGTGGCGTCCTTTCTTTCCCAGTATGGACAGACTGCCAGTGCTTTCACTTCCTAGAGACACCTGAAAGTGCTGCTGCCTTTTGGGCAGATCTGTTAGGTCATTTAAAGGGAGGTACAAGTTTTGCCTCATCTGACCCGCCCGGGGGCGTGGGGGCAGCTGGCGCCCGTCAGTGCCTTGGTCTCGCCTGGGCTGGAGGGCGGGGCGGGAGGCCTGTCCACGGGCTCCTGGAGCTGAGACTCCAGGCCACGCTGGAGATCGGGTGTTTACAGCGCACACGGACGTCCTTCTGCCGGCTCGCGCTCTCTCGTGTAACTATGCAGTTCTCTGACATTTCTGGGGCGCTGGGGAGGAGCCTGCACAGCCTGCCCCCGCCTGACGCTGGAGCTGCTGGATTGGATTCCTTTGAGGACGGATGTCCGCACGCTTTGAGAGCTGACCTTCCCCAGCGGGTCGGGGGGCCTGGCTGTCAGGAACCTGTGCCCCCATCCCATCCAGGCGCTGACCTGCCTGGCTCCAGATGCTACCGGAGGCTTCTCGCCTGCCCCTCTTCTTCTTTGCCAATATTACCTGATGAACCAAGTTCTCCAGCACTAGGACTTACCTCCTTTTGTAAGGTCTGTTGTGCGTGGTTCAGCGTTTGGCTTCACACCAACCTTTCCATAGGGCACGCTCGGCCCCGAGACCCGCCCTCCCCGCGGAGCCTCGGGGACACCGTGGGGCGCTGCTGATTGCTTCGCGTTGTTTGATTTGTGACCTTGACATAAATAGATAGGCTTGTGGTTTGTTTGTTTTTTTTTTAATTTAAAGATATTAAGACTTAATTCACTAAAATTTATTCTAAGGGGATATTTATACTTTTGTACTTTTTTAGGTATCCGTATTTTATCAGCTTACAGTTTAATGCCTAAGTTTCCCCTGAAAATAGCAAATAAAATTGTGTATTTATGACTGAGCAGAACAGCTGTTAGTGTCTTAAAGCACATGGACGACCCGCTGCCGCGGAAGCACCGCCTTGGGCTCACAGCAGCTCTGCCGGCTGCCTGGGTCCCTGTCCAGGCCAGCCCCCGCCGCCTCACCCAGCTCTTGTGGAATCGTTTAAAAAGTGCCGATGCCTCACTGAGTCAAGTGTGTGCACATCTTTCCTTGGCTGGAAGCACCAGCTTCAAAGACAGTTCCCTTAGCGCCCCCCCACAGCCTCTCCGGCTCCCCCTGGTGGCGGCTCCTCAGGCTTTGGGGAGGTTCCCTGGACAGCAGCCGCCTGCTGGGCTAGGACGTCTGTGACCCTCAGAGGCTGCTCTCTGGCTGCCTGTCGTGTTTCCAGTGCCTGCTCAGCTTGAGTGGGACTGCCTGCCAGAGGGTGGGTGTGGGGCTCCAGGCGTGCCCTGGATAGCGGGGCACATGGGGAGGACTTCAGATTCTCCAAGGAGTTTGCTTTCTGCAAGGACTAAATGTGCCTTCTCCCAGCTCCCTGAGGCCAGCAGCAAAGTTGGACCTGCCTCCAGGCCCCTCTGCCCGGCAGGTGCTTGGAGACGCCCCAGAGCAGCTAGTCTTGCAGCACGTGCCCATCTCCTGTCTGAGCCCAGGGCCAAGAGGAGATGGCGGTCCAGTCTGGGGCCTGCGGCCGGGGGCCCCTGTGCTGGGTCCTCAGGATGGGGTGGGGCAGTTGGGGGCACACCGCCACCCACACTTCACAGCTCTGAGCTCACTGTGAACGGCGTCAATAAAGTCTCTTCCCCTCCCGTCTCCTTGAGTGTCTGGGTGGGGCTGGTGTCTGGGAGCCCAGGACATGGGGGACCTGCCCTGGAGTCGCATGGTGGCCGCCCCGTGGCAGAGGCAGGAGGCTGGTGGGGTGAGGGAGACCCCAGGGCACCTAGAAAGCTGGGACAGCAGGCAGGGGGAGGTGGAGATGGGGTGGCAGGCCCTCCAAGGGGAGCCTAGTGCTCCTCGATCCCCATGTGGCTCTACCCTGGCCTCTCTTGACAGAGCTGGCAGATGGGCCGCCCCACCCTCCTCTGACCCCACCATGGCAGGACCTGGAGCTCTCTACTCCCCTGGGAAGGGTGGCCTCTCCATGGCAGCAGGACCAAGGCCAGTACTTGCTCCCAGCCCCTGGGGCCATCCTCTGGACGCCCGCAGCCCTGCCTTCCCCCCGCCCCCCTTCCCCCCGCCCCCTTCCCCCAAGGCCTCGGAGCCTATCTTTGCTCTGGAGAAGGAGCTCGTAGAAGGCCCATTCCCCGGGGCCACCGGGCAGTGCTCCCTGCCCGCCAGGAGCACGCCTGGGCAGAGCAGAGCGGACAGGAACGCGGTGTTTGTTCCTGTCTCCGTCCCCAGGGTCGGGCTGCAGCAGGTGCCTGCTAAGTGCTTACTGGTTTGTTCCATAAACAGCCAGGCCCGCGTTCCCCTGGCACTGGCCAGGCCAGCTGGGCCCATGCACGCAGTTGCATGTGTGTGTGTTTTTGTGCGTGGACGTGCACTTGTGTGCGTGTCCACGTGAATGTGAACTGCAGTGTGTGTCTGCATGGGTGTACGTGTGTTGTGACCAGCATGTGGGCATACGTGTGCGGCATGCAAGGCCCAGGCTCCCAGGTCCACTCATGGTCACTAAGCAGGGTGGGAAGCCGCTGCCTTTCAGGAATCGGCCAACACCGGGCAGCGGACTGGCTGGCTGCAGGCCTGCTGTGGACACATGGGCCAGGCGGAGAAGCCGGGGTGGCCTCCGGGGACAGCCACACTGTCGCGGCCGTGATGGGGTCGGAGCAGGCTGCGGGCCTGAGCTCTGCGGCTGCTGGATTCCCAGGCCAGGCCGGGGGGGAGTGGGGTGGGCTGGCTGGTGGGACAAGGGGCGTGAGGGGCAGCGGTACTGGGGCGGGGGTGCTGTGGACAGGGAATCCCCAGGGATCCTCACAGAAACCATGAACGACTCCGGCAAACACGATCTGAATCCCAAACGTGGAGGAAAGGGGATGGAGGGGGTCCCGGCCTAGGGAGCTGTTGCTTGTCTCCTGGGAGCCTGACCTGCCGACCTCCATGCCCCCGCTGTGGCCTGGGCCTCCCTCTTCTGTGTGACACCATCCGAGCCTGGACGGCACCGTGCGGACTCCAGGAGGGCCCTGCCCACCCCTGCATCCCCAGGTCTGGGGGTGTTTGGGCTGTTGGGTCTGTAGGGTCCCCGGGTGCTTCCAGGTGGGTGTGGGGCCTTGCCAGACGAGTTCACCGTCCACGCCGTGACCCGGGAGGCTGGTGGGGGTGCTGCCCAGGGTCACGGGAGACAAACGGGCTCAGAGGGACCAGTGGCTTGTCCAACGTCTCCCAGCTGGTGTGGACCCCGACTCCAGCCCCCCACCCCCCGGAACTTCAGATTCACCTGTGGGGAGGTTAACATGGAGGGAAGGAGGGTGTGGAGGAAAGGAAGCCGGGGTTTGAGGGGCCCTGGGGCTCCAGGAGCAGCCCCTGCCTCTGCACGCAGCTTAGCCTCGGGTGCGTCACCACGGGACGTTGCTGGGCGATTCAGACGGGCAGTGGGGGTTGCTCCCCAACGCCCCGCAGAGCCCCCCTCCTCCAGAGCTCTGCTGGGCCCCCCTGCCAGTGTCGGCTGCTGTCCCCAGGGCCATCCCTGCGTGCCTGTTGGTGACACACGGTGACAATCAGGTTGGCAAGGACACAGGTGGGGGGGGCGGAGAGGCCGCCTGTGTGGGGCTGGGTGATGGCCAGCCTCGCCCCCACACCCCTCCCGAGCACCAGACCCCCGCCCTGCCCCCTGAGGGGCCACGCCCAGGCAGCCAGCCCTGAGGTTGGGTCTTTATTGCAGAGTCAACATAAATAAAAATAAGCGGGAACTTGAGAGGAGGGGGAACTGGAGAGTTATTTACAAATGTACATCGTGGACCTGGGCAGCCGCTGCCCGGCCCAAGCAAGGCTCAGAGCAAGGCGAGCAGGGCTGCGAGGACCAGGAGGACAGCTCGGGCGGCCGGGCAGCGTGCAGAGTTTCGACCAAGGGGCTGCAGGTTCCGGGGGTCCCGCTTCTGGGCACCGCCCGGCCCTGCCCGCTGGAACTGCAGCTCTGGGATGATCCGGTGGATCCAGTCATGGTGGGAGGTGAGCCGGATGTAGACACCTGGGCGGTTCCGGCGGGCGCAGCCCTCGCCCCAGCTGATCACCCCGGCCTGCAGCCACACCTGGCCCACGAGGCACACCAGGGGGCCCCCGGAATCTCCCTGCGGCCGAAGCAGAGGTACCTGTTTTGGTGCTTGCGGGCCGACAGCTGCACGGCTCACTGCCCGCGCCTGTCTCCCTCCCTTCGCTCTTCTCTGCCCAGGATACCCCCCCGCTCCCGCGGTCCTTCCTCTCTGGCCTGGGGTGCCCATTTCTCTAGCATTGCCACACTACCCACCCTGAATCACCTAGAAGAGTGTCTTGAAAATGCAGCTTCCTGAGTCCCACCGCAAACCCACTGACTAACTCCCCCAGGGGGAACCCAGGAGCCTGCTTTGCCAGCTGGTCGAATGCACAGCTCTGGTCTGGGCCCTGTGGGCCCACCTCCTGGGCCTTGTCCCTTGTCCCAGGTGGGCTGGTTTCCGCCTGGGGCCCGGGGACAGGGCCCAGCCTCGGCCCTCCCCGCCCCAGGGCCCACCTTGCAGGCGTCCTTCTTGCCCTCAGCGAAGCCCGCACACAGCATGTCGTCTTTGATGGTTCTGGGCTGGAAGCCGGACTCCGCATCCTTGCTGTAGAGCAGGTTGCACTTGGGCGTGCCGATGATGGGCACGGCGAGCTTTTGCAGGGTCCGGGGTTTGGGCAGGCTGTCTGCGGAGGGGAGATCCAAGGTGTGGCTCGGGACAGTCTCGCCGTGGGCCCCAGGCCCTGCTTCTCAAGAGCCGCAGCTCTGTCCCACCTGCTTTTCTCTTGTGTTTTTACATCTTCTTTCCTGGCTGGAGGCTTTGTGGGACAGAGTTCCTTCTTCCCGCCTGCCACCCACCAGGCCAGGCTCATTCTGTTCCCTGTGGCTCTGATGCCCTTTTCCCATAACTACTCCACCCATTTGAGTAGAGATCTTGTGGGCCTTCCTGATGGCTCCCATGGTAAAGAATCTGTCTGCAGTGCGGGAGACCAGGGTTTGATCCCTGGGTTGGGAAGATCCCCTGGAGAAGGGAATGGCTACCCACTCCAGTATTCTTGCCTGGAGAACCCCTGGACAGAGGAGCCTGGCGGGCTACAGTCCACAGGGTCACAGAGAGTCGGACATGACCGAGCGACTAACACACGTGCAGCAGTTTCAACAGAAGATGGTTGGTTCAGGGTGGCCCCCAAGCTGCCTTCTCTAGGCGTGTCACCCATTCTCTCCCCTCCCTGCCCCCAGTACCTTGTTCACTGGGGCTGCCCCAGCCGGTGACCCAGCAGTTCATGCCCGTCTCAAAGATGACCGAGGGGTCAGGCACACACACGGGGAGGATGTAGTTGGTGAAGGTCACAGGTGCCTCCAGCTCCACCAGGGCCACGTCGGCGCTCGAGGCCATGCCTTGGTACTGGGGGTTGCTCTCGACCCGCTTCACCCGGGCATACACAGCGTGTGGCCCTGGCCTCGCCAGTTGCAACACCCCCAGCAGGACCTGGTACAGGGGTGTTTCAGAGGTGCTGGTGGGAGAGCAGAGACCCGGCGTGAGGCCGCCCTGGAGGCGTCAGTGGAAGTTAAGTGGAGGTGAGAAGTAGGGAGGAGTTGGACTTCCTCCTCGCTCCCCAGGGTGCTGACAGCTCAGTCTACACTTTGTCTTCCGGAGTGCACTCTCCAGGGGGTTGTACTACGGGATAGGGTGGGAAAGGGTGTAAACTCCAAGCAGCCTTTAATTCCTAGCTCCACCCTGGCGGGCCCAGCCACCTCGCGCAAGTCACCCAGCAAGTTCTCTGTGACTCGGTTTCCTTGTCTGTAAAATGGGGACAGTAACAGCCCCCACCTGAAAGGCTGTGTCTGTGGGGGTCAAAGGAGGTGATCACCCACCGGGGCCCAGCCTGAGGCAAGTGGCCTGCTCCCTCTGAGCCTGGATTTCTGAACTTGAGATGTGAGATTTTAGAAGAATTCCAAGAGCTGTGGTGAGGCGAGAGCTGAGATGCCTGGACAGCCCTGAAGGCCAGGACCAGGTGGGCCATGGCGTGGCCCTTTTGGTTAGGGCCACTGTAGGTGACCTCAGAGTGAGGAGGAGGAAGGGCCATTCTGCTTCGTCCACCTGTGCCCAGAGCCCCAACCAGGAAGGGAGTGTCTGGATGTGAGGTGTGGGAGGAGACGAGGCAGGCAACGGGAGGAGCCTGCGGCCAGCAGCAGGGGCGGCCTGTCTGACGAAAGCACCTCACTGTGAGCCCGGAGGGGGGATTGGACCCCTCCCAGCTGGGCTGGGGGCAGCAAGAGCCCGAAAGCAGGGGCTGCTGCTGGAAGCTGGCCCCGAGGCTGGACCCAAAGGGAGCCCTGGCAGGAAAGGCTCAGATGTCGCAGACGCAGCCTCTCTCGGGCTGTGGGGGCTCGGCCTGGGTGCCCTGCACCGCCGCTGTCCGCAGGCTGGCGCTGTCCGTGGTGCTGAAGCCCGGCGTTTGCGGGCAGCGCGCGGGGAGGGGGCGGTTCCGTCTGCACAATCTGTGCCCCCGGCCCCGCTGGCGGAGGGCAGGGAGCGAAGTGTGGGGCGCGGCCGACTCACTTGGAGAAGCAGTGCGCGGCGGTGAGGACCCACCGGTCCGTGATGAGGCTGCCCCCGCAGAAGTGGCTTCCGTTTCGCTGAATGCTGACCTGCCAGGGCCACTCGCCCTCCAAGGCGTTCTGCCCACCCACCATCCGATTCAGCATTCGCGGGCGCCCGCAGGCTGGGGGAACAGAGCCGGGGAGGGGTTGGGGGGCGCTCCCTGGAGGCCCATCCCCTCAGCTCTGATTCCCACCCCCAAACCCACACTCAGGCTTTCCTATCCTGTTCACTTCCTGGCTTTCCTGCCTCTGACTGGCCCCAGGACCTTAGGCCTAAGTCGGAGGCCTGGGCATCAGTCAGCCTCTGACGCAGGCTGTGGGCCCCTTGCCCCTCACCTGTGACACCCGACCCTTGTGCGGTGGGGGTTAGATAACACGGATAAAGTTCTTATCCCCCCTCCCCCCAGCCTGATAAAGGGCTCCTGGACCTTCCTTTTCCACCCCCCAACTCCTGTCTGGGCTCCCCAGCTTTCCCCACTGTGGGATTCCTGTGCCAGGCCCATTCATTATGGGCCTCGCTGGGGAGGGGGGCTTCTGGCCCGTCTTGGAGATCTCAGCCAAGCCCACTCCTGTCCCCCTACCTGAAGGCCTTGAATGCTTACCGTTTAGTGCCTCACCCCCCTGAGTCCCTGAAAATGAGAAAAAGAGGGTGATCAGCCAACTCGGCCCAAGCTGTGGTCTGCTCCTCCCCTCCCCAACTGGTCAGCGTAGCCCGTCCTCTGCTGCACACGCAGCCTCCCATGGACTCCGCAGGACTGTCCACCGGGGACCTAGCAGGAGAGGCTGGCAGCCTTCAGTTTCCTGCAGGTCCCACCCCTATGGTGTGCACAGGCCGGGCTGTGGGCCAGAGCTCACCTGCAAGGGCAGACAGGCACGTTGCCACACGAGGACCAATCAGAGAGGAGGGGACCCCGCCAGGGCCTGACTCCCATCTGGGGCAAGAGGGCTCCTTCTGGACCCCACCAGGGCTTTCCCTCCATACCCCACACTTGTCCTCGTCTGGAAGCTCTGCGGAGGATCTGGCCTTCGGCCCCAGGGTTGTGGGGCCTCCCCCACACACCCTCTCCACCAGCCTGGGGCTGGGATAAGGGGCCAGACAGAGTGAGCGAGGCTCCACGTCCGACTGCCCACCCAGCCGCTTGGGTCTCGCTCGTCTCAGGGGAGTAGATAGGCCAGCCGGTGGTCGTGGGTCAGCCCTCCCAAGATCCCAGATTCCCAAGTGCCAGCCCCTCTTTCAGACGTTCCAGCTAGCTCACAGGAGGCCCCAGGACCCCTGCCGGGCCTGGCACCCCTGCCTGTGTGAGGGACAGAGGGGAGGGCGGGGGGCAATCTTGGAAGTGGACCCCTCTCCCCAGGACCCACTGTCCCCCAGTCTCTGGACAAGGCACAGGGCCCGCCTCTTGGCCTTGATAGGCCCTTCCACTCCAGCTCAGAGACCCCAGCCAGGCCGACAGTCTCGACCAGCGCCAGCGCAGCTCCAGGCGACCCACCCCGTAAAGAGAGCCCTGCTTGTGGATCTGATCACTGGGACGGATCTGATCAGAGCTTGGGGAGTCAGGACAGCCTCTCCCCACCTCACACTCCCCCGACACCCCAGCCCCTCACAGTAACCAGTCCCAGGTGGCGGAGGGGCCCCTAGGCCCAGGGCAGGATATGGCCAGGCTGAGCCACACCCTTTTGTGACCCTGGGGATTTTAACAGGACCCTATTCTTCCAGCTGAGGGGTACACTCCCCAGTGCTGGGCGGGGGGCGGAAAAATGAAGCAGTTGCGGGGGGTGCTGAGCATGGGCCAAGAGGAGCGAGCAGGCACTGGCAGGACTGGCCACTCTTCCAGGTAGAGGTGCCAATAGACGCGTGGGAGGTGAGAGCAGTCAGCCAAGGCCAGCAGGACGTCTGCCCAGACACTGATTGTGTCAACAAAGGGCCCTTTAAAAATGCACACGTGCCCCAGGCGGGCATTCCCTCGAGTCCCTTGTCTTAGTATAATCTGATTTAGTCAGACTGATAACCCTGGACCCTGCACTCTTGCTTCTGCTTGCATGAAGCTGAAACGCCCTGGCCGGCTTTTTCCCTCCCTGTGGGACTTTTCCAGAGCCTTGTCCAGGTTCTCCCCACAACCATGCCCACTCCTGTACGAGTATGTGGCTGCACTGTCCACGCCCAGGATCGAGGGCACTCGCACCCTGCCTGGCAGACCCTCTTGCATAGGCTCTGCAGCCGTCTGCACCCTGGCCTGATGCACCCCAGCCTGATGCACCCCGGCTTCCTGTTTGGACTGAGCCCCGGCCTCTGAGGCTTCTCTGGTGCCTCAGACAGTAAAGAATCCATCTGTGATGAAGGAGATCCAGGTTCGACCTCTGGGTTGGGAATTCCCCTGGAGAAGGAAATGGCTATACACTCCAGTATTCTTGCCTGGAGAACCCCATGGACAGAGGAGCCTGGTGGTCTACAGTCCCTGGGGTCACAAAGAGTCAGACCCAACTAAGTGACTTTGACTTCACTTTTCCTGCCTCCGAATGCTTGTCCACAGCACCCCTTTCCTCCTGGGTCTAAATCCAGATTCTAGAGAGTGCTAATCCAGATCCTAATCCAGAGTGCTAAACCTAACTGAAATTCCTCCCCCTCCTCCAGGCAGCCCTCCTTGATTGTATTATCTGGGCAGCCTGGCTCCCTTTTCTGAGTCTTCCCACTTGGCCCCACCTTGCCCTGGGGGTGGAATTCTCATCTCATCTCACCTGAGCTCAGGAGCTCTGTGGAAGCAGGGCCCACATCCTGGGAGCCTGAGCCCAGGGAATGTGTAAGAGGGACAGTGGGGGCAGGACTGCCTGGGGAAGAGGGGTGTGGAGACCCAGGCTGGGCAGGGTGGGCGTCCTGTTGGGGCTGGGTAAGCCAGCAGGGTGTCAGGCCCCTCCTCTGGATCCGGGGCCCTTCTGCTCCTGTATCTGGTGGCTCATGGAGGCAGGAGAGACCTGAGGCTTTAGGAGGGAACAGCCAGAGATGAGAGGCTGGGATGGCGCTCAGGAGCTCAGGGCTCTGGTGTCAGCTTTGGAGAGCCAAGTGTAGGCCGCCGTTTGCACTTTGGCGATGACCTCGATTACTCCACCCACCAGGAGCAATCACAGGGTTACACACCCTGGCAGAGACGAGCTCCCTCAAAGAACGCTGTTATCCTGGTGCCAGGGGAGGAAGGCAGGGCAGTGAGGCCTGGGGGGCCCTGCAGAGCCCAAGGAGTCTGGGGCCTCCCCACCGAGGTGCCTCCTCCCCTGTGGGAAGCCTGGAGCCCCAGCAGGGCTGCAGCCCAGGCTGACAGCCCGGCCCTGCGAGGTGACTTGAGGACACGGAAGTGAGGCGGCGGCTGGGTGGGCCAGGCGGGCCCAGGAATGCAGGAGAGTTTCTCCAGCAGAGAGAAGCCTGCCTGGCTGGGAGGGGCCTGGCAGTTGGGGCCCCTGGCTGACACCTGCTCACCCTCACTGGGGCCTCTCTCACCTGCACCCCTGCCCCATGCCCCACTGACCCCCCCAGCCTTCCGTGGCTCCCTGACTCAGGCCGTGCTCGGCCACCCCTCCTGGCCCCGCGGACGCTGGCCCTGGGGCCAGTCTTGAGTTCAGATCCTGCACCCAGGCAGCCCTGTGTTTGTGCCTTGGAGACGGGAGAGGCCGAGATGAGAGGAAGTGGGGTGCCAAGCCCAGAGCTTGGCCCTGCTCGCCGAAGGCAGTGGGAGCAGGGGTGGGGGTGGGGGTGGATCCTGCCCGAGTCACCACCTCGGGCCCTCGCAGGCCTGCACCCATGCTGCCTTCCCCAGTTCACTCCCCCAGGTGGGATGTCTCAACCTTCCTCCTGCGGGAAGAAGAGGAGGCCCTTGCTGCAGCCCCCAGCCTGGCCAGGGAGTGGGGACTGGGCTACAGCTGCCGTCACGACAGACCTGCAGGACCTGTAGGACTCTCCTGCTACCTTTAGGACTCACCGGACCGCAGCAGCAGCAGGAGCAGGGCCACAGCTGGCACCTGCTTCATGGTCTCGGCCTGGCTGGAGTGCCCGCCGGGCAGGGGACAGTGGTGGCAGGAGCTCCGAGTGCTTGAGCACGAAGCTCGGGGCTCCATGAAGTGGGTTATATGCGCCAGATGAGTGTCGGCTTGGCTATGCCGCTGGACCTGTCAGCCCGGCCAGCCCAGTTCCTCTTGACAGGAAGGAGGCACCCCAGAACTCTGGTTCCTCCATGACCTGGCCCTGAACCCCAAGGGGTCAGACCCCTCACCCCAAGGGTTTGAGGCCAGGGTGTATAGGCCCCATTTAGGCAGCTTGTGGCATGGAGTTCCACCCCCCTACCGTGGCTGACCACACCCCCCAGCTGACCACAGGCCCCACATAAACTGACTGCAGTCCACCCATTAAGACCCTCCCTGTTTCATCCATTCATTCATTTGTTCATTCATTCATATTGAGCATCTACTTCCCAGGTGACACTAGCAGTAAAGAACCTGCCTTCCAAAGCAGGAGACACAGAGCTGCCGATTTGATTCCTGGGTCAGGAAGATCCTTGGAGAAGGAAATGGCAACCTGCTCCAGTATTCTTGCCTGGAAAATTCCATGGACAGAGGAGCCTGGCGGGCTACGGTCCATAGGGTCACAAAGAGTTGGGCATGACTGAGTGCACGAGTGTGTGTGCACACGCATACCCACACAGTCCATGGGGTCACAAAGGGTCAGGCATGACTGAGCCCAGGAGTGCGCACACGCGTGCGCGCGCGCACACACACACGCACACGCACACACACGCACACGCACACACACGCGCGCGCGCACACACACACACACTATGTCCCACATCAGTGAATGAAAGAGTCCAGGACTGGGTTTTACACTTTGGGGGGGGATGGGCACGAAAAAGGTCCCCTGTGCTTATGAAACAAAGTGGGGCAGGGAAGGAGTCCGGACGAGGGTCCCCAACCGACCCCAGCGCCCTGGTCGGCCCTCTGTCCAGGAACTGGATCCCAGCAGTTCCAGGACCCATCCCAACGAGGCCACGACCGCCTACCCCAGCCGGGGGCGGTGGGGGGGCTTCCCGGAACCGAGGGCCGGGTGGGCGGGGCGGAAAGTGGTTCTGGGAAGGCCGGGCCGGGTGACCGACCGTGTCCCTGCCCTGGGCGTGGCCGGCCGGGTCGGGACGTGCGGCCGCCGCGGAAGCGGCTCGGGGAGGAAGTTATCTGGAGCACGGGGATGACGTCAGAGGCTCAGGTCTGGTCTCGGCTTGGGGCTGGGGCCGGGGACCAGGTCCGACGGACCCCCCACCCCAGGGTTGGGGTGGGGAGCTCTGGAGCACAAGCAGAGCCCGGCCTCAGCCTCCCGGCCTCAGCCTCCCGGCCTGCGAAGGGGGTGCGGCGCGCCCCAGGAGGCGCGGGGGCAGAGGTCGGCCGCCCCCTCCCCGCTCCCCCGCCCCCCAGCCCTGGAGCGCCGAGTCCACGCAGTCCTGCCCTCGGATGGCCGGGCTGCCGGGCAGAGCCAGGCCTGGTGGGGGCTCCCTCCGCTCCTCGCTCCTCGCTGCCCCCTTCCTCCCAGTCCTGCCCCTGCCCGCCTCGTGCTCCCCTCCCCTCCCTTCTCTTCTCCAGCAGCCCTGCAAGGGGAAGGGGGCGTCACCGCAGTTCGGGCCTGTCACACACGCCCCCTCTCTCCCTCCTCCTCCGCGGCCCCCTCGGCGCTGTGTCCCGGGCCCTGTGCGGAACTGGGCTCCCTGGGGAGGGGCGGAGTATGGAAGCTGGGCCCAGGCTCACTGGGGCTCATTGCACAGGTGTTCTGTGCGCACGCTGGGGGCCCAGCCCTGTCCCGGGCCGGGGAACGTCCAGGTGAACGGTGTGGAGGACCCTGCCAGACAGAATGAAGCTGAAAATGACTAATCGCAAACTTGGGTCAGTTTCAGAAGGTCAGGACAGCGACATTTCTCCAGCACCTGACGGTCGATTCCCTGGATCTCAGAGGACTCTCAGATTCTTCTGGGCCAACACTGCCTCTCTGGCATCCTTCTTCATTTTTTTTTTTTTTTTTAAGCCAATTCTAAGAAGGCTGTGCCTTGAAATCAAGCAAGCAACAAAAGTCAGGAGTGATCAGACAGCCGGGACGCAGGGAAAGTTGGGCTCCCAGTGACTCCAGTGCCTAGAGAAGCGGCTCGTGTCCCAGTGGGCACCTGTGGGCCTGGGGTGGGGGCTGCAGGGTGAGCAGGAAGCCAGGCCTCTTTCTCATTCCCGCCACCAAACAAGGGAGGGGAATTGGAATCCAGGAGGACTCAGAGACTTGAATATATTTTATCAATTCCGCCTTAAAAAAAGTGGCTATCTATCAACTCTGGCAGGGAGCATGTTTTCTAATGTTGGAAGCCACAGTAGGGACTTCCCGAAGGGTCCAGTGGTTAAGACTCAGAGCTCCTCGCGGTGCAGGGGGCATGGGTTTGATAATGGCTACCCACTTTTTGCCTGAAGAATTCCATGGACAGAGGAGACAGACAAGCTACAGTCCTTGGGCCCACAGAGAGTCAGACACAACTGAGAGACTAACACTTTCACTGGGAACTAATATCCCACGTGCAGTGTGGCAGAAAAAAAAAAACAGTCCCAGTAGACAACGTAATAGAGACGTGGCCATAAACTAAAAAAGTACAAACAAAATTGGCCTCAAAATAAAAAATCAGGGACTTCCCTGGCAGTCTAGTGGTTAAGATTCTGTGCTCCCAGTGCAGAGGGTAAGTGCTTGATCCCTGTCTGGGGAACAGTGAACTCACAGGCCACATGGTACAGCCTAAAAAAACCCAGTTTTTAAAATTAAAAAAAATTAAAAAGCAAACAATAGGAAAAATATTTGCAGGAAATGTGGCCAAATACTGACAACATTATTGTCCAGAGCACTTAAGAAATTGATCAGGCAAACCCTGGACCCCTGAAGAGGAAATGAATGAAGGACACAGACAAGTCTTGGAAGAGGAAACCAATTTGGCTAATAGACTTGCTGAGAAATATTCAGCCTCAGTAATTAAAGAAATGCAAATCAAAGCCACAACAAGGAGATGTGTGGAGTTATATCAACCTTGGTGGAATGCTGTTAGTCGAGGCTGTGGGGCAATGTGCCAGCTGGTGGGCACGTAACTGGCCCAGCCCGTTTGTAAATCAGTTTGTTAGTGTTTGCTTCAACTTTTTAAAATAGTTATTCTCTTTGACTCAATGAATTCATCACTGAAAGTCTATTCTAAGAAGAAAGTCTTAAATACAGAAAAAGCATGAAGATGTCAGTGGTCAGCTTACTTATAATTGCAAAAACAAAATAAAACCTTGTTTGGACATTGGTAACTAAAACAGCCTTTCAATATAATTTAAAAAAATTATACTTTCACGGAGAATGGGTAAGTGTAGAAAATGCTCGTTATATAAGGGGAAATTTTAAAAGAATGGGTATAAAGATTTTTAGGAAGTATAATAACTGAAAATTCAAAATTTAAAACAACAGCAGCAACCTCCAAAAGAAAAGTTTGCAGAATGTTCAGCAGTGACCATCTAGGAGGGATTCTGTAGTCAGTTGGATTTCTTTCCAAAGGAGATGACAGGAAGCCAACTGACTCTCATGAAGCACAACAGGTGTTCATGGGACCTCTGCTTCTGGTTTGTGGGCCAGTGCATGGGACCTTCCTGTGATGCTCCAGTGGAGGGACAAGCTAGGGACCCGGTGGACAGATGGCCTTCCTTCTAGCCCGTAGGTGGTGACTTGGTTCTCCAGTCTCCAAGATGACTCCTGGAGCCAGGCACACTGCAGTCTCTTCCTCCAGGGATGCCAGTGAAGAAGGCTGGAGCCTGCCTCTGTCCCATCCAATGTGAACACTCCCACGGAAGGACCGCAACTGTCTCACAAATTGCCCAGGCTGGTGACACTGCTGCTATGTGGCCACAGCACAGTTTGTTAGCAGAAAGGAGAAGGGAAGGAGACAGGTGAGCAAGAAGCAGTAACCACCACACTGACTCCAGTGTGAGAGTGAAGTAAAGACATTTGGGAACATGGAAAGTCTCAGGAAGTTTTATCCCCCAGGCACAATTCTTGGGAAGCCACTGTGGGGGTGAGGGTGGGGAGATGTTCTCTGACTAAAGAAGAATTAAACCAAAAAAGTAGGAAATGTGGGCTGTAGAAAACAGATCAAACTCAGAAGAGGGAGAAGGGAATCTGTGGGATGCTGGTGAAGGGAGATTCCAGAATGGCAGTTGTGCCCCAAGCAGAGAGGGCGGCCTTCATTCACGAACACTGTGACAAAAGAGACAGGAATGCTGACATCACAGTGTCCTCATAGTGCCCTCTGCCATTGCGCTATCTTTTCAATCGGATGAAACATCTGGAGAATGTAAGCCAAGAGGCAGACATGAGACACAGGACAGGAAACCCCAACCAGGAGAAAGACCAATGGAACGCCAGGATGGGAAAGGGAACTCCCAGGACGACAGAGCTACCCAGAGAGCAAGTATCCCAGAAAAAGGAAAATGGGTGTATCAGGCGGGATTAAAGAGGAGAAGGGGAGAAAGAAAAGAAATGATATATGTTCCTTAATGAGATTGTTCTGGTGGAGAGTCATAAAGTGTGGGTAGGTACAAAGGAAATCAACAACAACAAAGGTGATTATTAACTTAAGGGGAAAAAATTAAGAAAGGAAACAAACATAGTACACTGTAAGACTTGGCCATACCCCCTAAAGTCTCATCCCATTATGGTATCAGCCAGCCTTGAGGTCCAGTGTCTTATCAACTAAACTAGATTTACATGCAGTCGAGGCTTCTTGGGCATAATTCCTCTTTATCTGAAGAACTGTGAACTAAAGAGGTCACCCTGCCCACCCAACATTCAGGGGTGAGGAAGGGACAGGATAACCACGAGATAACCCACTCACAGCAAGGACTGGTCCATAGCGTATCTGAAATTTCTCTACGCAACGTGCTGCCCCCTCCTGCTCAGGAGCGGGAGTGCACATTGTCCAGCGTCCTGGAGAGAAGTTCTTCATGACTCAGCTCTGCGCTCTGGGCTGTTGGCTTTGGCCTCTGAATCATCTGTGCTTTCCCATAAGACACGGTTCATGTCTATAACTGAATAGTTTTCTCTGCCAACCTGCTTCTTGTCTGTAGAAAGTTGGGAATCTAAAGAATTGTCCCTTTCAGTTCAAGTTTGTAGAGTTTGCTGACTTCTCAGCATAAATAATGGAGGCCAGAAGACAATGGAAAATCTTTAAAGTGCTGAAATTGGGACTTCCCTGGTGGTCTAGTGGTTAAGAGTCTGCCTTCCAATGCAGAGGATGCAAGTTTGATCCCTGATCTGGGAACTAAGATACCACAAGCAAAGAGGTGCAGCCAAAACTAAACAAATAATAAACAAATAAGGGGACTTTCCTGGTGGCAGTGACTAAGAATTCACCTGCCAATGCAGGGGACATGGGTTTGATCCCTGGTCCACGAAGTTTTCGCATGCTGCAGAGCAATGAAGCCCGTACAGAACTGCTGAAGTCCTCTCACCTAGAGCCTGCGCTCTGCAACAAGGGAAACCACCGAGACTAGGAGCCCAGGTGCCGCAATGACGAGCAGCCCCTGCTTGCTGTAGCTGGAGAATGTCTGTGCGAAGCAACGAGCACCCAACACAGCCATTAATTAATTAATTAAACAAATGAGGGTCCCTGTAACAGTCCATTCATTTTTAGAAGCCACTTGATGACTGATGGTTGACCAGTCTGATCCTTGACATTTACCCCCCAAAAGAGGCCTGGGTTGACTAAAAAACTGAATGCAAGATATTTTCTTACAATACTTGTGATAGTTTCCACATCATTCTGCCCTTCCCCAGTGTTTGATATTCAGGGGCTCAAATATTGCCACAAAACCGTTTTTCTGAACTGGCACCAACTAATCAATCCACGTCAAAATAGCCTCTGTCAAGCGTGGTGTTGTAGGAGCCTGCTTTGAAGGGGTTGTGGAGAAATTCAGGCTTTCTAGGTGGCTCAGTGGTAAAGAATCTGCCTGTCAAGGCAGGGGACGCAGGAGACATGGGTTTGATCCCTGGGTTAGGAAGATTCCCTGGAGTAGGAAATGGCCATCTACTCCAGTATTCTTGCCTGAAAAATTCCATGGGCAGAGGAGCTTGGAGGGCTACTATCCATGAGGTCACAAAAGAGCTGGACAATGACTGAGCTGAGCACACATGCATGTTGAGAAATTCTGACGAGGGAAATGGTGCACACCTGGATGAGCCACAAGGCACTGATGAAGGACAAAGGCAGGTGTCACCCAGGTGTGTCTCGTCACCTGGGCTCTGCCACACACCTCTCAAGGTTTCCCCAGAATCAAGAAATAACTGAAATTGTCTTCTCTGATACCTCAAGGAAACCTACTCAGGACAGAATGGGTAGCCTTTTGCTCTGCTAACTAACTGACCTCTCAAAGTATGCAAAACAGATTGATCTTTGCCAGACCATCTGGTTTGTTTTTCCCTTCTTTCTCTTTGATGGTATTTATTTATTGACTCACTCCACTTTATGGAAGTATAATTAACAAATAAAATCTGTACATATTTAATGTGTACAGTGTGATGATTTGATGTATGTATACATTGTGAAATGGTTACCAAAATCAAGTTAATTAACACATCCATCACCTGTTACCATTGTGTGTGTGGGGGGGGGGGTGGGGTGTGGTAAGAATGTGCATGCTTGCTCAGTCACTCTGTTGTGTCCAACTCTTTGCGACCCCACAGACTGTAGCCCGCCAGGCTCCTCTATCTATGGAATTTTCCAGGCAAGAACACTGGAGTGGATTACCATTTCCTTCTCCTGGGGATTTTCCTGACCCAGAGATCAAACCCACATCTCCGGCATCACAGGCGAATTCTTTACCACTGTGTCGCCTGTGGTAAGAACAGTTAATATTTAATCTCTTAGTACATTTTGAGTATACAGTACAGTATCATTAACTGTAGTTTCCATGCTGCACATTCGGTCCCCAGAACTTACTCACCATTTTTAAGATTTTTTTTTAACATTCATTTTTGGCTGCACTGAGTCTTCGTTGCTGTGCTGGGGCTTCCTCTAGTTGCGGCAAGCAGGGGCTACTCTTGGTTGCTTTGTGCAGGCTCCTCATTGCAGTGGCTTCTCTTGTTTTGGGCCCGGCCTCTAGGTGTGTGGGCTTGCTAGTTGTGGCTCATGGGCTCTGGGCGCAGACCCAGTGGTTGTGGTGTACGGGCTTAGTTGCTCTGTAGCATGGGGTATCTTCCCAGACCAGGGATCAAACCCAGGTCCCTGCATTGGCGGGTGGACTCTTAACCACTCAGTCACCAGGGAAGTCTGAACTTATCAATCTTATAACCAGAAATTTGTACCCTTTGACCAGCATCTCCTCATTTCCCCCACCACCCAGCCCCTGTCAACCACCACTGTACTCTCTGCTTCTCTGAGTTCGGCTTTTTAGATTCCATGTAGAAGTCAGGTCGTACAGTTTTTGTGTTTCTGTGTCTGGCTTATTTCACTTAACATAATGTCCTCCAGGTTCATCCACATTGTCCCAAATGGCAGGATTCCCAGCCCCCTCTTTTTATTTTTAAATTAAAAACAATATATATTTTTTGGCTGTGCTGTGAGGCACATGGGATCTTAATTCCCAAACTGGGGATTGAACCAATGCCCCTTGCATTGGAAGCACAGAGACTTAACCACTGGGACCCTAGGGAAATCCAAGATTTCCATCTTCTTATGGCTTAGTAATATTCCACTGTATATTTACACCACATTTTCTTTATCCATTCATCCATTGATGGACACTTGGGTTGTTTCCATACTACTGTTGCAATTAACATGGGAGTGCAAATATCTTTGAAATACTGATTTTATTTCCTTTGGATATCTACCCAGAAGTTGAATTGCTGAAACATAAGGTAATAGTATTTTTATGATAAACCGCCATACTGTTTTCTGTAATGTCTATATCAATTTATATTTCCACCAACAATGAACAAGTGTTCACTTTTCTCCATACCCTACCCAACGCCTGTTAGCTCTTGTCTTTTGACGTCAATATTAGCCATCCTCAGGGATTTTGTGCTTTCACTGCCGTAGGCCTGGGTTTAATACCTGGTCAGGGAACTAAGATTCCATAAGCCATATGTATTAGCCATTCTAACAGGTGTGAGGTGATATCTCAGTGTTTTTTTTTTCTTTTTTATTGTGATTTTTATTTGAATTTTCTTAATGATTAGGAATGTCAAGTATCTTTTCATATACCTATTGGAAATCATGTGTCTTCTTTGGAAAACTAGTGACTCATGTCCTTTGCCCATTTCTTTATTTATTCTTACTCTTGATATTTATTAGTTTATTTGGCTGTGTTTTGTCAGTTGTGGCACTTGGGACCTTTAGATGCAGCATGCAAACTCTTAGTTATGGCATGTGGGATCTAGTTCCCTGACCAGGGATCAAACCCAGGCCCCCTGTCTTGGAAGCACAGAGTCTTAACCACTGGACCAACAAGTAAGTCCCTAAATTATTTTTTAAAAATATCTTCAGGGGACTGACTTTGAATCCAGACACCCAGCTAAATTATGAAGTTGCATAAAGTTTCCAAAATGGAGTGTGTGTGTGTATGAGAGAGAGAGAGAGACAGACAGACAGAGACAGAGAAAACAAGTGTGTTTGAAAAGAGCTTCTGACAGGCAGCATGGGCCAGGTGTGGAGTCAGGAACCTTCAGCCACACTGGGAGTCAGTATTCCTTCTGGCTGGATCACAGAAGGAGGTAGATGTGGCTGGAACTGCGTGTCGCTGCAGACACGGCAATCAGGACAGGAGAATACAGGGAACACCCCCCAGCCACTCGGTCAGGACCGGCTCTGTGGCCCCATGCTGACCACTGCGGCTTAGCCTTGGCTGTGGGAACACCATGTTTCCAGACCCATCTCCCTCCCCTCAGCGCTGCTCTTCCAGCCCAATCTCTAAGGCCCTCCACAGACCCAGGCCTTTGCCTGAGCGGTTCTCTCAGCCTGGGAACCGCCCCTCTTCTTTTGACAGCTACAAGCCCCACTTGTCCGGGCTGGGTCACATCTTCCTTGCCTCTTCCAGAAAGAATGAGTCAATTGCTTGTTGGCCTTTTGGCTAAGATCAAGTGCAGGAAGAGTGAGTCACCCGTTGGCACCTGGACCTGCTTTTTTCAATGCACTTATCACACTCGTAGTATTTGTCAGTTTACTATCTCCTGAACTCCCCGGGGCCATGGATTGTGATTTACACTGTTTTTCACAGCCTTGCCCCTACACAAGGCCTGAGTGCTGAATCAAGTCTTGAATGAACAGGCTGGTTTCCTTGATTCTGTTTCTTCCTCTCTTCAACCTGTCCTGCACACAGGCCCAATTCTCAACCCAAAGTAAAATTTGAATTATATCACCCTCAACTCAAAATCCTTCCCTGGCTGAACTTCACCAGGGAAACTACTTGAATTGTTGGCATTCAAGGCCTTGCACACCATGCAGTGAGCACTGTTAGGTCACTGGGAAAAAGGTCAGCTGAGAGGCACAGTCAAGGCTGGACGAGTGGATCTTAAGAAAATGGAGACACAGCCCAGTTTAGCGGGTAATTTCCTCTCTCCCTCCCTCCCTCACTCACTGAGCACCCGTGGTCAGGACCTGTGCTGGGCCTTAAAGAGGAAAGCAATTATGTTGCTATGCTGCCTGCTCCACCACACACACATACCCCCACCCCCCCCCCAACACACAAAAGATGTGGGGCATCCTTGTCTGACCAAAGTGGTGTGCTGGTGAATGTTTGACCTCCACGGGAAGTGGGGGTGGGGTGGGGACTGATATCTAGAGTTTGCCAATTTCGGTGTAAATATTCCCTTTATGGCTGACGTCAGACTACCAAGGTGGTCACTGAAGGTGGAGTCAGATGTAAATGTATAGAAGCACATCACTGGTATTTCCACCATATGGATATAATAGATACAAAAACCTCAAGAACATAGACAATAGTAAAATAAATAGAAGTGATTACTTTTATTTGCTACTTTTGTCAATATAATTTAATTGTAAGTCTATATAATGCAATTTTTTTAAAAATGTGCTGGGTCTTTGTTGCCATGTGAGGGCTTCCCTCCTAGTGGAGCACAGGCTCTAGAGTGCTTGGGCTCAGTAGTCGCAGCAACCAGGCTTAACTGCCACCCGGCATGTGGGATCTAAGTTCCCCGACCAGTGATGGAAACTGCAACCCCTTCCCCTGCCTTGGAAGGTGGATCCTCAACCACTAAACTGGTCCACAGCAGGGAAATCCCTATAATGTAATTTTTAACAATGAGTTTTAAAAGATAAAAAGACTGTATTGCACATCCAGCTTGCAAAACTCAACATATTCTCTCCTCCCATTTTTGATTTATATTGTTGTTCAGTTGCTCAGTCGCGTGCGACTCTTTATGACCCTGTGGACTACAGCATGCTATGCTTCCCTGTCCTTCACTACCTCCCAGAGTTTGCTCAAATTCATGTCCATTGAGTCAATGATGTCATCCAATCATCTCATCCTCTGTGGCCCCCTTCTCCCGCCCTCAATTTTTCTCAATATCAGGGTCTTTTCCAATGAGTCAGCTGTTCGCATCAGGGGGCCAAAGTACTGGAGCTTCCGCTTCAGCATCAGTCCTTACAATGAATATTCAGGGTTGATTTCCTTTAGGATGGGCTGGTTGGATCTCCTTGTTGGTCAAGGGTTAGGTGTATATTTTACTTCCTCCACTAGGCGGGGAAACAAAAGCGGGAGGAGGAATGCAGCTCCGTGGGAAGCAGAAAGCCGGGCTGGAGTCCCCCAAACAGCCACCGGGGGGCGCCAGACACAATCTGATCGGCAGCTCAGGACAGAGGCCCTTGGGGTCCGCGGCCCCTGGGGGCTCCTGGATCATGGAGGGGCTTTTCCTTGTATTTCGGGCTCGTCCAGGACCGGCGCCGCTAGCAGGGGTCTCGAAGAGTGGAGGGCTCGCCCCTCACCGCGAGTACGCACACGCCCTTCGGCCCTAGTCTGAGAAACCAGAACTCTCGACCCACCACCCAGTCACGCGGACACCCACCTTAAGCCCCTACCCGGCAGCCTTTGCAGCCGGAAGTCGACTGTCCTCTGCCTTCCCGGCATCCTCTGTGCTTCCGCGGGCTGAGTGTCCAGAGTAAGCCTGGGTCATTAGCTGGCTGGAGTGAATTAATCTGTAGGCAATTAGTTTATATTGTCCTCGGGCTGGATTAGTGCGGAGGGACGAGGGACAGGAGTTTCCTCCTGAGTCACCTTGAGGCCGCAGAGCCCGGGAAATCAGGGAAGGAGCTTCCCAGGCTTCCGGTGCAGGTGCGGACGAGGGCCATGCCTCGCCCGGCGGAAAGGCCAGCGTTCTCCTCCCAGCTGTTTGTCAACAGTCTGCGTGGCCTTGGGCGAGGCGTTTGACCGGGCTAGGCTCGGGTTACTGCGGCAGACGCTGTGGGTTGACTCCCAGGCACCTGTGCCCCTTTGTCCCTGTTGGCAGGTAGCGCCCACCCCTCAGGGTTTCCCAGGTGGCGCTAGTGGTAAAGAGCCCGCCTGCCAATGCAGGAGATGTAAGAGACGCAGGTTCAATCCCTGGGTGGAGAAGATCCTCTGGAGGGGGGCATGGCAACCCACTCCAGTGTTCTTGCCTGGAGAGCCCCTTAGATCAGAGGAGCCTGGTGGGCTATAGTCCATGGGGTCGCCAAGAGTCGGACACAACGGAAACAACTTAGCACGCCCACCCCTCCAGGGGGGTTTACTGCAGCGCTTTGTGCCCTCTGTGTCGGTCCTGTTCCACTCATCAAATACTGGTTCCTTGAAAATACCATCAAAACAGCCTGTCGCTAAGACAAAACTGCGTTTGTTGCTTCCCTTGTTCAGGGAGCAGCATCTTGAAAGACTCCTTCCTGGAGAGGGCAAATTTGAGATAGGTTTCAGAGTCTGGCTTAATTTAAAATGGACCTTAATGAGGATCGGTAGGGATCATGTTACATAGTTTAGGGTTGTTGGTCATGGTAGTTGAAGGTTTATAGTCTCAGCAAGGGAGTCTTGGATCTTCGCTAGTTATTTGATACTACCTGTTTTTAAAAATCGTGTGGTTTTTGATGGATTTTTCTGAGGTCAAGGTGTAAAATTATTTGCACATTTTCTCTTCCTGGTCAGGTGTTTCCGGGAGTAGTAAACTGGTAGTAACACAGTCATGCTATTTTGCTTCAACCAGGGTGAGTCACAGCCCTCTTCTGCTTGCACCCAGAGGGATCCTGTGTGTGGTTTTCTTGTGTGTGAAATGGGGATTGTGTTGCAGTGGGAGGAGGCGAAGACCAACAAGGTTTCACCCTGTAGTAACCTTTCACGGTGGGACTTAAAAAATGTCTGCATCCTGAAAAAGAGTTCTTACTCTCAAATCTGAAAACAGCTGCCAAATTGAAAAGAATAGGTGTGTATTAAATGTCTCCAAGAAGTCACTATGTTTATTTGCCACCTGCAACTCAGAGCATGTAGTTAAGGGGTCATTATATTCACTGGGTAAAGGGAGGTGTGTGTTCACATGTTGATGGCACATAGTGGAGGCTTCAGGTTTATGGATTATAAAGGTCTTAAAATGGCCACGGGGCATTTCACTCTTGGCCTTCCTTCTTCCCAGTCTTCTAAGTTGGGGTGAGCTCCTCCCCTTTCTGTGCTCATTTCCTCCTAGGTCCGGTGGGGAGGACAGTGCTCTGAGCAGAGTAAGGAGGCTGAAGTGAGGTCATGTGTTGAGTGTGGCAGCTGGCAGTTGCAACTGAGGTGTGGATGATTCTGGAGCCCTGCAAACTAGGGTCTAGGACCGCTGTGAGAGACGGGGCCCATGGGAAGCACCAGGGAAGGATGCAGGGGGTTAATCAGGTTGGAAGAGAAAGCAGGAGAAACGCAGATGACAGTAACTACACTGTCCCAGCTCAGAGAGTCTGTGGCTTATTCCAGTCAGTTCCTGCAAGGAAGTTCCTGACCACCCCCCCTCCTCGCCCCCAGGACAGGTGACAAGTGTAGGGACAACATAAAAAATATTGAACAGCCAGTTCTTTACAGGCAGGAAACAGAAGAGGGTGGCTGGAGTCTGAGTCTCTTGGAGGTCCCGTGTCTCAATGGATATTAACCTTTAATTGTTCTATTGGGGGTGGACTGGAGCAGCCAGGCTAATGCACTTGGGGGCTTGAGGAGGCAGGTATTTGCAGCCTGTAGGTGACATGAAGTTGGGCCCCAACAAGGCATCCTGGCAGGATGTCTACTTTGCTGGGGGAGGGTGGAGGTGGCAGGTGTGGGGTGGGGGAGGTTGGCAACACAGCTGGGTGCTGGGCAGGCGTGGGTGAGAGCCACATTCTGGTCAAGTGGGTCCTCTCTGGGCACTCCCAGACTCTGGCACCTGGTGAAACCTGGGCTCCTTGGGCTCTGGAGGCATGGAGCAGAGCCCTGGCACAGAACTTCGCCAGGCTTTCTGGTCCTGCCTTCATTTAGACTGGGGGAATTCCTTCCCTCTTCCTGTTTCTAGCATTTCCTGTCTCCTCATCATTCCCAGCAGACCTGAGGGCAAGGTTAGCCTGAGATCAAGTCTTTAGCAATTGGAGAACTCGTTCTCCTTTCCTCCAGGGCAAGAAAGACAGAATCTTTAGACTCTGCCAGGATATGAGGGTGAATATTTGCATTTCATCTTTCTGTGGCAAAGAGAGGAAAGGAAAACAAGTCACTGTACAATTTTAGAATAGAGACTCGTTTGACAATACATGCCAAAACCTGTATATACACTTAACAGCCTTTGACCTAGCAATTTCTCCTTTAGGAATGTAACTCCAGAACATACTCAGAGATGTTCTTCAAAGATTTCTGAATAAGATTGTTTTCTGAAGTGTTCTAGTAAAAAGAATGAGTGTCCAGTATTAATAATTATGTTATGAACAAATAGTTTACTGACATGGGAAGCTACCCAAATAATTACATTTAGAAAACAATATAGTATCATGGTTCCAGTGAAAGGACTGATGTTGAAGCTGAAGCTCCAATACTTTGGCCACCTGATGCGAAGAACTGACTCATTTGAAAAGATCCTGATGCTAGGAAGGATTGAGGGCAGGAGGAGAAGGGGATGACAGAGGATGAGATTGTTGGATGGCATCACCAACTCAATGAACATGAGTTTGAGCAAGCTCCGGGAAATGTTGAAGGACAGGGAAGTTTGGCGTGCTGCAGTCCATGGGGTCGCAAAGAGTCAGACACAACTGAGCGATTCAACAACAACATGGATCCAGTAATATAAAAGGGTAAATATAGAATCTATAGCCTGTTTTATCAGGAAAAAACTTGTGAACTGTTTCATTAAGTAATCAATTGACTCAACAAAAGTGGGAGACACTACATCCCAAGAACTGTTAAAAAAGTGACCTGACTTCCCTGGTGGTCCAGTGGCTAAGACTCCTGGCTAAGACCCAATGCAGGGGGCCCAGGTTTGATTCCTGGCCAGGGAACTAGATTCCACCTACCAAAACTGAGGAAGAGTTTGTATGCTGCAGCTAAAGATCCCCGGTACTGCAACTAAAAAAGGTCCCACATGATGCAGTGAAACTCGAAGATCAAAGTTCTGGAGCCCTGCAACTGGGACCTGGCACAGCCAGAAGGTAAAGAACTGAATAGAAGTGTAATTTTCAAAAAAGGTGAAAGCATGACTTCCAAATAAGTATAAAAGTGGCATGTATCAGAGATTTTAACTCATTCACAAAGAAGGAAGCCATCAAGAGACTACAACTGATTTAAAAGAGAAACAGAAGAAGAGATATATACACGGGACGTCAGGAATGGTGAAATCCATTTGCTAATCACAGATGCAAGACTGTTTAGGGACTAGGGACTTCCCTGGTGGTCCAGTGGTTAAGATCTGCCTTCCAATGCAAGGGTTAAGGTTTGATGCCTGGTCGGAGAACTAAGATCCCAGGTGCTGAGAATCAGCCCACACATTTCAGCTCTTGAAATGAAGAGCCCTTGTGCCGCACCTAACACCCGACGCAGCCAAAAATGGATAAATAAATACTTTCTTAAAACACTGTTGAGTCTAAAGCAAGAAGACGTCATGTTTGGCATCACCTCTTCCGCAGGACGACAAGGACGCCAGCCGGCAGTGCTGTCCATCCTCACAGGTAGTAACCGGTCACATTGGTGGGATGTGGCTGGCTTTTCTAGGGGCAGGCCTGATTGGCATTGCTGTCAGTTAACTTCTTTCTCCACAGAGCTGTCAGCCAGCCTCATCACAGACACAGGCACACACACGCCCCTACGGGACCAGATGATCCGTGGAGACTCGTACTCGCATTGGGAAGGCTGTTCAGGCTTCTCATTTGCCCATTTGATGTCTTCCACACTTTCCCTGCAGCACAGAGAGGGTGTCACTTAAACTAAGGCCAATGGAAAAGTGAAGATGTCAGTCGAGACTTTCCAGGCAGACAGCAGCGTGTGCCAAGGGTGTCGAGGAAAGAGAGGCCCCATGGGGCCGGCTGTGGGCCAGCAGTGAGGACAGGGAGCACGGAGGATGCTCCAGCACCTGTGGGGAGGGGACGCGGCGCTGGGATCTCCTTCGCAGTGCAGTGGGTACTGCTGGGGCTCTGAACAGGGGGATGCCATGAGCTCGTTGGAGTTTTGTTGAACATCTCGGCCGCTGCGGGAGAGGAGCCTGGAGGGGAGCTGGAGGACCTGTGTCGGGGAGGGAAGAGGAGGCCTGGACTTTCCTGTCAGCCTGTTCCGGGCTGGAGGCACCAGGACGCACTGATGGATCGGTGGGACATCAAAAGTGTTGCTGTGGCCTGCTCAGCCTGGTGGCGAGGAATGCCTGAGCCCCACCCTGAGCCACGCAATATGGTGAGGCCCCCACAGACGTGTTGTGGCTGGACGGGCCCCTGGGGTTCTTACTGTGATCACAAGACACACCTTAGCAACAAGCCTCAGGTAACTTTGGAAAAAAAAAACAGATTTATTACTCACAGGTCCTGGAGGGCACACGGAGCACCCTAGGGCCACACGGTGAGGTTGCAGGTAGAGACGGGGTAGGGGTGTGGACAGGGCGCTCTGCCTTTATTAGGGTCCAAGGGTGGGGAGGCTGGGATTCCCAGGGTTCACTCTTTGCTGAACCTAAACTCGAACTCCTTGCTGATTTTAAAACCTAAGAGGGGGAATTTGGGCTCAGGAAGAGAAAAGGGGGGTCAATCCACTGGTCAGTTATCTGGGTCACCCAGGGTTTTCTCAAAGGGGATCCTTGTGGTTGGGGCCCCAGGCTCTGTAGCTGGTGGTCAGCTCAGAGCTGTGTCGCACCGCTGGCAATGCGTTCATTTGAGATGGTTGCCTTTGAAATAGATCCTCCAGCAGCTAAAAGCTTAATGTCAGAAGCTAACACTGCAAATATATATACACTGGTCTCTGCCCTGCCTCAGCCCTGTTCCTGGAGCCCTTAGAATTCCCGGGTGATAGTATCTTTTGTTCTGTTAAGATGATTCTTGGTGGTCTCTCTGGCTTCTGGATGGGGGCTAATCACCGGAAAGACCAAGCCGTGATTAGAAGCTTGAAACCTTCATCTTCTGGGGAGAGGATTAATAATGGACCGTGCCCACATGATGAGCCTCCATAGAAATCCCTGAAGTACAGGGTTTGCCAGGTCAGGGATGCATCCGTGTGTGGGGATGGCACAACCCAGCTCCACGGGGACAGAAGCTCCTGCACTCGGGACCCTCTGGACCTCTTCACCTGACTGCGCCTGTGTCCCTCATCGTAGGATACACTGGTCATGTAAGTAAGTGTTTCCCTGGGTTCTGTGAGTCATTATAGCAAATGAGCAAACCTGGGCTCATTTGGACGGGCTTTCTGGGAACTCCTGATTCATAGCTGTGTCAGATGGGAGTGTGAGTGGCCTGGGGACACACCGCTTAGATTGGCATCTGAGGTGGGGAAAGTCTTAGGGGACCAAGCCTGTAACCTGTGCGGTCTGCACAAACTCCAGTTAGTGTCAGCATTGAGTGAAATTGTACGACACCCGGTTGGTGTCCACAGAATTGCCTGGTGTGGAAAACACCACACACCTGGTGTCAAAAATGCTCTGTGGGGCTTTGCTGGTGGTCCAGTGGTTAAGAACCCACTTGCCAATGCAGATCCCTAGTCTGGGAAGAACCCACATACCTTGGGGCAGCTAAGCCCACGCCCCACAACTACCGAGGCTGTGGTCTAGAGCCTGGAACCACACCTGCTGAAGCCCAAGATCTCTGGAGCCCGGGCTCCGCAGCAGGAGAAGCTGCCGCAAATAAGAAGCCTGCGTGCGAACACCAGAGTAGCGCCTGCTTGCTGCAACTAGAGGAAGTCACGCAGCAATGAAGACCCAGCACAGCCAGAAATAAACAAATAAACCTTTAAAAAAAACATGTGTACAGAGAAGGAGTTTTTTCCTTTCCAACTGGTAACAGGCGGGGAGGAAAGGCTGAATCAAGAATGACTCGAATGTGCTTGTGCATCTGGGAAGACAGTGCCATTTTCTGAGATGGGGCGCCGGGGAAGCCCAGGTCCCAAGGACTCAAGATCCCGTAGTCTGAGATGCTGGCTGGGAGTCCAGGTCCACAGCCCCCAAGCCTGCGTCTTGGAGGCACAACTCAGGGGTGTGGGTGGGGATCTCTCTCTCCCCAGGCCCCCGTGCAGAGGGGCGCCCCAGTCCCAGCTGCTGACCAACTCCCCTAGAGCCCTCTGTCCTCCTGGCAGGAGAGCCGGGAGAGCCTCTGCACACTGACATACCCAGGAGCCATTCGTGAGCAGTAATCAGCACCGTCGATTATTTCCCTGGAGCGTTGATGGGGAGGAGGAACGGGGTTGGCCGTGGGTCTGCACCCTGTGGGGGATGCTGGAGCTGGTTTCTCCACGCCTCTGGTCTGGCTGCCGGAAGTGGCTGCTCAGTAGGTACCTGAAGGCAGGCCTGCAGAGCCCAGCTCTGTGTCCGGAGAACTGGGGCTTCTCATTCTGCACCTGCCCCCAGGTATCATTCATCCTGTACAGTCAGTCACTTCCTCTCCAGGAGCCCTTGGCCATGACCTCTGACCTTACAACCCCTAGGACTGAGAGTAGCTGATGAGTCACCAGGAGTGCTGGATGCGGCCCAGGCCGGCAGTGGACACCCAGCGAGGCAGCTGGACCAGAGCACCCGCCCCCGCCGTCCTTCCCAGCTCAACCCTTCCCATCGGCTCGTCTGGGCTCAGCCCTTCCCAGCCTGGGGCTTCTGTCTCTGCCTCCTGGTGCAGAGGAAGCGCAGCCCTTCCAGACGGACTTCTCGGTGCTGTAGTGAGAGTCGTTCTAGCTGGTCCCGGGGAGAAGAGGGAGCTCTGCGCTTGACTGGGGACGAAAGGAGACATTGCCAGTGATGTGGGAGGGCTGCCACCGTCCCCCCTGGAGGCTCCCAAACAGGCTGCGGGGAGGTTTTTCCAGGAGAACAACAGAAGTCAATGGGGAAAATGGGCTCTAAGCATTCTGGTGTGCAGCCAACTTTTCTGAAGGAGGGGGAGCTTGTGAACAGAACCTAGGAGCATGCTCTAAGCCGTGGAAAGAAAATTCTGGAGGAAGCTGACACAGAGGAAGAGACGGGCCACTAAGGAATGGAGGGACAGGTGTAAGTGCAGTTTAAAAAGAAGTGCGGAAGCTCTCAGTGGACCACATGAACAAGTAATACTCTGTATTCCAGGAAGACATTAGCAGGGTAAAGTTACATGGAGTCACACCATTAACACCCGGACCCTGGAGGACCAGAATCCTAAGAGTCAGTGTCGGGGTGAGGGAGCCCTGCATTTAGAAAGTATGGGATTGAGGATGGGAACAGGGAGCGGGGACCCCTAAGATTACAGAAAGGAAGGCTGGGCAAGGAGGGGGAGGCTCAGCTTCCATTTTAAGGAAATGTCAAGAGGACAGGCAGTGTTGGTGTGAGACGGAGAAAATTTTCTCTCCAAGAATTCTAGGTGGGGGTAGTAGGATGGACCACATTGCCAAGGGTCAGAGAGCCTGAAGATGGGGAGAGGACTTGGTGTACGCCCATATGATGCTAGGCTTCTTGTGGAAACCAAACTCTGGGGTCGGGATGGCAGTGAGCAGACCGAGAAGGCCTTGAGGAACTTGGGAAGAGGAAATGTGAGGTCTGGGGCCACAGGAGCCATGGGGAGGTTCTGAGCAGGGCCAGGAGCCCCAGATGGAGCTGGAGTCGAGTCACACCCCAGTCTCCAAGAAGCAGGGAGCCCCCAGTGACACTGAAAAGGAAAAAGTAAAATTTTACTTAACCTCCTGCTCCTTCTGCCTCTGTAAGAGCTTGCTCCTTGCAGAGTCTGGATCACGTAGGTCTCAGAAAATGGGGACTCACAATATTAAGAATTGGAGCTTATTTCACTCACCCTTGTCCCACTCTTTGCAATTGCCCAGCTCCTGGAAACCCACAAACCTGCTTAATCATGTCTGTCCGTGTATAAAAACGCTGTAACCTCTTTGTCCAGGGTTCAGAGCTTAGAGTGTTAACTCCTTGGGGCCCGCCGGCGTAACAAACCTGATTCTCCAACTGAGTGTGGGGCTTGGTTTCTCGAGTACTGGTTTCTGCAACATTTCTGGAGGCCCCAGGGAGATTCCAACCACGCTGGCCCCTTGAGCCGCCAGACTGGTGGCTCGGCCAGGCTGGAGCGGAGGAACCCCGAGACAAGTGAGGAGGCATGCCACCTGATGGTATTCTGGGTTCTCTTTCGGACCCGTGTTCTGACTCTCTGGATGACCGAGCCCCAGCTGGACTCAGTAGAGGGACGGACCATCTCACCAGGAGTGGCCACAGGTAAGGCCCAGGCCAGTCCCCAGTTAGGTCCTACCGCAACAGGTAGAAGAGGAAGCTGATCACCTCCTTGGGCTCCCAGGAAGGGAGCATCAGATAGGGAGACCTGGGGACTCAGGAGAAGGGAGGCATTGTGACAGCCTCTGAATGATTGTGAGTGCGTGATTGCTGATTGAATGGAGTGAGAGAAATTTTTCTTTTGGAAACTACAAAACCAATTCTTTTTGCATATACAATTAAAAACAACTAGCTTGTTAGCAGGCATGCCTAGGAAAAAGCTTAAAATTAACGCTTTCCATGTCCTTGAAATACACAGCCAACTTTGCCTGAAACCTCAGCCTTGGACAAATTAGAATTTCAAGCAAAGAAAAAAAAGGGGTCAAAGAGATATTTTAAATCTCAAACAGAAAACTGTAAGATCTCTGTCAGTCTGTCTGTCTGGATTTATATATGTCTCAGGGTATGTCTTGTTTTTTTCTGATAATATTGTTGAAGTTGTAAATGAGTTCTAATTTAATTGGCCTAAAGGAAAGTAATCGCTTATAAATCAAACAATTCTAAATATAAGAAAAATTAAGCTAAATAAATTTCAGATTCACATAAACTTGGAAATATTCAATATTAAATATCTACTATTAATGTTTGCTAATCTAATAAGGAAGTAGGATATATGTTTTTAATAAAAAGGTATAAAAATAAAGTTACATTTTATGAAGGGAAAAGAAAGTAGGTCTGACTTACAGGTGGCTGTTACAAAAAGTGATTAGAAGTTTTGTGGAAAGTGACCCTGAAAAAAAAATTTTTGTGCATGGTTGGGGCCAAATTTAAAATAAATTTAATTAAGTTTACCTAAATTGAGTTTAAAGTAAGCTGGTGCAAAACTTGAATTCGGCCTTCCTCTCTATTAAGAGGACATGCTTTCTTCAGATGTTGAACTGCTTTTAATAATAGATTTAAGTTTCTTCACCTCTTAATTGATCTGTTCTGTATTTACATTTAAAATCTTTTGTTACCTTTGGCCAAGTAAATAACTATTATTTCACAGTGACTTATATGATCCTACCTGACGAGAGTTATAAACCCTTTTGATATTTATCGACAAAACTTCCTCAATAACTTGACTTCTAGCTAACTTTGGGATGCTTCAGAGTGCCCCTGAGACATTCCAAAGAGCTATTAAGCCACCTGGGTTCACTGGACATGTTAAATTACATGGGAAGTGCTGTTGAAGGGGTGATAAATCTTTTCCAGGTTATACTGTATGGTTGATGTTACTAAATAGATACCCTAAAATTGTACATCTGATTTATGTAGATCTGATATGCCCTGAAAAAATATGGTCAATTATAATTCTAGTTATCATATTAAAGAGTACATATCACAACAATGACCAGGTTTCTTTGTCAATTACAATAGAATCATATTTTAAACATGCCTTCTATGGTTTTACTCTCATGCCTTTAGAAGAATACTGCTAGTTCTTCAAGATTTATGGAAAAGACTTTCTAAGATTTAACAGATAAACAAATTTTGTTATTAACAGTAAGTTGGTACCAGACTAGAATTTGGTCTTCTCTCTCTGTTTAGAGAACAAAGTTTTCTTAGAATGCAGCTTTTGATAACAGATTATTAATTTCTTTGCCTTTAAGTGATTTATACTTGTTTTTAAATTCTTTTTGTTACTTTGGTAAAATAACTAAACAATATTTAAGATTATGATGTGGGCCTTCCTGGTAGTCAGACGGTAAAGAATCTATCTGCAGTGTGGGAGACCAGGGTTCGATCCCTGGGTTGGGAATATCCCCTGGAGAAGGGAATAGCTACCCACTCCAGTATTCTTGCCTGGAGAACTCCATGGACAGTATAGTCATGGGGTCGCAAAGAGTCGGACATGACTGAGTCACTTTCACTTTCAGTTTCAAGATTATGATACGTGTAGACAAAGCTCATTCTGCTTCTACAAAAGATAACCCCTCATGGTAAGACTTTTGCTATCCTGATGTCCTTAAAACATGGCTATAGTCTGCTCCTAAAACAGGAAATTAAAACTGGATAAACAACAGCTGAAAATCAAAGAACCAGGGCTATGGGAAATCCAAGATGGCCGCTTGGCTTTTCCCAGCTCCCTGACAGACCTCATTTTTATTTGATGGGTAGGATCACAATAAACTCTGGAAAATTCTGAAAGAGATGGGAATACCAGACCACCTGACCTGCCTCTTGAGAAACCTGTATGCAGGTCAGGAAGCAACAGTTAGAACTGGACATGGAGCAACAGACTGGTTCCAAATAGGAAAAGGAGTACATCAAGGCTGTATATCGTCACCCTGCTTATTTAACTTATATGCAGAGTACATCATGAGAAATGCAGGGCTGGAGGAAGCACAAGCTGGAATCAAGATTGCCAGGAGAAATATCAATTACTTCAGATGCAGACAACACCACCCTTATGGCAGAGAGTGAAGAGGAACTAAAGAGCCTCTTGATGAAAGTGAAAGAGGAGAGTGAAAATGTTGGCTTAAAGCTCAACATTCAGAAAACAAAGATCATGGCATCTGGTCCCATCACTTCATGGCAAATAGATGGAGAAACAGTGGAAACAATGGCAGACTTTATTTTTTTGGACTCCAAAATCACTGCAGATGGAGATTGCAGTCATGAAATTAAAAGACACTTGCTCCTTGGAAGAAAAGTTATGACCAAACTAGACAGCATATTAAAAAGCAGAGACATTAAATTGCCAACAAAGGTCCGTCTAGTCAAGGCTATGGTTTTTCCAGTGGTCATGTATGGATGTGAGAGTTGGACTATAAAGAAAGCTGAGCACAGAAGAATTGATGCTTTTGAACTGTGGTGTTGGAGAAGACTCTTGAGAGTCCTTTGGACTGCAAGAGATCCAGCCAGTTCATCCTAAAGCAAATCAATCCCAAATATTTACTGGAAAGACTGATACTGAAGCTGAAACTCCAATACTTTGGCCACCTGATTCGAAGAGCTGACTCATTTGAAAAGACCCTGATGTTGGGAAAGATTGAAGGCACAAGGAGGAGATGACAGAGCATGAGATGGTTGGATGGCATCACCGACTCAATGGACATGAGGTTGAGTAAACTCTGGGAGTTGGTGATGGACAGGGAGGACTGGCGTGCTGCAGCCCATGGGGTTGCAGAGAGTCGGACACGACTGAGCGACTGAACTGAAAGCCTTCCCTGGCTACAGTGTTAATGCCCTCACAATGAGTTCTCAAAAAAAAAATTATGTGTCACTGAATATTAAGTTCTAGTTTTGTTAATTAAGGTCTGTGCTTACTAAGACTCACTTCTGAGCTAGTTCCTTGTTATGTTATATTGCTAAAAGGTTTAATTAAGCACACTGTAAGATTGTTTCTAAAGCTTATCTCAGTAACCAGTCTTTGGATAAAGGTCAGAGGCTCCATGATGTACAACCAGGAGATTGACACTTGGGCTGTAATCATTTAACTGGGTCAGATGACCTGGGTTACACCGAGCTATACCAATGAAAGTTAGTGACTTAAATTTTTGCTTATGACCTTACTAATAACTGCTAGCTGTATTATTTTCTATGTAGTTTGTTTCAGATTATTTCTTATGTTACCAAATGTGTGACTGAGCCTGTGATAAAATGTTGATATGCAGTTCCATATGAGATCAATAATTGTAATAGTGTAACTCTAGATATGGGAAGAAGCAACAAGATGAAATACTTTCCTGGACCAAGAGGCTAGTAAGACAGGTATGGTCCTGAGACCTTTGCTACTTACAAGGCCTGGTCTAGTGACAACACTGAGTGGCCTGTCAATGGAATCTTTGTTAGACCTGGGAATGAGCCTTCCCAGCACCGTGGGACACAGTGACCGTGAAATGCCCCCATAACATGGTCAAGTATGTGGCTATGAAAGGGCCCTGATGACTGGATGTTGGCCCTTGCCAGCTGCCTATACAAAGATGAAATCATGACCACTGCAAGATGCTGACCTTCAACACCCCCTTGAAAGGAGTTCAGGGTGGAGACAACAAATAAGGTACTCTGTGCTTTGGGAAAAACCCAGAAAAACAAGCCTTCAGATAGTCAGATGTTTTCAGGTAAAGATTTTCATGAGTCCAAATTCTTGCATCTTCTCATACCTAGAGAAACACTAATGTCATGAACCAATGTCTGGACCTGGTTCTCCTGGGTAACCCCACAACAACTTTCCTACTTCTAATAATCTTTGTGCCATATATCTTTAACTTTCTTGTTAAGTTTGTTTCTCCAAGTAGTAGTATGTTGCCCTAAAGGTCCAGGAGCGAGTGACGAGAATGAAAAGAGAACACAAAATCTGGTGCAATGGGTCGGGGGATCTGCAGCCTCTATTGGACTGAGGTGCAGAGTCCACTCTGTGTCCAGCTCTTATTCCTGATTGCAGACTACAAAACTCTCTTTGATCTATCTTTCCCAAGACACTACACTGACATAGTCCAGATCCCCTTGTTTTTACCCCAAGCCGTTCCCTTCTGGGAAAGTCTCAGGAACACTCAGTAAGTGTGTAGGCGGCATTCATACCTGATGCCGACCTGGTGTTCCAAGGTCCATGCTTTCATGATCCCAGTCATCCTCCCTTCTGGGTCTGGCCTTGGGGTCTATACAAGGCAATTATTCTAAGAAAAACATGAAAAATGTTTTTCATCATTGCTGATATATCATCAACACAGTTTCTTGATATATGCTGTTTTTCCAGGTGCTATTTCTATGAAATTTCTCAAGGCTGTGAAAGTACATTATTAGAAATTCCCACTACATCTCCCCATTTTTGTTTTTGCAGGAGTCGATATGCTGTCTGAGCAACTTCTTTCTTCATCAGTTCTCAGATCGTTTCTCTCATGTATCTAAGGACTAGACACAAAACAGTTAAAAATATACATCTTGATATTATAGTACCAAGCAATCCTCCTCCTAAAGCTTTAATCCACATCATGGGGTTAAGTTTATGTAAACTTTCCTCAATTTCTTTAAATGAATCAGTTTCTGGGAGTAATTGTAAGTGGACATTCTCCATATTAGAAATAGTAGCCTGTAATTGGGAAATATCTAAGGATAGATTATTATGAACGTGTCCTCTCAAATGTTGAGATAATTGATCTCAAGTATATGTACCTTGATTATATTTATGAGGTGTGATACAAAATGAAGATATATTCCAATCACACTTAAGATGAATTTGTAGTTTTAAATTTTGTATTTCCTCCCCTAGTAGGAGAAAGGAATTTTCTAAATCAGTCAATCATTCATTAATTTCTTGGTCGATGTGGGTTTGACTTCCCCAGGCAGAACTTGCGTTTTGGTCCCACTACTGTACAAATGTAGTTGTTTGTATAGTCTGATGCAGAGCCACGCCGGCTACTACTGTGGTCGTGGCTATAGCAATAATTCCCACAATTCCCACTCCTGCTGTGAGGAGTCCAATAAACCTTTTGGAACATTGCAGTACTTTCTTTATAACCTTTAAAATAGTATGTATTTCAGGGGATCGTTCCCAAGGTCTGGTTTGATTTACTAGATGCTGTATTCCCAATCTCCTTCTTAAGGTAACAAATGAGTGATTAGGATTATAAAGTGAAGAATTTAAGCAAGTATATAATTTGTAATCCTGGCAAGAAAGTTCTTGTACACTTTCATTGATAGAAATTGTTCCTTTTAAGAGCACATAAGGATCTCTCACACAAGCCTGAATACAAAATGTCCAGTTTGTACTGCTATTAAATGTCAATGAATGATTAGTTTTATCAGAATAATGTCCTTCCCAAATTTGGAATTTTCTAAGACTTAAAGCCAATTTCCAAATCTCTCCTTGCCCTCTTCCTTGATCCAGTTGTGGGAAGGGGGGTGACATGCCACTGCCATGCCATATAATTGGATGATCTGAATGAGTGGTAATATTAATATGGTCAAAGACTTTATGCACCTGCCAACACAGCCTTTTTTTTTTCCCCCAACACAGCCTTTTGTGAGGATTTCAGGACTGATTTTAATGAGCACAGTTATAGACTGCATACCCCTTGGGGGACCAGTCCCATACAATTCCATAGGAACCATTTATCAAAATTACTCCCTCAGTCCCGCGGCAATTATTCCACTGAATACGATCTTGTTTTTCAGTCCACAGCTTGCGATGCTCGCATAAAGTTCTGTCTGATTTGGTGTCATTATTGGGTTTTGAGTCGTCATAAGCAAAACTCAGACCAGAGAGAAGATGTAGTTGAACCTTAGTATAGTTATGATTTAAAGAATTAGTAGACAGCCCGGCTTGCATAGATAATTTAAGACATCCTGTAGCTGGTCCTACACAAACTGGCCAGGATTTATACCCATAATTAACACTGAAGGGAGTCCCTTCCTCTTTTTAAACAAGAGGCACGCGTGTATCTTCAGGTCCTGGTAACCAGGAAGAACCATTAACATAAACGGAGATCATAGAATCTCCCCAATCAGTGGGTTTTAGTAATGGGGGTTAGGTATATATGCCCAATAAGTATAAATGTTTGCTTCTGCCGGACCAGGGGTATACTCATTGCGATGGTTATCAGGGCAAACATAACCATGATGAGGTTGTCTGGAGTCACTGGTTGTTTCTGCTCAGTTTGACTCTATGAGCTGGAATCCACACAGGTTCTAGACCTTCAGCTGGGGAGTTATAAGCAAACCCTCTTTGCCGTGTAATTAACTTCCTGGTGACCAAGCGTTTGTTAGCGGATCTTGTCACCAAATCACAGGCTTAGCTATCTTTGTGGATGTAGCCTGAAAATGTTGCTCAGCCATAGTTTCCGTAGTTTATATTGAAATATTAAAAAATTGAGAGATAAAGCTTTATTCAATACTGGTTATTGTCCTATAGCATTTCCCCCTTTTTGTTTTTGTATTGCATGTTTAAGTGGTTGATTAGCCCTCTCCATTATGGCCTGTCTTTGTGGGTTATAGTAAATGTCAGTAGAATGTTTTATAGATCAATTTTAAGAAATTGTTGGAATGTTCTACTGGTATAAGCAGGGCCATTATCAGTTTTTATAGTTTTTGATAGCTTTATAACAGCAAAACAAGCATATAAATGTCTTTGTGTATGTTTTGTAGTCCACATAAATTGAGAGAATGTATCAATAGTCATATGTACATAAGAGAGTTTATCAAAGGAAGATATGTGAGTTACATCCATTATAACTATGGACTTTATATGGAACAGTATACCATCATTATATCAGTGGCTCAGTCACACATTTGATAATGTAAGGGACAACATTTCTTGAAACAGGTAATATAGAAAACAATATAGTTAGCAGTAATAGTAAAATCATAGTAAGAATTTAAGTCAAGAAATTTTATTAGGTATAGCCCTAATCTTTAAGTCATCTGACTTAGTTTCTTTAATGACTATAGCTTGTTAATTTCTTGGTTGCAGATTCTGGAGCATCTGATCTTTATTTAAAGACTGGTTACTGAGATAAGTTTTAAGAAACAAACATAGAGTGTCCTTTTTAATGAAGGACCTTTTTAATTTAAGTTAATGAATGTCCTTTTAAATCTAACTTAATGAAGCCTCTTAGCAGTGTAACATAACCATAAGGAATTATCTAAGAAGTGAGTCTTAGTAAATGCAGATCTTAATTAACAAAACTAGAACTTAAGATTCAGTGAAACATTAGATGTCTTAGGCCTGACATCAGTTGGGTGGATATTTCTTTCAGAGCTCCCCAGTATACTCCTGAGATTTTTGTATATGTCTGGAGACAGTCTTTTTTTTTTTTAAACCTTGATGAGGCTGTTTAGAACCAAAATGTTTCTAATTTCTGGAGGAATGAGGCAGAGAGAACAGAAAAATGTTTTAGTTTTATCCACAGGTGTAAATCACTAAATTGTTTTAAACCATCAGTGACTTGAGGAAAAGAGCTTTTTTACATCTGAAAACAAAGATTAGAAGCCAGTAATATGTCAGACAAAAAGTCATGAAAATTGTAGTCATATTTAGCAGTCTGTTCAATCTCATGTAACCAATCCCTTTGTTTTGTGGTTCTTGCCTGATGACCGAGGACATTAGTAAAAATGATAGTCTTCAAGAAGTTTGTGAAGTTTTTTGTCAATGTCTATATGACCTGTCTAGCAAAGTGGGTGTCCCAATCACTGGAGATCGCAGAAAATGTATTTTAACCATTCTTTTTCATTGTGAGATGTTAACCCTACAGCCAGGAAAGGCTTTATCCTATCAAATAAAAGTGAGGTTTGTCAGGGAGCCGGGAAAAGCCAAGCAGCCGTCTTGGACTTCCCATAGCCCCGACTGTTTGGTTTATAGCCATTTTTTATCCATTTTAAATTTTCTGATGAGGGATTAATTTTGTAGAAGCAGAATGAGCTTTGTCTATGTGTGCCATAGTTTCCATAGATCATTGTGAAATAACACTCATTCATTTTATCAAAGTAACAAAAGATTTTAAAAGCAAGTATGAATCACTTAAAGACAAAGAAATTTACATAGTCTGTTATCAAAAGCCATATTCCAAGAAGACTTTGTTTTTTTTTTTAAACAGGAAGAGAAAAATAAAATTCCAGATTGGTACTAGCTTATATTCATTGTGAAACAATAGTTATTCACTTAGTCAAAGTAACAATAAAAGATTTCAAAGGCAGTTTAATGCCTTAAGAAACTTGTATCATGCACAAAACTCTCTTTCACTTGTCACAAACCTTTTTTACACTTCTGTATTCATCACTCTGTTTGCCCATTTAGAGAACAGCCACTTGTAAGGTCAGATGTACTTCCTTTTTCTTTAATAGAATGTAATTCCATTCCTTATACCTTTTTATTAAAAATACACATCTTACTTTTTTTAGCAACCATGGACTGTCTTGTATATTAGCATTTTATAGATTGGTGAACATAAATACCAGTTTTAATTTTTTAAAAACATTTGCATTTTTTTCTTTAAATAGAGAACATCTCAGAATGGCACCAAACGTATTTATTAATAGTTCAAAATCTCTTTAGTTTTTCTGTAAGAGGAAGTTAGTGTTCAGTAATTAATGTTTTAAAATCTTGTTTTATTTGGAAATGACCTGGCTATTTAATAAACTTATATCACTTAGTTTAGTACAACTCTAGAAATTTAAGTTACCCCAATCCTCAGAGATTATTTTAGATAAATATTTCTAAAATATAATTATTTTTAATAAAGTTTATCTAAAAGTTTTCATCTCATTTATGCATATTTATATATATAGTTACTTTTTTGTTGACAAATTTAGTTTATCTTAAACCTAGGCACAATAAAAGTATTATACAATGTTGATGACTTAAGACATGTCTTAATTAGATTAGCAAACAAACATTAATGTTAGACATTTAATATTGAATATTTTTCTGTTCACATGAACCTGAATTTAAATAGAGCTCATTTATAAATTAACCTCATATTATCCAAAAACAAAGACACACACTGAGACATGGATGAATTTAGACAGACAGACGGACAGAGATCTAATAGTTTTCCGCTGGAAATTTAAAATATCTTTTTGCCCCTTTTTTTTCCTTGGTTTGAGTTCTACCAATTTGTTTATGGATTGAGTCCCAGATAGAGGGGGCTATGTATCCCAAGGACATGATAAGAGTTAACTTCAGGTTTTTTACTTAGGCCTGTTTTTGTTTCCCAGGCAGAACTGGAGCAGCAAAAAGGTATTTTAACAAGTCAACTTTTTCCTAATTGCATGTGCAGGAAGAACCGGTTTTGTAATTTCAAAAAAGATTTCATTTTAACCAGTTTTCTCCGGAGTGTAAAGAATATCATGGCCATTCAGTGTCAACAATGTCACCTCTCTTTTTTGTAGTCATAGTATATCATCCATATAATGAATGTTATATGCATGCAGGAATTGCTGTCACACTGGGTGTAAAGCCTTGGCTACAGAATTTTGACAAATAGTGGGACTGTTAAGCATACCTTGAGGTAATACAGTCCATTGAAATCTTTTATGTGGCTTCTTTATTTATTTTTTTATGTGGCTTCTTTAAATTACTGGAAGGAACAGAAAAGTCAAATCTAGGCTGATCATCAGGGTGTAAAGGAATAGTAAAAAAACAATCTTTGAGATCAAAAACAAACAAATGCCAATTTCTTGGAATCACACTAGGATTAGGTATATCAGGTTGTAAAGCACCCATTGGAACAATAACAGCATTAGCAGCTCTCAAATCAGCAAGCATTTTCCATTTACCATATTTCTTTTGTGATAGCGAACACTGGGGAATTCCAAGGGCTGAAGGGCTCAGTCGTCCCTTGCTAAGTCATTCATTAATTAATGTATGTAAAGCCTCCAAATCTTCTTGTTTTAGAGACCACTGCTCTATCCACACAGGTTGATTAGCTTTTCAATTAAGAGGTGTAGGTATGGGTGGAGGAAGATTAATATGAGCAGCAGCCACTGGTGAAAAAGCGGAGGGGTTTGAAATCTTGAGCTGTCAAAAGATAAATTCTTCCTTGTTGATTTTTGCCCAGTTCTAATCTTGGTATATAACCTTGATTGAACATAATCTGGTGACTGGCCTCTCTGTATTGATTTTGAAATTTTTCAACAGTCATTATCACTGTCATCAAAAGAATCAGAAGTCTGAAAACGTTCCCGTGCTGACTTAATTAATGCCCATGGACTCCAGATAGAGACAGGGGCGGAGTTCCTTATGTATGTTCTTTCTTTAACTCAGCTCCAACCTTTTCCCAGACTTATAAACCTCAGGCTGCTATTGACGGGAACCAGCAGCAATATTAACCCACTGCTTGTAACAATTCTTGGAGAAGGAAATGGCAACCCACTCCAGTACTCTTGCCTGGAAAATTCCATGGACTGAGCCTGGTAGGCTACAGTCCATGGGGTCGCAAAGAGTTGGACACGACTGAGCAACTTCACTTTGTAACAATTCTAATAATCGCCCTTCACTAATAGAAGCTCCTCCCGCTTTCAAGAGCTGTCTTAATAAACAAATATACGGGCGATAGTGTTCTGCACTCAATATTTCCCATTTCAACCCTGGTTAAGTGCCTGAGGACTTACCAGTGGGAATTTTCAGAGGCCTCTCAATTGTCCTAGGTTCTGCGGCACTGTATTTTCACTTTCGCTCGTAGCGGTCTTGCACTCCAGCCCAACGTTGGGCTCCAGGCAATTGTTGCCCCAAAGGTCGGGGAGTGAGTGATGAGAATGAAAACAACGCGAAATCTGGTGCAATGGGTCGGGGAATCTGCAGCCTCTATTGGACTGAGGTGCAGGGTCCACTCTGCATCCAGCTTTTATTCCTGATTGCAGACTACAAAACTCTCTTTGCTCTATCTTTCCCAAGACACTACACTGACACAGTCCAGATCCCCTTGTTTCTACCCCAGGCCGTTCCCTTCTGGGAAAGTCTCAGGAACACTCAGTAAGTGTGTAGGCTGCGTTCATACCTGAAGCCGACCCGGTGTTCCAAGGTCCATGCTATCACGATCCCAGTCATCCTCCCTTCTGGGTCTGGCCTTGGGGTCTATACAAGGCAATTATTCTATGAAAAACATGAAACATGGTTTTCATCATTGCTGATATATCATCAACACAGTTTCTTGATATATGCTGTTTTTCCAGGTGCTATTTCTATGAAATTTCTCAAGGCTGTGAAAGTACATTATTAGAAATTCCCGCTACAGTAGTCCAAGAATCCCCCCCGGCCAGCACCCAGACAGGGCTGGAACAAGCTGCCTTACCATCCTGTGCACTGTCACCTCCCTCTGTAAATGCACCCTGGGGTCCTCAGGCTTTCTCCTGTTGAGATCTTACAGGGAGACCACCCCCGAGATAGAAAAGCTCAAGGGAGACCATCAGCAGCTAGCTGACATGGAGATGTCCTGACACCTCCAGGCCCTGGGAACAGTCTTCCGCCATATCTTCAGATAAACCTTAGAAAGGACACCCATTCCTTTGGGCAATTGGCTTCATCCTTATCAGCCAGGAGATGAGGTATGGGTTAAAGATTAGGGGAAAAAAACCCACTTCAGCCAGTTTGGACAGGCCCTCACATGGTGGTCCTGGCAATCCCTACTGCTGTTAAAGTTACAGGCGTCAGCCCTTGGACCCACTACACCAGAGTCAAGAAGGCAGCAGCTTCCTGTGATGAGAACCCCTAGAAAGCAGTTTGGGACCCCAGAAATCCCCTCAAGGTCCGGTTCCAAAAACAATGGCCCTCACCCATGACGGACGCCGAGCCCTGCTGTAGTCGCTCCGGAAGCTGACTAGCTCACGCACGGCCGAAGCATGAGGATTCCTCAGCCTGGCTTCAGCCACACTCCGGCAGCTGGCTGAGCAATGCACGTTGGAAGCTTGAGGATCTGGCTATCAAAATACCAATGGATTTTCACCGTCAACCCTGGCTCTACCCCTGACTGCTATTATTGCCGTGCTCTTCGCTACAGGACTAGCTTCAGTCACACCCCAGGACTCGGACTTGGGTCAGAAGCTGTGGTTAGCTGTCTGTTATCTCATCAGAGTAGGAAGCCTCATTCTTACTAGATGTCTCTTGTGATTGATTCTCCCTACTAACAAAATTGCTCGCAGTATAGCTGACCCCATTCATGGTAGGCTCCTTGCTATAGCCATGACAACCCAAAGCTGGGGGAAACCTCTTGCTAGTGTTCGGTTACCTGTTATGTGCAGGTGCTTTGCAGCCTTCTGGCGTCCCTTGCTGTAAGATGGTGCCGTTCCTTATCTGTCGTGCACCTGTCAACATTACAGTCAACCCTTGGAAAATCGCTTACTTAACCAACAGCTAGAGCAACACATAGATAGGCAATCCTATAGGCCAATCACCCACTGCCTTCATAAGCATGCATATGATGTATATCCAGGGCCTGTTTTCCAGTCACACCCCCCACTGCTGCTACCTTGCCCCAACCAGAGGATCCAAACCTGGGCAGTATCCCAACACCATGGCATTGCCATCATGCCCCTGTGCCTTCATCTATCCCCAAATGCCACACAGATGTTACAACCCAGAACAGGTGTCTGTCTGCCAAATAAATGGAAAAACCTACTGGCAGGGACAATAATACAAACAAAATCACAGACCAACTTTTCCCTAAAAAGTCAGGCTCTGCCTGCTGGCAGTATGGCCCAGGTTACAGAGTTAACTCCCCCCAGGCCCTCGTCTGTACCAGGTTCTCAATGCAACTCATCACCGTGTTAATGACACCAGCCCCCAGCTGGCCGGGGATTGCTGCTGGCTTTGCTTATCTTTTAGGAGCTCCACGGTACTTAGCTACACCAGTACCATTAAATAATACAACAGCCATGGGAACTCCTATAGATCCACCCTTACAAGGGCCAGTCTTAAGGGCAATTGAGTTAACTCAAAAGGCTCCAGAATGCTTTACAAATGATGGAGGAACTGAACCTGTAGGCCATTTAGCCATGGATCAATGTAACCAAACTGTAAAAGGTGAGTGGCCCTCTCATCCTCCCACAAACCCAATATGGTGCCGCCCCATCAAGGCCTTTTCTTTGTGGGACAGATGCTTACTCGTGTCTACCTGTCAATGGATGGGTATCTGCACCTTAGCTTTCCTCACTCCCCAGATGAATATTGTCTCTAACAACCAGACTCTCACCATACCTCTGACGGCACATCCATGATCAAAAGGAGCCATCCAGTTTATATCCCTACTAGTTGGTCTGGGAATCACGGCTGGGATAGGCATGGGAATAGGAAGAATTGCTTCATCAACCACCTGCTACCATACACTATCCAGGGACTTCACAGACAATATTGAGAGAGTGGCCAAATCTTTAGTGGCCTTACAGGACCTACTGGACTCCCTGGACCTACTGCCAACTGAAAAGGGAGGACTCTGCCTCTTCATAAATGAAGAATGCTGCTTTTATGTAAGCCAGTCAGGAATAGTCAGGGACATGGCCCAACAGTTAAGGGAACGAATCATAAAATGGAGAGAGGAACTAGCAAACTCCTGGAGTGACTGGAACAACACCTGGAGCTGGGCATCGTGGCTTCTCCCTTTAACCCTCCTCTCTTCATGTTCTTTGCAGTGCTCTTCTTTGGCCCTTGTATTCTAGTGCTATTACCCAGTTCATGACCTCTTGAATTAAATCCATAAAGTTACAAATGGTAATAGCTCAATATAGCCCCCTAAATGACGGGGAGCTCTGAATGTCCTACCAAAGCATGAGATGATGCTTTCTACGAGTGACAGAAGCATCAAGAGGGGGGAATGAAGAGGAAACATTAAAATTTTACATCACCTCCTGCTCCTTCTGCCTCTGTAACTCAGCTGGCTACTTGCAAAGTCTGGATCATGTAGGTCTCAGAAAGTGGGGACTCACAATGCTAGAAACTGGAGATTATCTCACTCACCCTTGTCCTGCTCTTTGCAATCGTCCAACCCCTGCAAACCTGCAAACCCATTTAATCATGCCCGTTCATGTATAAAAACTCTGTAACCCCTTTGTCCCGGGTTCAGAGCTTGGAGTGTTAACTCCTCGGGGCCCGCTGGCGTAACAAATCTGATTCTCCAACTCTGAGTGTGGGGCTTGGTTTCTCAAGTACTCGTTTCTGCAATAATACCTGAGCTCCCAGGACCGTTCAGAAGTGTGTAAGAAAGAAGGAAGGGAGTCCTGGTTGGGAAGGTGACAAAATGTCAGCTGGGGTCACAACAAACTGGAAAATTCTTAAAAAGATGGGAATACCAGACCCCCTGACCTGCCTCCTGAGAAATCTGTATGTAGGTCAAGAAGCAACAGTTAGAACTGGACATGGAGCAACAGACTGGTTCTAAATCGGGAAAGGAGTATGTCAAGGCTGTATATTGTCACCCTGCTTATTTAACTTACACACAGAGTACATCAAGAGAAATGCTGGACTGGATGAAGCACATGCTGGAATCAAGATTGCTGGGAGAAATATCAATAACCTCAGATATGCAGATGACACCACCCTTATGGCAGAAAGTAAAGAAGAACTAAAGAGCCTCTTGATAAAAGTGAAACAGGAGAGTGAAAAAGTTGGCTTATATTGCAACATTCAGAAAACTAAGATCATGGCATCTGGTCCCATCACTTCATGGCAAATAGATCACTTCATGGAAACAGTGGCAGACGTTATTTTGGGGGGCTCCAAAATCACTGCAGATGGTGACTGCAGCCATGAAATTAAAAGACACTTGCTCCTTGGAAGGAAAGTTATGACCAACCTAGACAGCATATTAAAAAGCAAAGACATTACTTTGCCAACAAAGGTCCGTCTAGTCAATTCTATGGTTTTTCCAGTGGTCATGTATGGATGTGAGAGTTGGACTATAAAGAAAGCTGAGCGCTGAAGAGTTGATGCTTTTGAACTGTGGTGTTGGAGAAGACTCTCAAGAGTCCCTTGGACCGCAAGGAGATCCAACCAGTCCATCCTAAAGGAAATCAGTCCTCAATATTCATTGGAAGGACTGATGCTGAAGCTGAAACTCCAATACTTTGGCCACCTGATGAGAAGAACTGACTCATTTGAAAAGACCCTGATGCTAGGAAAGATTGAAGGTGGGAGAAGAAGGGGACGACAGAGGATAAGATGATTGGATGGCATCACCGACACAATGGACATGAGTTTGAGTAAGCTCCGGGGTTTGGTGATGGACGGGGAAGCCTGGCGTGCTGCAGCCAGTGGGGTTTCAAAGAGTCAGACACAACTGAGTGACTGAACTGAACCAAGCAGTGTCCCTGAGACCAGCCAGGCCACGTTCCTCAAAACCACTAGTGCCCCAGAAAACCTTGCCTGCAGACTACACAGCCTGACCACTGCTTGGTCGGCACTCAGCCCAGAGCAGCCGCCAGCCCTTCACCTGCAGGATCATAAGAGGCGTGGCGGTGCTGACAGGCCCTCTACACAGATGGGTAAACTGAGGCCTGGTTGGAAGAAGCCACCACTGTGTCCCTGGCTCCTTCAGAGTGCTCTACTTGCCCTGGGAGTTTACTCATCACCTGATGGGGACAGAGCTGTTCTGTCCCAGGCCCTGCCCTCCGAGAGCAGAGATGCCCAAAGTCACAATGGCTTGACCAGCACTACTGTGTGCAGGGGTGGGGGTAGGTTGGGCTGGAATCAGGCCTCTCAGCCCAGCGGGGCCCGGTGTTGCCACCGCTCCTGAGGTTCATGAAAAGGTAGACATTCAGATTTCTTTCTCCATCTTTCAGTTGTAGTGAAATATACAGAAGATTTTAACCATGTGCATGTGTATAGCCGATGGCGTTACATACGTTCAGTGTTGGGCAGCCCTCCATCTCCAGAACTCTTTCATCTTCTCAGACTCCCTGCCCATCAGACACTAACTCTGACTCCCTCCCCCCACCCCGGGCCCCCGCCCTCCGCTTTCTGTGAATTTAGCTGCTCTGGGGACCTCAGGCGGCTGGAATCGTGCATTGCTTGTCCTCTTGTGTTTGGCCTGTTTGACCCGGGGTAATGCCCTCAAGGCTCATCTGTGCTGCAGGGGGTGTCAGTGCTCCATTCCTGTTTATGTTGAACAGGACACAACGGACCACCTTTTCTCTGTCCGTTCACCCACTGGTGGACACTGGGTTTTGTTTAACCTTTTTGGCTGCCATGGACATGCGTGTGCAAGCAGGGACCCAGGCGCTTGTACACTCGTGTTCACAGCCGCACTGGTCGAAACACAGATTTCTTTGCTTTTTTGGCACACCACACAGCATGGGGAATCCAGTTCCCTGACCAGGGATCGAACCTGTGCCCCCTGCATTGGAAGCGTGGAGTCTTAACCACTGGACCGCCAGGGAAACCCCCAGATTTTTTTTTTTTTTTTTTTTTAGAGTGGATTTGGCCAATTGAAAAAACAAACACAACAGTGCAGGTCTGACTGGGGGGCGGGATTCCACCCTGGTGTGCAGCCAAGCTGGTCTCAGAGCCGAGTGGCCACCACCCCACCCCTAGCTCTCCCCCTCAGCTCAGAGACCCAGCCTCTCCTCACGGAATAGTTTGCAACCTCAGAGCCAGGGCCCGACGGCGTGGAAATGAGCCCCAGAGGGGAGAGCAGGTCCCGCGGCCGGCGCCGTCTGCTGGGTTTCTGTCTGCGGGGCTCCTGCCCCCAGGCCAAGGCTCCCTTCTACGGGCGGGTCCACAAGGACCCTGGGGTGGTCCAATGGCCTCTGTCCCGAGCACCCTGGCCCTGTGCCCTGAGCCGTGGCCTCTCACCCCGGAACGCTCTTCCCACCTCTCCTAGTGTCGCCAGCTCGTCCTCTGGAGCCAGGCTCAGTGACACCTCCCCGGGGAGGCCGGGCCAGGCCACCCCCAGTTCCACCCACCCGAGCGTTTGTTCTGTGGCCATGTGGCCTGCGGGGTCTTCGATCCCTGAGCAGGAATTGAACCTGTGCTCCCCACACTGGCAGGCGAAGTCTTAACCACCGGACCACCCAAGCCTCTGAGTTGGTTCCTCCTGCGGCTGGAATGGGCTCTGACCTCGGCCCTTCCTGCCAGCCTCAGCTCAAGGCTGCACTGTCCCGAGCTCCTGACTTAAGATTATGACCCCCCCACCCCGCCCCCCGCCTCCCATTCCCCCTCCCACCCTCTGCCATCCCCATCCCCTCACCAGAGCGCCTCCCAGCTTTGGCTTTCCCCATAGACTTGAGCAGCTACTAGATTAAACGATTTATTCGCTCATGTTATTTCTTCTCTCTCCCCCGGCGTCTCTGTCACAGGGGCAGGATAGCTTCAGGATGGTTCACGGCTGTATTGCAGGAGGTGCTCAGTAGACTTCGCTGAATGATGAAGGGATACCCCTGATCACTATCTGTCAGATGAAGGGATGTCTGCCCTGCCCGGCCGGTGCCCGCAGCTGAGATGCTGCGGGAGGGGTGGGGCGCGAGTCGCTTCTTTGCACTGAGCTCTGCTGGCTCTGGCGGCTTGCCCTCAGGTACCTCTTCAGCCCTACCTGCCACCCCCAGCTCCCTGCAAATTCACCAGCGGCCCCGGGACGGCCTGGCAGGGACACGGAAAGGGGGGTGGCAGGGTGGGCAGCCCATCCGTCTCCGGCCCCGGTGAAGAGATGCCCGGCCAGATTGCCTGACATGCATCTGGTGTACAGTGGGTCGGGGTGGGGACTCAATGAATATTCTGTTTGAATGAACGCTGGATCAGGCCAAGAGATCCACTCCTTGGGAACTGGGGAGCCGGTCTGGGGGTCCCTTTTCCAGGACTTGTGCCAGGAATTTTCTGCTGGTTTTTCTGGACTTCCTTTTCTCCCCATCTTCCTGGCCACCCCGTCTCGAGGACAGCAACATCTCGGGGCACATGCCTGCCCCTTGGGTCACCCCGGGCAGTGGTGCAGAATGGCAGGAGAAGCTGGCACAGAGAGGAACCAGAGAGGCCGGTTGGCGCGGCCGGTCCCCAGTGGAATTCTCCAGACTCAAGTTTCCCTCACTTGTTTATTCGCTCGACAAGCACCCATTGAGCACCAGTGGGCACCAAGTCGCAGCCCAGGTCCGTGTGGACCCTCCTCATCGTCCCTCCCCTCTGGGAGTCGCAGCACAGGGCACCCACCCTCAGGAGGGCCCTCCAGGGTCCACCCTCTCCACCCCCTCCCTCCTACCCCCGTCCCAGGCCTCTGTGCCCATTGGCCCAGGACACTGTGCTGTCACTACCTGCTCACCTGCCCCTCACCCCCGGGAGATGTGTGCAGCCTGAGGGTAGGACCTGATGTCAGCCCTGGACCCGGCATACAACAGGTGCCCAGTAAATGCCTGTGGGGTGAGCTGCGGAGGCCAACCGCCCTAGCTGCAGGAAGGGAGTGGGCTGGGGGAGCATGAGGGGCGCAGAGGTGGACCCGGGACAGAGAGCAGGTGGGGGAGGGGCCGGGGGGACGCCCTCCCCTCACCCCGCTGGCATTGCGGCTCAGATCCCAGCCGAGGTGTCCCTCACTCGGGCCACCCTGTCTCCCTACAGTCTCCCTGCCCCCAGTCCTGGGACAGAGGTGAGTGAGTCAGCCAGGGGCCGTTCAGGCTCGGGCACCCCACCCTGGCCTTGTCTTTGGGTGGAGTGGGGCAGGGGCCTCCACGCAGCAGGAGGGCACCTCTGGACCCAGGTTTGAGCTGCCTCCTGCCCGCCCCACCGAAGCAGGGGCCAGTGAGACACACCAGTGGTCCTTGGTACCGACCATCTCCAGGGAGTCTCACAGGCTCTTGGAAGCCCTGACATCCTGAAAAGGTGGGCAGGCTCTGCGGGGGGGGTGGGGGGGGGCAGGATGTGTGCTGGCTAAGCCATGGGGTTTGGAGAAGCCCTGGTGGGCAGTCTGCCCACTGAGGACCCACACAGCAGGCCCTCCCAGCGCCCCGACTCACCCACCAGGTGCTTACTCCCTCTCTCTCTCCCCCAACCTCGGCTTCCCTCCCCTGCGGCCCCCATCCCCAGCCTCGGCAGGGTCAGTTCCAGCCTTTCCTTCAGCCTCCCCCATTTAAAAAGGAAAATTATTTACTCCTGGCTGAGTGGGGTCGTCATCGCTGTGCATGGGCTTTCTCCAGCTGCGGCGAGGGAGGGCTGCTTTTCCTTGCAGCGTGTTCTCAAGGCTGCGGCTTCTCTTGTTGCAGAGCATGGGCTCTAGGGCGTGAGGGCACAGTCGGTGAGGCTCGTGGACTTAGTCGCTCTGAGGCATGTGGGATCTTCCAGGACCAGGGGTCGAACAGGTTTCCCCTGCATTGGCAGGCAGATTCCTAACCACTGGATGGCCAGGGAAGTCCCCAGCCTCCCTTTCAAGGTCCTCCTTTCTGGGCAGCCCTCGCTAGCTGCCCTCATTCCCTGCCAACATCAGGTGCCTCCCCTGAGCTCCCACCCACCCCGCACTTCTGACGCGGGTTGGTCCGTCGACTGGACTGGGCTCTGAAATGGGGTTCCCCTCTGGGTTCCTCCACTCACCAGCTGGGAGACCTTGGGTAAGTCACTAACCTCCCTAAATGGACTCAGTTTGCTCACCTGCAGAATGGGAATAATAATAGAGACTTTGCAGATTAAAGGGGGTGGCTATTGTTGTTCGCATGGCTGCAGCTACCATCCATGGTGATTATAGAGCCCATGAAGAGGAAATATGTCTCTGCTTCTACCCTTTCCCCTTCTATTTGCCATGAAGTGATGGGGTCAGATGCCATGATCTTAGTTTTCTTTAATATTTAGTTTTAAGTTGGCCTTTTCACTCTCCTCCTTCACCCTCATCAATAGGTTTTTTAGTTCCTCTTTGCTTTCTGCCATTAGAGTGATATCATCTGCATATCTGAGGTTGTTGACATTTCCCCTGCCTATCTTGATTCCAGCTTGTAACTCATCCAGCCCGGCATTTCTCATGCTGTGCTCAGGGTGGAGGTTAAATAAACAGGGTGACGGCGGACGGCCAGGCGCACGCCTTCTCAGTCCTGAACGAGTCAGTCATTCCGTACGGAGTTCTAACTTGCTTCTTGACCTGTACACAGGTTTCTCAGGAGACAGGTGCGATGGTCTGATATTCCCACCTCTTTAAGAGCTTTCCACAGTCTGTTATGATCCACACAGTCATAGGCTTTAGCAGAGCTGATGAAAGAGTAGTTGCCAAGTCAGGCCTGACTCTTTGCGACCTCATGGACTGAAGCACACCAGACTTCCCTGCCCTTCACTATTTCCTGGAGTTTGTTCAAATTCATGTCCATTGAGTTGGTGATATCATCCAACCATCTCATCCTCTGTCAACCCCTTCTCCTCCTGCCTTCAATCTTTCCCAGCATTGGGGTCTTTTCCAATGAGTCAGTTCTTCACATCAGGTGGCTAAAGTATTGGAGCTTCAGCTTCAGCATCAGTCCTTCCAATGAACAATCAGGGTTGATTTCCTTTAGGATGGACTGGTTTACCTACTGTTATGTCCATTCACAGTAAAGGCCAGTGCAAAGTTTGTGGATCAAATGACGGAAGGTCAGAGATACACAGTTCATCTTGGAGAAAGCCCCACTCCTCCTGCTTGGGGTGCGGGTGTCTGGAAGGCAGATTGCAGGGTGAGCACTCTGGGATCAGGCGGGCAGGCTACTCAGGGAAGCACCTGGATCCAACACCACCCCCGCTCCTGGGGCTCCCCCCTCAAGCACTACCCAGCAGCCCTCTGACCCCCAGTGAGGAGTGGGGGGGGTGGTCCTGGGAGAGCAGGGGTGGGGTGTGGGGCCTCCCAGCCCTCCGCAGGCAGCCACATCCATCTCGGCCACCTGGACAGCTGGCTGCCCCGCCCGGGTGTCCCGGACATCCAGGTGAGATGAATCCTCTGCTGCCCAGTGACAGGGCCCACAGGAGGGTGGACCCGGGACAGGCGGCTCCTGGGGGCCTGATTCACGGGCCTTTGGGAAGTGTGTTAACGGAATCCGGAGCCCCGGGCTGGGCCAGGTCTCCCGCTGAGTCACAGGGCCCGTTAGGGAGCCTCTGGCAGCCCCTCGCCAGCCCCCACCTCCCCGAGGCCCCGGGGCCTTCCCAACAGCCCACACCCAGCTTCCTGGCCTGCAGGGTCCAGCGCCTCCCTTTCCTACCCGGCACCGGGACAACGTCCCTTTCAAGCTTGGGGGGCCTTCCTCTGCCCGCCCCCCAGTCAACATCAAGGCCCAGCCTTGCCCCTGCAGAGCCCCATGCAGGCCCCAGGCAGAGGGCCCAGCTGGAAGCCCACCCCCCAGACCCCTTAACGGCTTATTTCCTCCCCGAAGCCCCACCCCTCCCTGTGACCTACCGCCACTCACTCGGGGGACTGGTCCGACGGCATTCCGCCTCCCAGGATAAAACCTGGGGCGCCTGCGGGGAACCGGGCACTCCTGTCGGCGCCATGGTGGTTCCCGCGACTCCCCCCTTGCTGGGGGCGCCCTGCCTCCGGGTCCTGGCCTCCCTGTTGATTCTGGCTGCTCCAGGTGAGTCCTGCGGGCCTGCAGGCCCGGGCCTTCCCCACTGTCCACCCCCGCTTCCTCCGGTCCTCCTGAGTCCCTCCTCTCCTCTCCCCTGCTGTCTCGGCCTCTCTGTTTTGTTATCTGCCTGCTCTGAGCCTCAGTTTCCCCCGCAGCCGTGAGACTCACAGCAAACACTGCAGGTACACCTAGGCCCGGTCAGCACTCAGGGCATGTGGCTCAGCTTCTTTACCCTCTTCCCTTCCACTCCTGTCTCCCCCGTCTCCTTAGTCCACTGCTGGGGAGGCAGCATCCGGACCTGGGGCCTGTGAGGGGGTTCTCATGCTCACCCACCGTGAGACCCACCCCCCAGACCTGTCCCCCCACAGCCCCCAGGGCACAGGCTGACATGAAGCTACGGGGAGGCCGAGGCCGCTGCTCACAGCCAGGGCCTGAGGTGTCTGCCCCCCCCCGCCCAGGATCCAGGAATGCCCCACCCGGCAGTGTGACCCCGAGGCCTGGAAACTCAGCTACTGGGGAGGGTCGCAGGGCACGGGAGTGCCCCTCTACCAGCCTGACCTTTTCTTTCTCTTGCCCTCAGCCAGCCTAGATGCTGTCAAGACGGCTGGTGAGTCTGAGCTGACCTCAGGGAAGCGGGGGAGGGAAGAAGCCTGAAGGGCAGGACAGTGTCTGTGTGTCTGTCTGTGGGGGGCAGGTCAGGAGTGGGCAGTGGAGGCAAGAGAGGGTTTGAGCTGGAGAAGAAGGCACGCAGGAGAGGAGGCCCAGAGGGTCAAGGTGTGGAGGAGAGGCGGTGTGTATATGTGTGTGTGTGGAGCGGGGGGTGACTGAGCCGCCCCAGCAGGTGAAAGGACCAGGGGACTAGATCACGGAGTGCCCAGCTTGGGGAAGGCAGAGGATGGAAGGGTCAGGGCGGGCAGGTGGCCAGGCTGGGTTGAAGGGAGAGCGGCACACAGGCCTCGGTGTTTGAAGCGGGGAAGGGAGCTGGAAGGGGGATGGACGGCGCCCAGAGTGTGACAGACACCCCCCCACATCCGCCGCCAGGGCCCCCAGCCTGCGGGAAGCGCCTGCAGCTGAACCGGATCGTGGGGGGCGAGGACAGCTCGGATGCCGAGTGGCCCTGGGTCGTGAGCATCCGGAAGAATGGCACTCACCACTGTGCGGGCTCCCTGCTCACCAGCCGCTGGGTGCTCACGGCCGCCCACTGCTTCAAGGAGTACGTGCCTGCGCTCCGCCCGCCCCTCCACTCGGGTTCCCGGACCCCAGGCTGCCCACCCAGACCCGGTTTCTGGGCCTCCGTCCAGTCTTGGGTCCCTCAGGAGAGCTCCGGCTTCCTCCCAGAGGCCCCTTTTGCACGCAGCGAGTGTGTGCCCAGTCTTGTCTGGCTCTTTGTGACCCCATGGACTATAGCCCTCTGGGCTCCAATGTCCATGGAATTTCCCAGACAAGAACAACTGGAGTGGGTAGCCATTCCCTTCTCCAGGGGTTCATCCCAACCCAGGGGTCGAACCCCTGTCTCCTGCATTGCAGGCGGGTTCTTTACCACTGAGTCACCAGGGAAGCCCCCCTTTTGCACTCCAGGGGCCTTTATGTGCGTGCCCTTCCCCAGAAACCCTTCCCAGGCCCTTCCTGGCCACCCAGAAGTTCCTGGCTGATGCCACCCCGCCCTCTTCCTTCTAGTAATCTGGACAAACCAACCCAGTTCTCTGTGCTGCTGGGGGCCTGGCAGTTGGGGAACCCTGGCCCGAGGTCCCAGGAGGTGGGTATCGCCTGGGCGCAGCCCCACCCTGTGTATTCCTGGAAGGAGGGCTCCCGTGCTGACATCGCCCTGGTGCGCCTGGAGCACGCCATCCAGTTTTCTGAGCGCGTCCTGCCCATCTGCCTGCCTGACTCCACCGTCCAGCTCTCTTCGGACACTGACTGCTGGATTGCTGGCTGGGGGAGCATCCACGATGGAGGTGCGGCTTCTTCCGGGGCAGGGGTGGGTGGGGACAGAGGGTAGCAAACACTGGGAGATACAGGTCCTATGGGTGGCAAAGAACAGAGGGCAGGGGCTGAGCATGATCCAGAGGAAGAAAGATGGTCTGCAGCCCAGAGATGTGATGACCTAGAAACCAAGGTGGACAATTTCAGATCAGTTCTAGTTTAAAGGTAACTTTGGCTGTGTTCTGACTGCCAGATCAACCAAGCTATGAAGTGATATAGGAAAGACTGATAGGTTTCTGGGGCTTCTCAGGTAGCTCAGTGGTTAAAAATTCGCCTGCCAATGCAGGAGACACAGGAGATGCCAGTTCAATCCCTGGGTTGGAAAGATCCCCCAGAGAAGGAAATGGTAACCTGCTCCAGTATTCTTGCCTGGGAAATCCCAAGGACAGAGGAGCCTGGAGGGCTACAGTCCATGGGATCGCAAGGAGTCAGACACCACTTAGTGACTGACCACACACACACTAGAGATTTCTATGGGGCCAAGCCCAACCGGGTGAATATGAGAACAGCCCTAAGATTCCAAATCAGAAATAGGTGCCCCCTGGTGGTATCATGACACAATTGCAGGCAAAATTCCCAGGATAAAATGCAATCTCCGTAAAGGTAAAATATAATTGACAAACCAAGTCTGGAAGTTTGGAAAACCTCATCTAGAACACAAAGCAGATTAGAAAGTAAGAAGCAGAGACGCTGTAATGTGTGTGTGTGTGTGTGTGTGTGTGTGTGTGTGTGTGTGTGTGTAGAAAGAGAGGGGGGAGAGAGGAGAGATTAAGAAAGGACAAAATGTAAGAAAATGGGACTTTAACCAAATTTCAGAAGAATTAAGAGAAATGACACCATTTTGGGCATCTGGGGAATCCCACTGACGCTGAAGTTTCAGCCAGCCTCCCCATGGTCATTCTTAGGGGCTCCTGGGAAAACTGGATTTATGGACTGGGGAAAGTGACCAACCAATCCTAGGGTCTACAATCCCTCTAGGGGATGGGGAGGTCCTTCAAGTCCCGATAACATTCAACATCCAGCGGCAATTAGTCTGTAGCAGTCCACGAGCTGGATAAAGTAGTGCCTGAGACCGGACAAGCAGGGTCATTGGTTTGAACCTTCTTGTGGGCATCAGAGATCTCATTAAAGATTCAGAATTTCAGGCTGCACCTTCCTTTAGGATTCAGTAGGTCCAGAGTGGAGTGCTGGAATTTGGGTTTTCTGCAGGCATCGTGGCCGAGTCTGACAAGAGTTGATCCACTTACCCTTTGAGAAACGCTGCTAAGGAAAATGGAGGGAACTGAGGCCAGCAGGAGAGCCTCCCAAGCTGACTCTCTCCTCTCTGCTCCCAGTGCCCCTGCCCCAACCTCAGACCCTCCAGAAGCTGAAGGTCCCCATCATCGACTCAGCCACCTGCGGCCGCCTGTACTGGCGGGGAGCCGGGCAGGGCGCTATCACCGAGGACATGCTGTGTGCTGGCTACCTGGAGGGGGCGCGTGACGCCTGTCTGGTGAGCAGCCGCCTCCTTCCCAGCCCTGCCCCACTCAGCTCCATCACCCTCGCCTTGCCGGGCCTCCTTCTAGTATCTGCCCTGACCTGGTAGTCCCCCTAGACAGAGAGATGCCTACAGAACCCAGCCGCAGCCTGGCTCGGCGGTTCTTGCCTTTGTTCATACATCAGACATGGTGAGCACCTATGGTGTGCCTGACCCCATTCTCAGGGAGCAGCATCCAAGGAGGGGGTGGGGGGGTGCTATGGTCCTGCCCCCCCCCCCCCCCCCACCAGCGGGCTACAGGGAGGAGGATGGCAGATTGTGGGACCTTGCACACCCGGTCTGAGACACTCTTCTTTCTGAGCCGTGGTTTCCTCATCAGTGAGGCAGATCACAACCCTCGCTCCATGCCTCCAGGGCTGTGAGGGAGACCGTCTAGCACTAGGTACTTCTCACCAGGAGTGAGCCTGGGAAGGGGGCACTCCCTGTCCCGGGGGCGCTAGTTGTGGCTCCGTAACCCCCAGGGTCTAGAGAAATGGCCCGTCCACCACCTGCTGCGGCGCGGGTCCTGGGCTCTGCCCACCTCTTGGCCCACGCGGGCCCCTCACCTTCCTTCCTTTCCGCAGGGCGACTCCGGAGGCCCCCTGATGTGCCAGGTCGAGGGCACCTGGCTGCTGGCGGGCGTCATCAGCTGGGGCGAGGGCTGTGCGGAGCGCAACCGGCCTGGGGTCTACATCAGTCTGGCCGCCCATCGCTCCTGGGTGCAGAGGATCGTGCAGGGGGTGCAGCTCCGCGGGCGCTCGCAGCAGGGCGGGCCAGCAGGCCGCCGGGGCTGGGCCCTGGGGGCGCGGCGCCCTCGCCTGGCGGAGAGGCGCCACGCGGACTAGGGACCCGGGGAGACCTCGCGCCTTCTCCTCCGTTGTAAATAAGCCGTCTACCTCTGGGGGGCGCCCGCGACCCGGCGCCGGATCGCCTCCGCGGGAGGCCCCGCCCCTCCCCGGGCTCAGGCCCCGCCCCCTAGGCCCGGAGCGCCTTTCTGTATATACATGTCAATGCTTTTTACAGTTATTTGTAACCGCACCCAGGTATCTTATTTATTCCTCCAACTTCAATAAATTATTTATTCCCCCTTCTGAGTCGTTCAGTCGTGTCCAACACTTTGCGACCCCAAGCCCGCCGGGCTCCTCTGCCCATGGGATTCTCCAGGCAAGAATACTGGAGTGGTTTGCTGTTTCCTTCTCCAGGGGATCTTCCCGACCCAGGGATCCAACCTGGGCCGCCAGCATTGCAGGCAGATTCTTTACCGTCTGAGCCACCAGGGAAACCCATTTATTGATTATTTATTCCCCAGTTCCTGTTTTTTTCCCCTGGATATGGGGGACACTGGTCAGCAGGGGTCCAGTTGGGGTTAAAATGGGGGCAGGCAGGTAGGAGTTTGGATGGTGGTCTGGCCAGGGAGCCAGATGTCCTACCCACCTAGGAGTCAACATCCTGACCTCCGACCTTTGCACTGTCCTTTCATAACCCCCTCCCACCAGGGAGGCCAGCTGGGAGAGGAGACAGGCGGCCCAGCTCTGTCACCTGAAAGTTAGGTGGGGGCTTCAGGGTCAGGCAGGCCCATGACCTGCCTGTTGAATTTCTGAAATGGGGCTGGCTGGGAGAACCCCCCAAACACACAAGAGAGTGGGGGTGTCCCCCTCTGCCCACCCCACAGAACCAGCTGTCTCAGATTTGGGCTGAGGCAGCCAGGGCTCCCAGAAGCTGACTCACTGAGTGACTCACTGCCAACTCTCTGAATCCTCCCTCAGAAGGACGAAGGAGAAAAACAATGAGACAGCAGGTCTCCGCTTGGGGGGCGGGGGGAGCCTTGAGTCACCTCCGCTGCCCCCACGGGTGGGGCTGGGAGCCCAGTCCTAGGCCACCAGGGGGTCTGCCTGGGACCAGCTAATGTCACGTAGGCTCCCCTTCCCCACCGCCTGCCCTTCTTCCCAGGGCCCGGGAGGCCGAACTCTTTCTGGGACCCTGTGCCAGCCCCACCCAGGCTTCCCAGCGTGCAGAGAGAGGGCTGGGTGGTTGGTTTGACGAGTGTGTGCGAGACTTTTTCCAACAGGAAGACATGTAGGCCCAGCCGTGCAGGAGACAGAGACGCGTGGCTGCCTCAGGGTCCCCAGTGAAAAACGTCAGTGCAGTGGACTTGAGAAGGCAGTGCTGTTGTGGTTGGTAGGTAGGTATCCTTTACTGGCAGCACTGTTTTTAGACTTTTGTTCGTATTTTATCACCCACATGTTAATACTGGGCTTCCCTGGTGACTCAGTGGTGAAGAATCTGGGTGCAGTGTAGGAGACACAGGAGGCTCAGGTTCAATCCCTGGGTTAGCAGGAAAGTTCCCTGGAGCAAGGCATGGCAACCCACCCCAGTATTCTTGCCTGGAGGACCCCATGGACAGAGGAGCCTGGCAGGCTGCAGTCAGTCCATGGGGTGGAAAAGAGTCAGACACGATTGAGTCAACTTGGCACCCACTCACGCATCTGGTTAATATCAGATTGAGGCAAATGCTGTGGGGTTGGTCTTATCAACACACACTGGGACTTACCTGTTGGCCCCGTAGTTAAGAACCCGCCTTCCCATGCAGGGGACTTGGGTTTGATCCTTGGCTGGGGAACTAGGATTCCACATGCCTCGGGGCAACTAAGCCTACATGTTGCAACTACCGAGCCCAAACGTTCTAGAGCCGTGTGCTGCAGCCAGGGAGGCCCGCGTGTTACAGTGGAGATCCTGCGTGCCACCAGTGAGGCCTGACACAGCCAGATAAAGAAAGAAATGTTAGGCAAATAAGCAAGTGCTAACCTGGCCTGGGAAGCAAGCAGGTGGCTCAGGTGTGGCCCCTTCCCTCTGTGACCTGGTCCCTCTTTGTCGCCATGCTTCCCTTGTCCCCTTACCCGCCTCTCTGGGCTCAGTCCTCTGCCACCTCATCCGTCGCCCTCCTCCCTGCCTCAGTTTCCCCCCTGTCCTCCAGGCTCTCCTGCTCCTCGCTCCCCCATGCCCTGTCCCCGTCCCCTTACCCTTTGTCTCCATCTCTGCCCTCTGGCCCCTGGCTCCTCGTGCCTCTGTTTCCCCCACGCCCTGTCCCTTGCTACCCTCCACCCCTGCCTCCGATGCCGTCCCAACCGAAGCCCCTGAGAAGGCCACGCGTTTGAGCCCCCTTGGTGGCAGACTCCGTTGGTTAGCTAAGGCAAAACCCATTCCAATGCCCCTCCCTTGCGTCCTCTACCAAAGAGACTGGAAAAGCTGGATGCTCCCTTCTAAAGTCTCCTGCAAGGTCACCATGGAAGCAGACATCCGATGGGTGGTTTCTTGGGAAGACTTTGTTGTTGTTGTTTTTTCTAATAGAAGGGACCTATTCAGCTGGCATGATCCTTTCCCACCATCCTCCTTCTAAGATGCAGATGTAATACCTAGCCTTTAGCAGCCATCTTATCACCATGAGGCTACAAATTGATGTGTTAAATTGGCAGTGAACAAAGATTCAGAAGCTGCAGGTGTAAGGATGTGGTTGAGAATATGCCCCTATCCCAGAGAGCCGTTTCTATCCTTCTTGTGTGCTATTAAGCCACTGCTGGTCAGATATTCTTTTACTGCAGCTAAATGTTTTCGTAACTGATATACCAGTGTCAGATCCTCTGTTTTTGAATAGTTTCAGATTTACAGAAAAATTTTGGCTTTTTACAGAAGACTCTTTTCGTTGTTTTGGAAACAGATTATAAAGGTTTTGAGCTCACAGCTGCCCACAAGAGCTTTGGACCTTCAGGGGGTGCCCCCGTTAGTTTCAGGTTTTCATGTCATGCTTACTCAAGAGCAAATGATCAAGTCTTTTTGAGAATCCACTAGCAATGCAGGGGAGGCAGGTTCAGGGCAACTAAGCCCCCACACAGCCAAATAAAAAGTAAGCAAATAAATATTAAAAGAGCAAGTCTTTTTTTTTTCTTCTCTCCCTTTCCTGCTCAAAACATCCCAGTCAATGCTGCAGCCCGAGGTGGCAACTGAAGGAATTTCATCATTGCCCCTGTTGATGGTGCCCTTATGAGCTCACCAGTCTCCAGGCCAAGAGCAACATCTCCCCAAGCTCCCCAGACTGCCTGGGGAGTGTGGGATTCTACTTGAAGGTGGAGAGAATGGTTTTTCCCAGCTTCAAGTCAAACTTTGCTACCAGTGCCCAGGTGGTTGTGCTCATAGCATCACAAAGTTGCTCACGGGAACTATGACTGGGCTGTGAGTAGGACCTTCAAAGCCTGCAACCTTAGACCTCACGTGACGACACCAGGCAGACTGGCTGTGAGCTAGTGAGTAAGAGCGAAACCAGCGCACGGGGGAGGACGGCGTGTGTCATTGTGGGGGCCGAGTTCATCTGCATCACCTCTTGACCTTGACCCCATGAAGCGTGGCTCTGATTTCCTGTTGGCAGCTATGAAATAATCACGCGCAGGCAAACCAGGGCAGATACCAGTTTTCAGGGACACAGTTGTCTCAATTCATGCCAAGTGGGGAATAATCACTTTCACAGAACATCGTCTATTTTACTGGTTCTTCCTCTTTTTCTCACTCTCTCCGTGGTGGATGCCCCAACATCAGTGCTGGGGCTTCTCTGCTCTTTTACCTCCTTGTATCCCTGGGTGATAGCATCTGGTTTCTCGGTTCTGCACACCACCCGTAAAGGTGACTCCAGAGTTCTCTCCCCCCATGTGCCTTCAAATACCCAATACCCCCTTGTACATATCATATCATATAGCCATCTCAACCTTATTGTGACTCCAAACAAATCCCAATATTCCCTCTCAAACTTGCTCCACTGATAGAATTTCCCATCTCAACACAAGGCAGCAGTCCTTCCTTCCAACTGCTCGGTGTAGGAACCTCATAATACAGACAATGCCTAGGGTCAGCAAGGACACCTAGCAACTGGAGTGAAAAGTTGTATCACCCCTGTGGAAGTGATGCTGACTGTTTCATATAAGGTTGAACAGCCACGCAGCAATCCTACTCCTAAGACTGACCCAAGATAGAAGAGAACATATTCACACAAAATCTGTCTGCAGATATTTATAACAGCTTTATTCAGAATTGACAAAAAAGTGGAAGCAACCCAAGTGTTTCTTCAGTTGTGATAAGCAAACTGTGGTCCATCCGTTCAGTAGAATTCTACTCATCAGCAAAAAGGAACAAACTATACACAACATGGGGCTTCTCAGGTGGTGCTGGTTGTAAAGAACCTACCTGCTAATGCAGGAGACATAAGAGATGTGGGTTCCATCCCTGGATCCACTGGAGGAAGGTCCACTGGAGGAGGGCATGGCAAGCACTCCAGTATTCTTGCCTGGAGAATCCCATAGACAGAGGAGCCTGGTGGGCTACAGTGCATAGGATCACAAAGAGTTGGACACGACTGATGCAACTCTGTACGCACGCATGCACACACAACATGGTGAATCTTAAGCACATGCTGCTGAGGGGAGACAGTGGAACTCCAGAGGCTCCGTACCATGAATCCATCTATATGACGCAGTGGTGGAAAAGACAGCGCTGCAGGGCCAGAAAGCAGATAGGTGGTTGCTGGGGGCTGGGGTGGGGGAAGGACTGCCCCCAAAGGCACATTGGGGGTTTTAAAATAATGACAGAACTGGCTTATATCTTTTTTTTTTTTTTGGCTTATATCTTGATGGCAGTGATGGTTACCTGACTGGATGCATTTACCAAAACTCGTAGGACTATAGTTTATTAAAAATGGTGATTTCAAGGGGACTTTCCTGGAATGCTAAGACTGCACTCCCAATGCATGGGACCTGGGCTCCATCCCTGGTCAGAGAAATAGATCCTGCATGCCACAACTAAAACCTGGACAGCCAAAATAAATAAATATTTTTTTTAAAAAGAATTGCACTTTTAAAAAAATGGTGACTTTTATTCTGTGTAAACTGTATCTCCATGAAGTGAAAGTGGAAGTGTTAGTCCCTTAGTCGTCGTGTCTGGGTCTTTGTGACCCCATGGGCTGTAGCTCACCAGGCTCTTCTGTCCATGGAGTTCCCCGGGCAAGAATACTGGAATGGGTAGCCATACCCTTCTTCAAGGGATCTTCCCTATCCAGGGATCGAACCCAGGTCTCCTGCATTGCAGGCGGATTCTTTACTATCTGAGCCACCAGGGCAGCCCATACCTCCATAAAACTGATTTTTTAAAAAATCCCAACACAAAACCATGTAGTCTTCCTTTCTGCTCTCTTTCTCTCATTCTCTAAACTCGAGCCATCAGCAAATCCTGTGGGTTCCATCCTATCTCCAAAATATGTCCAGATCTGGTCACTTCTTCCCACGCCATCCCAAGCCCCTCTCCTCTTTATCCCAGATTTCTGTCATGACCTGCTATCTCGTCCTCCTGCTTCTGCTGTTATTCCCACCAGGCTGTTCTCAACACAGCAACCAGGGTGGTTCTCCTAAAATCAAAGTCGGGGACTTCTCTGGTGCTCCAGTGCTTAAGAATCCGCCTGCCAGTACAGGGAAAACTAGTTCAATCCCTGGTCCTGGAAGATTCCAGGACCATGCTGCGGGGTAACTAAGCCCATGAGCCACAAGTACTGAGCCCGAGAGCTGCAAGTGCTGAAGCCTGTGGGCCCAGAGCCTGTGCTCCACAAGAGACGCCACCGCCAGGAGAAGCCTGTGAGCCGCGAGGGAGAGTGGACCCCGCTCACTGCAACCAGAAAGAGCCCGTGAGCAGCAAGGAAAACACAAAAAAGTCCTTGCTTGACTCCAGCTTTAAAGAAAAGCAAGAGACTGAAGTCAGATCCCATGATTCCTCTATTGCAAACCCTAACCAGAGCAAATGACGTCATCCTTTCGGCCTCCCTTCTCACCTCTGTCCTTCTTGCTCACTGTGCGGCAGCGCCGCTGGCCTCCCAGCTGGGCTCAGGAACACAACAGGCGTGTCCCTGCCTCAGGGCCTTTGCACCCACAGTTTCCTCTTCCCCCGGAGGACTGCAGGGCCACTCCCTCACTTCCTCCCAGTCCCTGCTCACGTGTCACCCTGTCATCATCCTGTTTACAACAGCAAGATCCCTTCCCTCCTCTCTTGTTCCTTTTCTTGCTTTCTCTTTTTCCAGGACATTTATGACTATTTAACATGCTATTTAGTTCATTTGTTCTTTATCATCCCCTCCCAAACACACACAACCAGAAGGTAAGCCTCTGTCCCTTCCTTTGTCATGTTCTTGCATTACTCTCTGTTTACTTGATTATCTTTTCCAGGAAATAGTCTGGGCTTACGAAGGGAGAGACCCTCATCTTATACACCTTGATGTGGTCAGTGTCCAGAAAAAAAGTCCTGACAAAATAGCAGATGTTAGAAAATGTTCTTTCTTTTTTTCTATTTTTTTTTAAACTGATTGATACACCATGTTTATTTTTTTTATTTTTACTTAAAAATATTTATTTATTTATTTGGCTGCTTGGAGTCCTAGTTGCAAAATGCCAAATCTTTAGCTTCAATGTGCAAACTCTTAGGTGCAGCATGCAGGATGTAGTTCCCTGACCAGGGATTGAACCTGGGTCCCCTGTATTGGGAGCTCAAGATCTTACCCACCAGACCACCAGGGAAGGCCCTGCAAATGTTTCTTGAGTGAATGGTTATGAGTATGATCGGTATCGTCAGTTTAGTAGACAATGTGGACACATCCCTTTCATTTTTCTAATTCTTCACTCAAGCTCCATGTTCTCTCTTTAGCAGATGTTTAGTCTCTCCAGATGGCCCTGCTCTGCCCAGAAATTATCTGAGAATCCTACAGGTTGACTTCATCTGTAGAGACCCGCTCTATGAGAACTGGAAAGTCATATTATTCCTTCAGTTCAGTTCCCTTGCTTGGGTCAGGGTCAAGTGGGGACCCCATGAACATGACAATCTGACGCACACTGACCGCCTCTCCCTGGTTACACTATAAGCAAGCTCACGCCAGCCCGCCCTGTGGTCAAGCACGTGAGGTCTGCCCTTGCAGGTCTAACAGGTCGTACTCAGAGACCAGCACCTGGCGGGCCATGTTCAAGGAGCTTCTAGCTCCAGCCATGAGCTGACCTCCAGCCCTCAGCTCATGCTGCTGACCCCATCCTCCAGGAGGATTGCCTTTGGGGTCCTTGGGGTTAGTTTCTGCTAATGAACCATGTTAGGACTGTCCGAGTTCATCAGAGAAATTCCAATAACACCAAACTCACTATTCAACTTTCCTTGCCTTACTCAACACATAACAAATGAAGGCTTTTTTGTGGTATCACCATGATCCCAGGAATTTCTACTGTCCATGAGCCACAGTTACCTCTGGAAAAAGGGAGTGAGCGGGGCCCTGGATCTCCCAGACACAGGGGTGATGAGCTGCCTGCAGGATGACGTGGCTCCACGTCCACTCTGGGGAGGCCGAACCAGCTCCGCTGACCCTGGCTTCTAGGAGAGGGTGGCCTCAGATGCGCCTGCTGTCCCCAGCCTCCTCTCGGCCATCTCCCTGGAAGGGCAGGACAGGAGCCTGAGAACAGGGCTGGGCGCACGTGTAGGAGCGCGGGAGGAGAAACAGAGGATGAGGCACATCTGATGTGTGAGGCTGGGCCACGTCCCCACCGGCCCGGCCCTCCAGGGTGCGGCCCCTCCAGGGAGGCCAGTGCTGGGAGCCATTATGGGAGATCCCACCCATGACGAGGTCATGAGGAAAAAACCTGACACGCAAGGCCTGCTCAGGACACAAGGGACCCTCCAGGTTGGCCCCGGCCTCTCCCCCACCCTGTATCCTCCCCCCTTTCCTACTGTTGTTCTTGTTTGCCCTGCTGCAGATTCTTGTGTTGACTGCCGAGAGCTCTCCTGCTCCTCTTTCACTGAATAAAGACCAACTTAAACCCTAATTAGTAAATCTCCTAGACACTGGTACCCTATGAAGTGGCCAGGGATGAAAGAAATGCTTCAATTCAAACCCTTTTGCTGGCATTCTGGCTTGTTTGATAAATGTGTGCTCCCATTGCAAGAGATTAGCTGGTGACTTCTTGCAGGCAATTAACTTTTAGACTAAGCCTGTTTTGTGCTATATCTGCTGTTGTTGCAATCCTTTGCATTTCTGTTCCATAATAATGTAATCCTATCTAGTTCCCATAGAGATGACACCTAATAGAAAGAAAATAGATTTAACCACAAAAAAGACAGGGTCGGCTAAGAAGTTGCTTAAAGTTACACCAGGTGCTAGCCATAAATTATCAACAGGCCTGAAAGCCAAAAGATATCATACATAGAGATTAACCATAAAAAAGGCCGTAATAGGCACAGAGCCCTTCGGCGGGTGAGGAAGCCCTATTAGAGAACACAAAAATATTATTCTAAAAGTGGTTATTGGATCAGCGTTTGATTGCTGTTAATGTGCTGAGGTTGTGCAGTAGAAACTACTGTTAATATAGTTAAATATCTAGAAAAAGAAGAGTTTAGCCCTAGTGTAAAATAAGATACAATAAGATAGTTGTTAATTTTAACCAGGAGTGCTAAACAGGGGCTGCCTCACCAGAGCCACAGAGTCTTTGTGTGTTAAACTTTTTAGATAAATTTAGCTGAGAACTTCTGCAAAAAGACTGACCTTTGTGTTAACAAGATTATATTTCTACTATGTTACAACCTGCTGTACCAAGAGACTGTCACTTTTCTGTTTTCTGCTGAGCTCAAGGCCAGAAGATAATGTACAAAAAAATCTATGGGAAAAGCCTTTCATAAACAAAAAGTATACGGAGAACACCTGGTTTCGTGAAGGACAAGCTGATGTAATGTTAGACTAAGTCTGTGTGCTCATCTCCCCCTTAGAAATGTACCAACTTAGGGTATAAAGGCTACGGTGAAAAACAAAACACTGCCAGACTCTGCTGCACACCCCGGTCTGGTCTCTTTCTTCCTCTCTCTCTCTCTCTCACTCACCGATGCTGTTCATCCTGAGGGTTCCCTGGATCCTGCTGGGGCTGGACCCCAACAGGCCAGGAAGACTGTGGGAGACCAAGGGGCCCCCTGAGGACCGTGGCCGCCGCAAGTCAGCTGGGGACGGGCTCGAGGGGCAGGAGGGTGGGGCTCCGTCTCCCGCCTGACCTCACCAGCCCTTGCCCCGGGCCCAGGACTTGTGCCAACACCTCCCCAACAGGGCCCCCCAGGACAGTTCGCTCTGCAGCTCCCAGGTCCATCTCCTCTGCCCACCCTGCCCCAAAGGCCAGGAGCGCTCTGGGTCAGGGTCCCTGCTCTCTAAACTGTGGATCCCTCGGGGCAACATCTGCTGGTGGGACTGGGGGCCTTGGTCCAGCGTCCAGGATTCTGCCCGTGCTTGGGCCGATGAAGCTGAGGTGAGAGGTTGTGAGGTTAGCAGGGCCCCTCGGTCCCCAGGTAGACGCCTGGGGCTTGCACTTGCTCCCCAAGCCCCTGCTTCCAACTCTGGGAGGAGGGAGGAGCCGGAGACCCATCCCAGCGGGGGTCCTCGGGAAGCGACCCTGCCCGTTAGGGTCTGGGAGACCAGCCTGCGGTGCGCACAGGATGGCCCAGGCCCCAGGACCAGCCTCCCCCAGGGGGACGTGTTCTGGCCCCTGTGTAGTGGAAGGGCTCCTACCAGGCGACAGCGGCTTCCGGCTGCCCTCTTTCATTGTGTCCCCGCCCTGTCCCCACACCCACACCCCAGGGTCCCCGGAGCACATTTGCCCAGAACCCCGGCATCAGAAGAAGGTCCCAGGCTCAGGGCTGGGGGGCCTGGTGCTCAGGCCCCGCCTCGCTGTCCCCAGGGTGACATGGGGGTGGCTGCTGTGTCCTCTCGGTGGGACTTGGGTCCAGGCCGGACTGTGAGCAGGCAGTCAGGCTGTGCTGGGCCACACGGGCCTGGTGTGTGCAGCCATGTGCCCACCTACACAGACTGGAAGGGGGAACCCTGGCAGGGTCTCCCTCAGGCACCACTGGGACCCCTGCTTCCATTCCCTCCTTCTGCAAACGGGGAAGCAGAAGTCCTGTCCCTCTAGGGCTGCTGGGCAGGGAGCTGAGGGCAGACAGGGCGGCCTCTGCACCGTGGCTGAGGGGCAGGCTGCTGCAGTCTGATGGAGGCGTTGAGAGAATGTGCCATGCCTGGGTACTGCTTTCCTTTCCCTTCAGGCTGTAACAGATGCCCGCCTTTCAAGAAGTGGGGTCCTGGGATGCCTGGCTCTGGCCATTCCCGTGTTGATCTCTTGGCCTGGAAGGCCTCCCTCCCTTAACCCCACCTGGCCAGCTCTCACTCAGACCTTCAACTTAGCTCAGATATTGCCTCCTCCAGGAAGTCTTCCCTGAAGCACACCCACCACTGGGCATGTGCCTGAGCATAGAGCTCTATGTCTGTCACTACCAATGCAGATGAAACCACCAGTTGCCTCCATCTCCTTCTGCATCCACTCCCCATGGGGAACCCCCAGCTGGACGCATGGCCCATTATCTGTTCCTCCAGAGTACCGTAGCCCTCCATAGCCCTCCATAGTACCCCCAGAGCCCATAGCCAGCCAGGGGGCATACCTGTTCCGAATGGGTGAATGAATGATTGAGTGGCTTCCCCAAGCCCCTGCACACTCAGAGAATCATGGAATTGAGCCTGGACAGTTCAGGCCACCTGCATGGCCTTTCAGAGAGCCAGGATGGGGCCTCTGGGAGCCCCGAATCCTCAGAGATTATGGAATCAGCCAGGGTCTGCATGGGCAGGCCCTGCATTCTGTCAGAATCACCCAGTCCTGGGGTGTCAGACCCCCTCCTGCCTCCTCCTGCAGCTCCACCCTGGAGGCCTCGTCTCCACAAGCTCAGAACGCTTTGCTTGCTTCCCAGACCAAGGAGCACCCTGGACCCAATGTAGCTGCAGAAGCTGGATTTATTGGTGGATTCTGATTCAGGGCTGCACTCAGGTCCCTGGTGCCTTGTGTCCACCACCAGCTAGGTGGCCTTGGCAGGAAACCCATGGCCCAGCCCTGTGGACCCAGAGGGATCATTTCTCTTTGGCTGAAATGCTATTTGCTTCAGTTTGAAGGATAATCCCAGTCAAAGCCGATGCTGGCAATGCCCTGAACTGTATGCTGTCCATAGACTCCAGTGAGCTCTTTCTGGCTATCATCAGGGGAGGTGATAAAGAAGTGGCCACGTGGACATCCAAAATGGAAGAAGGGCCACAGGTTGGTGTGTAGTGCCAAGTAGGAGAGGAAATGCCTGAAGGAGCCGAGGACTCCTGTAATTTGTTCGCTTTTCTGCAGGTGGAATTCCTGAGGGTTCAGATCTTGAGCTCCATGTAAGTGACTCCAGAAGGAGCCATGTCTCACCTGGAAACTAAGAAGAAGGGGGAGCTTTGAAGGATCTGGAGACCCCCAATCCTAGGTCCTCTCTCCTCACCTTTACCAGCAAGGAGGACAGCCTGTCACTGCAGCATAAGTTCCTCACATGGCACTTTGGTGCCTGAGACAGTCTTCCTGGTCTCAACCCCTGCTCTGACACTTTCAGGCTCTGTGATTTGGGGCTTGTTACCCAGTATCCCCAGGCCTCAGTTTGCTCATCCGCAGTGTGAGAGTGATTTTGTGGAGCAGTCACTGAGATCTTCCATCAGGAGAGCTCCCCAAGGTGCCCAGTCATCAGGACCCTCAGGAGTTGCAGCTGGTCTCACGACTCAGAGCCGGGAGCCGACCCCAGGTCCAGCATTTGCAGCCCCAGTCACTGCACTAGACCAGGTGGGGGCCCCAGGAGCAGGTGACCGGTATCTGTGACCTTCCCCCACCTCAGTGTCCATCCTAGAGTGTCCCCTCCTCACAAGGTCCCGCCCACACGCAGGCCCCGCCCACACACTCGCCCCCATGGTGCCTGCTGCTCTAGCCCATTCCTTCTCCCCGGGTCCCTGGGACCCCACAGTTGCAGAGCAGATACCTACCCCAGGCCTGGAGCAAAGCCCCCATTTAACCATTAGGGGAAGACCTTGGGCTTGCTGTCTCTGCACTTCTAGTGTTCAATCAGTGGTCCACTCTGACCCTCCTTCCTTTTCTCTTTGACCCTAACCTGGGCAGAACTTCTGCTTTCTCATAGGCATTCTCAAACTGAGATCATTTCCAGTTGAGCTGAGTTGGGGTTGAAAGGAGACAGTGGGGAGAAGCACCCCTCCCTTAAGATCAACCCAAGAAGCAGAGGCTGGACTTGATGGGGGAGAGAGGAGGGGACAGGGCTGGTGTGCAGGGGAGGAAACAGCAGAGGAAGAGGGACAGACAGAGGGTGCTGGCTGGGGGCTCCAGGACCCCAAGGCCTCAGCTGACTCAGGAGACATCAGGACCCCAGTGAGGGTGGTGGGAGGAGGGACCAGCCCCCTCCCCAGGTTCCCAAGATGAGGGCAGGGGCTGGGATGCAGTGAGGGGCTCTGGGCCCTGCTCCTACTCACCTTCTGATACAGCGAAAATGACCCGTAAACACTAAAAATCCTGGTGACATTTTGGAAGTCTCTAGAGGTACTGAAATAGTCACCTCCTCCAGGCCCAAATATCTCTATTATATGACATATTGACTGTTTCTGCCCAGAGGACACAGCCTCTTCTACGAAGGGACAGGCCTGAGAGCAGAGTCCGTCTGTGACAAGGGCTGGCCCAGGCCCCAGCCCTGGAGGGAGGGTGGGGAGGAAGGGGGGCCCCCAGGGGGATGGCCTGGGGGGAGCCCCAGCCAGACTTACGCTGTGCCCAGCAGGTGGGGCTCCACAGGAGGGTGAGGGTCAGCCACAGCAGCATGGCATCTGGCTGGAGAGTCAAGGGCTCCTGGCGAGAAGAGGACAGGCCATCTGATCTCAGAGAGGGGCCTCCCCTGACCTCATGTGCCAAGCCTGGGAGGGGGGGCCTTACCTGGCCTGCGGAGTCCTATGGAGTCCTGTCCTGGTGCTGGGAGTCTGATGCCTGGGCACCCGCCTCTGGGCCCTTTATGCCCTCCTGGGCCGTTTGAGCCCCGGCAGGAGGAACAGTCAAGGGGCCAGTGGGGCAGGAAGGAGCTGGGGGCTCTTCCTGGGAGACCCGCAGAGCCGTCCAGGGGAGGGGACGCGCTGCGTTCACTGCCTCGGCCTCGTGGTCACCACAGACAACACGCGACTCAGGGGCATTTTACTGTCACCTCTGGGCTTCCCTTCTGGACCCTGCACCAGACCCTGACCTCAGCCGTGGGGCGGTGTCCTGAGAGCCCTTCCCAGTTAGAGCGAACAGGGGCAACCCCTTGGGTGCTTCAGGGTAGCGCCCCCCAGCAGCTTCCCGGGGCTCAGGGCTCCTTCCTCGTGCAGAACCTGGTTCAGGGCCTCATTCGGGCCTGGGCAAGGCCTTGTGTGCCCTGGGCTTTCCCCTCCAACCCTCAGAGCTGCAGTGGGCAGTTCAGTTCTGAGGGCCTTGGCAGGTGGTAGAGACACCCCGGGCCTGGCCCTCCACGGCCTGTCACTGGAAGACGCCTGTCACCTTTCCTTCCAGCCGGGATCTGTTGTAGCTGGGGATGAACTGGGCTCTGTGGGCTATGGGATGACTGACAGCAAGGACCCCAGGACAGGAGGGGTCACAGTGATGCTCCGGGTCAGTTCTCCCCAGAGCACCTGGGGCCAGGCCGAGGGGTCACCTTGTCTGGGAAGGGAATGGGGGGCTTCTCGAGGGCTGAGGATCTGGGGGCCTCGAGGTCCAGCAGGTTCAGGCTCCCTGTGACTGGATGGTGCTCAGGTTGTCTGCACAGCCTCCCCGACCATTGGGAAGAGCCACAGGGTCACAGAACTCAACACAGGGGTGACTGTGGGTGTGGAGTTGGAGCCTGTCAGGTCCAAACCCCCACTTCCCTACTCCCTGGCCCCACTTTGGGGAGCTAAGGTCATCCACGTATCTCAATTGTCCCCCTGTTATATGTGGGAAGCAATAGCCCCTCCTCACAGGGGTTGTGAGATTTCAGTGACACCCTTCTCCATCTAGGGTGAACGCTGGGGTCTTACACCTGTGGGCAGGGGTGCAGGTTTTCCTTTGAGCAGACTTCACAATCACGCAGGATAGAAGTAGAAAATTGCCCTTGTTTTCTCTTTTTTGTCTTTTTAGTTGCTAAGTCATGTCTAACTCTTTTCGAAACCATGGTCTATAGCCTGCTAGTCTCCTTGTTTCCAAAGCAAGACTCTGGAGTGGGTTGCTATTTCCTTCTCCTGGGGATCTTCCCAACTTAGAGATCAAACCTGTGTCTCCCCGCATTGCTGGAGTATTCTTTACCAGCTGAGCCACAAGGGAAGCCCCAGAATACTGGAGTGGGTAGCCTATCCCTTCCCTAGGGGATCTTCCCAACCCAGGTGTCAAAGCGGGGTCTCCTGCATTGCAGGCAGATTCTTTACCAACTGAGCTATCAGGGAAGGGGTGGCTTCATATAAAAACCCACCTTTGTGGGGAGAAGGGAGCAGAGGGCAGCTTTGTCCAGAAAACTGGCCCCTCCTTCTAGGTCTGCACTGGTCCTCCTGGACAGGCTCCTTAGGGTTCAGGCCCCCCAACTCCTGTGGCAAAGGTGAGGGCCCCCACCCTGTTCTCCAGAGCTCTGCACGTGCCCCCAGGGGCCTCCAGCCCCGGGATGCATCTGGGCTAGGGAAGGGCTGTGTCCTCTTCTGGGCAGAAATAGCCAACATGTCACTGTGTGTTTATTTTTTTTTCTCTTCCCCACCTGGTTCTTTCATATGAGACATCTGGGCCTGGAGAAGGTACCTATTTTAACACTTCTAGAGACTTCCAAAACAAGAGAGGGGAGGCCTCTCTCTGCAAGGGGCAGAGAAGCCCTCCCGGGGCCCAGGATCCTCCTGGGGAGGCAGAGACACAGGAGGCCTAGGACCCCAGCAGGTACAGCTGCTGGAGGAAGGGGCCCAGAGGCGGCACAAAGGGGCCTGTGTTCCTGCCCCAGCCCAGCATCAGGCACTTTTTTCAGATTTTTCTGTCAGTTGGGAGCCTTCCTTCTCTCTGCAGGCTGCCAGTGTTTGAGCTCAGAAGGGGGGTCTGTCTGGCCTGGACCCCAGGATGCAGTACCCAGGGTGGGAGTTGGAGGAAGTGTTGGCTGCCAGCCTGGACAAAGAGGGGATGACAGGACTTGCCCGAGGGCATGGGGGTTACATTTTCCCGGAGCACAGGCGCATGGTTATAACGGATGCACACCGGAGCTCAAAAGGCACTGCAGGCTCCAAACACACATACCTGCCGGCTGTCCCGACAACAGGAGCTTGCACACGCTCTTACACGTGCGTACACCATGCACACGTAAGCAGCAAGCCCCCATCCCGGGGGAGCTCTCTTCCTGCCCTGCAGACGGTGGCTTTCTCTCTGCGCTCACTGGGCAGACACAGGGAACTCTCTGCTGTCTCCTTCACAAGGACATGAGTGTTGCTGGTAGAAATTGCTTTCTGTTGAGTTTGTGTGTGTGTGAGCAGTTCTCCTGTGATTTGATTTATTCCTGCAGTAGTGGATGGATGGATGGATGGATGGATGGAAGGAAGACTAGCATTAGACCTGATCCCCCGTGGGGTCAGGCCTAATGCCCGGGGGTTTCACAAGTGTGATCTCATTTAATCCTCACAGCCCCTCTCAGAGGGGTGTTCCTCTCCTATCTTCAGGAGAGTTGACGTACTACACCCAGTGAGCGGTGGGATTTAACCCCCCACTGCTCTGCCCCTGGACGGACATTCAGATGTCTGTCCAGGGTCCATCGGGTGCCCTCTGTGGAGAGACGTCCTTTCCTGTGTCCCCGCACCCCACGTGCCCACGCACTTCAGACTCCCACGACTCGGGGTCTCCCTGCAGGTTTCCTTCTGCTGCTCTGGGAACTCGGGGCCAAGACGCTCAAGGGCCTTTGGCAGAACCGGCCTGGTGCCCATGAGCTCCTTCTCGGCGGTTCTAGAAAGTTCAGAGACCAGACACGTGCCACACCTGAGCCCTGGGGTCCAGGCTGAGGGAGGGGCGGCTTATCCTGGACTTGGTTCCCTTTCCTCATCTGATCTGTGGTCAGACGTCAGCCTCGCGGCCTTTGGAACATTCCAGGGCCTCTAACCCCTTCCTTACCCGCGTCCCTGCTGAGCCATGCAGGGTCCTCGCGTGTGCGCTGTGAGCGGTTTCTCCTCCGCAGCACTGACCAGAGTGGCGCCCAGCCCCTCCCCTGTCCTGTCCCTGGATGGTGGCCCTCGTCCTGGGCCCCCCAGATGCCGATCAGGGCGCAGGGGCCGGCCAGCCCCGGGGCCTTGAGGGACGTTCAGCCATGCAGCCGGGGGTGGGCAGCCAGGGGCCAAGAGGAGCTGCTGAAGGCGGGGCTCCCTCCGCCCCCCAGGAGAACCTCCACGGGCCCCAAGAGACCCTCTTTGTCTGTTTTCCAGGCCAAGGCTGGGGTGGAGTTCTAGAAGCACAAGGGTCAGTCTTCCGAATCCTCTGCAAACAGCCTCTGGAAGCTGCGGGCAAAGAGGACAAAGGGATCCTGGAGCCTGGATCCTGGCCGAGGTCGGGCTGCAGGCTCTGGGCTTCAGGCTCCTTCCTCCTCACTCACTGGTGACAGCGGGAGGCGGGTGGAGGCGGAGGTACCCCGGGAGCGGAGCGACTTCTGCTGTCTGCTGCCGGCAAGTGTGTGGGGTCTGAGGGACACACACACACAGACACAGACACAGACACACAGACACAGAGACACACACGCACAGACACACACACACAGACATACAGACACACACAGAGACACACAGACACAGAGACACACACACACAGACACACACACACAGACACACACATAGACACACACAGAGACACACACACACACACACACACAGACACAGACACACAGACACACAGACACAGAGACACACACACACAGACACACACACACAAACACAGACACAGACACACACAGACACACACACAGAGACACACACAGAGACACACAGAGACACACAAACACACACAGACACACACACACAGAGACAGACACATACACAGACACACACACAGAGACACACAGACTGACACACACACAAAGACACAGACACACACAGAGACACACACAGACACACACACAGAGACACAGACACACACACAGACACACACAGAGACACACACAGACAGAGACACACACAGACACACACACAGAGACACAGACACACACAGACACAGACACACACACAGACACACACACAGAGACACACAGACACACACACACAGACACAGACACACACAGAGACACACACACAGACACACACAGAGACACACACAGAGACACACACAGAGACAGACACACACAGACAGAGACACACACACAGACACACACAGAGACACACACAGAGACACACACAGAGACACACACACAGAGACACACACAGAGACACAGACAGAGACACACACAGACACACACAGAGACACACACACACACACAGAGACACACACAGAGACACAGACAGAGACACACACAGACAGAGAGACAGACACACACACACACACACACACAGACATGCACTACACACAGGGTGTTTGGCTTCAGTGATGACCAGCTGGTCCAGGACTCACCATCACCAGAGTCACTGTGATGGTCTCACGTGCCGGGCTGCCTCCTTCGGAGCCCCGGCTTGGGATGCAGGTTTTCTATCACTGTCGAGTCTCCTGGACCACAGTCCCCACCAGAGCATCAGTCTGGACTCCGTCACTCAGGGCTCCCAGGGTTCCAGGAAGAGTACGGCCAGGAGGGCTGCAGGAGGGTCACAGTGGGGACGCAGGGGTGCCTGAGGCCACCCTGCCCGGACCCCTTCCTGTCTGTGCCAGTGGGCACGTGGGTGTGGACACCACGCCAGTGTGGCCCAGGCAGCCTGACTCCCAGCTCACAGTCCTGCCGGGACCCAAGTCCCACAGGGGGACAGAGCATCGGCCCCCACGTCACACTGGGGACAGGGAGGCGGGACAGGGCTCCTGGCCCCCCAGCCTCACAACAGGGCTGAGGGGCTGCCCTCACCGGAGCTGCAAGGGCACAATAACCAGCACAACAACCCAGCAACAGTGCTGACAACACAACCCCAGCCACACGATGGCAGCCACGCAGCAACAACCACGCCAGCGGCATGGCAACAGCCCCGCAATGACCACAGGAAGAGCAGCAACAATGTAAAACAAGGCACGTCAGGGTCCGCGTCCTGGGCCGGGCTCAGCTCTCCGTCCGGGGCCACAGGTGGAGACCCCCCTTGACTCTCGCTGACGACAGCCTCCTGGTTAAAAAAGCCCAGCTGTTTCCCTCCATGCAAATCAACCAATCAGTAAAGACCCAGGAGGGAACAGACACAGGTCTGCGGGCGAGGTGAGGAGCTGGTGGTCACCCTCCACCCACCCTACCCCCTGGAAGAAGCAGTCACGCTCAGGGCGTCCAGCTGGGCTGGGTGAGGGAGCCCCATCGAAGCCATCCTCAGCTGACCTGCAGTGGCCACGGTTCTTCAGGGGCCCCTTGGTGTCCCACAATCCTCCCAGCCTCCCTGGAGGGGCCCCTGGAGGGATGGGCAGCTGGGAACCAGGCTGAGACTGCAGCCAGGCCCTCTGAGGGACCAGGGTCAGTGGAGCTGGTGGGGCCTCCCCAGAGTGGACGTGGAAGCACCGTCATCATCCTGCAGGCAGCTTGTCACCAGGAGTCCAGGAGGCAGAGGGTCCTCACTCCCTGCTCAGGGAAGGCCATCCCATCCCCCAGCCCCATCCAGGGCCCGTGAGGTCTCCCTGTGGACTGGCCACCTCCTGGCTTCCTTCACCCCAGAAAACTGCAGCTCACAGCATGTAGAAACCCCTGAGTTCAGGGTGATTCCACCACAATCCTTCATTTCTTATCTGTGGAGTAAGCCAAGGGAATAATTCATTATTTGGAAAATTGGTAAATAGAAACAATAAATCAATGATCAAGCACTTGTACATAACAAATCTATAGTACATAATTTGTACCTCAAGAATATTAAGTACAAAAGGAAAACTGGCTCTTCTTTAATTAACTTATATTTATTCCTGCTGGGCTATGTCTTTGTCACTGCATGCAGGCTTTCTCCTGTTGCCACGAGTGGGGCTACTCTCTGGTTGCTGTTCCCGGGCTTCTCACTGCAGTGGCATCTCTTGTTGCTGAGCACAGGCTCCAGCACATGGGCTTCGGTAGTTGTGGCTCCCAGGCTTAGCCATCCTGAGTCATGTGGGGTTTTCCTGGACCAGGGCCGACCGCTGCATTGCTTGACACATTGTTAACCACTGGAGCACCAGGGAAGCCCCCAAAATTGACTCTTGATGGGTGAATTCCAGCTACTCACCAGAGAAGGGATAAGAGAATATCAGTCTGTTGCAGTCGAAGGAGTTCACTGATCTGTGCAATGGTCTCCAACAAGACTTTGGGTCACCAAAAGACAGGCAAGCTTCATGCACCCTCTGATAGAAGTCACACCTGCGAGCCCCAGAAGTTGGGAGAGGTGGCAGGGGTATGTGTTCGAGGAGGTATCCACCTGTGAGCCTATTGTGCCTCTTGAGTTCACACATGTGCACGGACATCCCTTATAACCATGTTCATGCACTCTGTGAAAATGTGCCTCCCTGTGCCCTTGGGCAAGTCCCACCATTCCCCCCCACCTTGACCAGACTAGCAACTGTCTCTCCCTCTGTCTCCCACTTCGGGTACTGCTTCCTTGCATCCCAGACCAGATAGGCCATCCATCTGGGCTCAAACCCTGGCAGCCTGCAGAGAGAAGAAAGGCCCCCAACTGGCAGCTTAACAGAAAAAGTGCCTTCTGCCCTCTGCTCCCTTCGCACAGAGGCTGGTTGTTATGTGGAGCGCCCGCCACCTCCCTGCAGTCAGCACCATGGACAGAGCTGCCTCTGGTCCCGGGTGGGGAAGAGGAGTCCCCCAGAAATTCTGATTCTGGGAGTGAAGGGCCACAGGGGGTGTTCTCGGCCACAGAGTCTCTGTCAGAACTCTCCCCATGCCTCTGCACTGGGAACACAGCCCCAAGTGGCATCTCCATGAATGGACAAGAGCGCATATAAATGGGCAATGAATGACACTGGAATTTCAGAGGTTTTCACTTGTCACAATTTTTCTTGGAATTTTTTTCTAACAGTATAAATAGATGAAAAGTATTCTGAGCTCAGGCTTCCCAGTGGCACTAGTGGTAGAGAATCTGCCTCCAATGCAGGAGATGCCGGTTTGATCCCTGGTGGGGAAGACCCCCTGGAGGAGGGCATGGCAACCCACACCCACATTCTTGCCTGGAGAAGCCCATGGATAAGAGGGGCCTGGCGGGCTACAGCCCATGGGGTTGCAAAGAGTCGGACATGACTGAAACCACTTAACACACATGCAGCCTGAGCTCACTGGTTGTGCAAAAACAGGTAGACAACGGGAGTTTACCTTCAAGCCATAGTGTGCTGATCCCTGGCCTGGGGACCTGACGTAAGTAGGCAGTGGCAGCTGGACAGGGCCTCCACCCTGACACAGCCCCCCACACTACCACCTAATGAGGCCAGTGTCCCCAGTTCCTGGTGGCTTGCATTTCTCGAGAGAGGCTGTGCACACTCCAGGCCATGCTCTGCACCCCTTCTCCTTGCCCCCATGTGGGAGCCTGAATGCTCCAGCCTCTGCCCAGCCTGTCCTAAGGCAATGTATCAGCACAGCCTGGGGTCCACTCCTTCTCCAGGCCCGTGTAGCTTCCCCCGTGGCGAGGAAACCTCCATTCATGGAACCAGTCACTTACGAACAGGTCTGCCATTCCTAATCTTGAAAGTGAAAGTGAAGGCATTCAGTCATGTCCTACTCTTTGCGACCCCATGGACTGTAGCCTTCCAGGATCCTCAGTCCATGGGATTTTCCAGGCAAGAATACAGGAGTGGGTTGCCATTTCGATTCCAAAGTCTGCTCAAAGGAAAACCTGCTCCCCTGCCCACAGGTGTAAGACCTGGTGTTCACCCTGGGTGGAGAAGGGTGTCACTGAAATCTCACAACCCCTGTGAGGAAGGGCTATTACTTCCCGCATATAACAGGGGGACAATTGAGACATGTGGGTGACCTGAGCACCCCAAAGTGGGGCCAGGGAGGAGGGAAGTGGGGGTTTGGACCTGACAGGCTCCAACTCCACGCCCACAGTCACCCCTGTGTTGAGTTCTGTGACCCTGTGGCTCTTCCCAATGGTCGGGGAGGCTGTGCAGACAACCTGAGCACCATCCAGTCACAGGGAGCCTGAACCTGCTGGACCTCGAGGCCCTCAGATCCTCAGCCCTCAAGAAGCCCCCCATTCCCCTCCCAGACAAGGTGACCCCTCGGCCTGGCCCCAGGTGCTCTGGGGAGAACTGACCCGGAGCATCACTGTGACCCCTCCTGTCCTGGGGTCCTTGCTGTCAGTCATCCCATAGCCCACAGAGCCCAGTTCATCCCCAGCTACAACAGATCCGGCTGGAAGGAAAGGTGACAGGCGTCTTCCAGTGACAGGCCGTGGAGGGCCAGGCCCGGGGTGTCTCTACCACCTGCCAAGGCCCTCAGAACTGAACTGCCCACTGCAGCTCTGAGGGTTGGAGGGGAAAGCCCAGGGCACACAAGGCCTTGCCCAGGCCCGAATGAGGCCCTGAACCGGGTTCTGCACGAGGAAGGAGCCCTGAGCCCCGGGAAGCTGCTGGGGGCGCTACCCTGAAGCACCCGAGGGGTTGCCCCTGTTCGCTCTAACTGGGAAGGGCTCTCAGGACACCGCCCCACGGCTGAGGTCAGGGTCTGGTGCAGGGTCCAGAAGGGAAGCCCAGAGGTGACAGTAAAATGCCCCTGAGTCGCGTGTTGTCTGTGGTGACCACGAGGCCAAGGCAGTGAACGCAGCGCGTCCCCTCCCCTGGACGGCTCTGCGGGTCCCCCAGGAAGAGCCCCCAGCTCCTTCCTGCCCCACTGGCCCCTTGGCCGTTCCTCCTGCCGGGGCTCAAACGGCCCAGGAGGGCGTAAAGGGCCCAGAGGAGGGTGCCCAGGCATCAGACTCCCAGCACCAGGACGGGACCACAGGACTCCGCAGGCCAGGTAAGGCCCCCCCTCCCAGGCTTGGCACACGAGGTCAGGGGAGGCCCCTCTCTGAGATCAGATGGCCTGTCCTCTTCTCGCCAGGAGCCCTTGACTCTCCAGCCAGATGCCATGCTGCTGTGGCTGACCCTCGCCCTCCTGTGGAGCCCCACCTGCTGGGCACAGCGTAAGTCTGGCTGGGGGTCACCCCAGCCCATCCTCCTGGGGGCCCCCCTCCCTCCCCACCCTCCCTCCAGGGCTGGGGTCTGGGCCAGCCCTTGTCACAGATGGACTCTGCTCTCAGGCCTGTCCCCTCGTAGGAGGGACTGTGTCCTCCTCTGGGCAGAAACAGCCAACATGTCACTGTGTGTTTATTTTTTTCTCTTCCCCACCTGGTTCTTTCATGTAATAGAGATATTTGGGCCTGGAGGAGGTGACTATTTCAGTACCTCTAGAGACTTCCAAACAATATCACCAGGATTTGAGTGTTCATAGGTCCTCTAGTCCTAATCAAGAGGTGAGTTAAGCAGCGCCCGGAGCCCCTCACTGCATCCCAGCACCTGCCCCCATCTCGGGAACCTGGGGAGGGGGCTGGTCCCTCCTCCCACCACCCTCACTGGGGTCCTGATGTCTCCTGAGTCAGCTGAGGCCTTGGCGTCCTGGAGCCCCCAGCCAGCACCTTCTGTCTGTCCCTCTTCCTCTGCTGTTTCCTCCCCTGCACACCAGCCCTGTCCCCTCCTCTCTCCCTCATCAAGTCCAGCCTCTGCTTCTTGGGTTGATCTTAAGGGAGGGGTGCTTCTCCCCACTGTCTCCTTTCAACCCCAATTCAGCTCAACTGGAAATGATCTCTCAGTTTGAGAATGCCTATAGGAAAGCAGAAGTTCTGCCCAGGTTAGGGTCAAAGAGAAAAGGAAGGAGGGTCAGAAGTGCAGAGGCAGCAAGCCCAGGGTCTTCCCCTAATGGTTGAATGCGGGCTGGCTTTGCTCAAAGTCTGGGTAAATTTTTGCTCTGCATTTATGGGGTCCAGGGACCTGGGAAGAGGGAATGGGCCAGAGCAGCAGGCATCTAGGGGGCCAGAGTGTGGGCAGGGCCGGGTGAGGAGGTAGGCTCCAGGACAGGCGCTGAGCTGGGGGAAGATCACAGATAGGGGTCACCTGCTTCAGGCCTCCCAACCTGGTCTAGAGCAGTGACTGGGGCTCCAAATGCTGGGCCCGGGGTCAGCTCCCCACTCTGAGCCGTGAGACCAGCTACACCTCCTGAGGGTCACGGTGACTGGGCATCTTGAGGAGCTCTCCTGATCTCAGTGACTGCTCCACAAAATCAGTCCCATTCTGCAGGTGAGCAAACTAAGGCTGAAGAGGCTGGCTAACAAGCCCCAAATCACAAAGCCTGAAATCGGCAGAGCAGGGAGACCTAAGACCAGGAAGCCTGTCTCACATTTCAATGTCATGTGTCACAGGCTTATGCTGCAGTGACATCCCCTTGTTGATGATGGGAAATTGAGGACCTGGGATTTGGGGCATCACCGAAGTCCTGGACCTTCAAAGCTCCCCCTTCTTCTCAGTATCCAGGTGAGATACAGCTCCTTCTGGAGTGAGAAATACAGAGACCCAAGTGGTATAACTCAGGAATTGCTCCTACAGCAGCATGAACACATTATAAGAATCCACCGCTCCTACACGAAATACCTTCAATCTTTGCTCATATGCACTCACCTACGATGTTCATCAGTTTGAAAGGAAATTAGACAACACTTTTGCTGCCTCCTGTGCTGACATAGAGAAGGTACTCACCAGGGTCTATGGACAGTGCACAGTTCAGAGCATTACCCACATCAGCTTTGACTGGAATTATCCTTCAAACTGAAGCAAATAGCACCTCAACCAAAGAGAAATGACTCCTCCTGGGTCCCCAGGTCTGGGCCATGGGTTATCCAGCCAAGGTCATCTGACTGATGGTGGGCACAAGGTGGCAGGGACCTGAGTGCAGCCCTGAATCAGAATCCACCAATAAATCCAGCTTCTGCAGCCACAGTGGGTCCAGGGTGCTCCTTGGTCTGGGATGCGAACAAAGCCTTCTGAGCTCGTGGGGACAGGGCCTCCGGGGCAGAGCTGCAGGAGGAGGCAGGAGGGAGTCTGACATCCCAGGGCTGGGTGATTCTGACAGGATGCAGGGCCTGCCTGTGCAGACCTCAGGCCAATCCCATGATCTCTGAGGATTCGGGGCTCCCAGAGGCCCCAACCCCGGCTCACTGCTGCAAGGCCATGCAGGTGGCCTGAGCTGTCCAGGCTCAATTTCAGAATTCTCTGAGTGTGCAAACAGCTCCAGAGAAGCCATTCAATCATTCATTCAGAACACATATGGCAAACCCTGGCCTCTGGAGGAATAGAGGATGGGCCATGTGTCTAACCGGGGACTTCCCATGGGGAATGGATGCAGAAGTAGATGGAGCAACAGGTTGTTCCATCTGCATTGATAAGGACAGGTCTAGAGCCTGTACTCAGACTTTATTTTCTTGGGCTCCAAAATCACTGCAGATGGTGACTGCGGCCATGAAATTAAAAGACACTTGCTCCTTGGAAGAAAAGCCATGACCAACCTAGACAGCATATTAAAAGCAGAGACATTACTTTATCAATAAAGGTCCAGCTAGTCAAAGCCATGGTTTTTCCAGTGGTCATGTATGGATGTGAGAGTTGGACCATAAAGAAAGCTGAGCACCAAAAAATTGATGCTTTTAAACTGTGGTGTTGGAGAAGACTCTTGAGAGTCCCTTGAATAACAAGGAGATCAAACCAGTCCATCCTAAAGGAGATCAGTCCTGAATATTCATTTCAAGGACTGATGCTGAAGCTGAAACTCCAATACTTTGGCCACCTGATGGGAAGAGCTGACTCATTGGAAAAGACCCTGAAGCTGGGAAAGATTGAAGGCAGGAGGAGAAGGGGATGACAGAGGATGAGATCACTGACTCTATGGAAATGAGTTTGAGCAAGTTCTGGGAGTTGGTGATGGACAGGAAACCCTGGAGTACTGCAGTTCATAGGGTCACAAAGAGTCAGACACAACTGAGCAACTGACCTGAACTCAGGCACAAGGCCAGAGGAGGGTGTGCTTCAGGGAAGACTTCCTGGAGGAGGCAACATCTGAGCTAAGTTTAAGGGCTGAGTGAGAGCTGGCCAGGTGGAGTTAAGGGAGGGAGGCCTTCCAGGCCAAGAGATCAACACGGGAATGGCCAGAGCCAGGCATCCCCAGGACCCCACTTCTTGAAAGGCGGGCATCTGTTACAGCCTGAAGGGAAAGGAAAGCAGCCCCCAGGCCTGGCACATTCTCTCAACGCCTCCATCAGACTGCAGCAGCCTGCCCCTCAGCCACGGTGCAGAGGCCGCCCTGTCCCCTCTAAGCTCCCTGCCCAGCAGCCCTAGAGGGACAGGACTTCTGCTTCCCCGTTTGCAGAAGGAGACAGTGCAGGCCCAGAGGAAACAGAGGCTCGGCCTGTCACACGGCACTAGTGGCGGAGTCGGGATTGAGGGGGAGGAGGTCTGGCTGCAAAGTCTGGGCTCATGTCCACAGACCCAGAGAAGGTTTCCTTACTGATCATCATCTCTCTGCAGTTCCCTCAATGATGTGTTCCTCTTCTCTACTTTTACATTAGTTGTAAATGCGGGTTGTGTGTGGGAGAGGGAGTGTCAGGTCCTGGGCCCCGCAGGGACCCCCGGAGAGAATCCTTGCCTTTACCCAGAAAAGAAATCAAGAGCACGTCAGAATAAGGGGTGAGCAGGTTTATTTGGGGAGAAGCACACGTCATAGGCAGAAGGCAGTCCATCTCCGAAGCCTAGAGCGGTGCCAGGGCTTGGGGTTGGAGGTTTTTACAGACTCAGTCATTTCACACAGTAACGAGTGGTGGGACATTCTTGCTATTTCTGGATAGAGTGGGAATTTTCAGGAATTTGGCCACTGTCTATATTTTGGTCTTTATGGTCACACTCAGAACTGTTGTGGTGAAGGGGTGTGATGTTCAATAATAAAACGAAGGCAGAATGAGCTAAAGTTAAGGACCCAGCTGTTGTCAGAGTCCCCTTGGCTTCAGCTGGTCCAGCCTGTCTTCACTGCCTGCTGGCCGCCTCCCTCCTGTCTCAGCGAGGGCTACTTGGTGGTTCTTAGCCTGGAGTCTGCGGG